>NW_026902063.1:0-332500 GCF_033783945.1 Neopsephotus bourkii
CGGGAGAACTAGCTACACAGGATTTGGAGAAGGCTGAGGTTCTGAATGACCTCTTTGTCTCGGTCTTCTCTAGCAAAGACTCTGACGCCACCACCCAAGTCTTGGAAGGCAGACGCAGGGGCTGTGAGAATGAAGACCTTGGGCCCACTGTTGGAGAGGAATTGGTTTGAGACCATCTTAAAACTCTGAACGTCACAAGTCCATGGGTCCTGATGAAATCCATCCACGGGTCCTGAAGGAGCTGGCAAATGAAGTTGCTAAGCCGCTGGCCATCATATTTGAAAAATCATGGCAGTCAGGTGAAGTTCCCGACAACTGGAAAAAGGGAAATATAACCCCCATTTTCAAGAATGGGAAGATGGACGACCCGGCCAACTACAGACCAGTCAGTCTCACCTCTGTGCCTGGCAAAATCTTGGAGCAGATTCTCCTGGAAGGCATGCTAAGGCACATGAAAAACAACAAGGTGCTTGGTGACAGCCAGCATGGCTTCACTAAGGGGAAATCCTGCCTCACCAATTTGGTGGCCTTCTATGATGGGGCTACAGAACTGATGGACAGCGGTAAAGCAGTTGATGTCATCTACCTGGACTTATGTAAAGCGTTCGATACTGTCCCACATGACATTCTTGTCTCTAAATTGGATAGACCTCAATTTGATGAATGGACCACTCGGTGGATAAAGAACTGGCTGGAGTGCTGCACACAAAGAGTTTTGGTCAATGGCTCAATGTTCACCTGGAGACCAGTAACGAGTGGTGTCCCTCGGGGATCACTGTTGGGACCAGTCTTGTTCAACGTCTTCATCGCTGACATGGACAGTGGGATTGAGTGCGCCCTCAGCAAGTTTGCCGATAAAACCAAGCTGTGTGGTTCCCTTGATACGCTGGAGGGAAGGAATGCCATCCAGAGGGACCTTGACACGATTGTGAGGTGGGCTGATGCCAACCTCATGAAGTTTAACCATGCCAAGTGCAAGGTCCTACACCTGGATCGGGGCAACCCCAGGCACAGGTACAGGTTAGGCAGAGAAGAGATTCAGAGCAGCCCTGCGGAGAAGGACTTGGGGATGCTGGTTGATGAGAAAATGAATATGAGCTGGCTTCAGTGTGCACTTGCAGCCCCAGAAAGCCAACTGTATCCTGGGCTGCATCAAAAGGAGTGTGACAAGCAGGTCGACGGAGGTGATCCTGCCCCTTTATTCTGCTCTTGTGAGATCTCACTTGGCGTATTGTGTACAATTCTGGTGTCCTCATCATAATAAGGACATGGATCTGTTGGAATAAGTCCAGAGGAGGACCACGAGAATGATCAGGGGACTGGAGCACCTCCCATATGAAGATTGGGTGAGAAACTTGGGACTGTTCATCCTGGAGAAGAGAAGGCTGCGTGGAGACCTGATAGCAGCCTTCCAGTATCTGAAGGGAGCATATAGGGATGCTGGGGATGGACTCTTCATTAGGGACTGTAGTGACAGAACAAGGGGTAATGGGTTAAAACTTAAACAGGGGAAGTTTAGATTGGATATAAGGAGGAAATTCTTTCCTGTTAGGGTGGTGAGGCACTGGAATAGGTTGCCAAAGGAAGTTGTGAATGCGCCATCCCTGGCAGTGTTCAAGTCCAGGTTGGACAAGGCCTTGAGTGATATGGTTTAGAGTGAGGTGTCCCTGCCCAGGGCAGGGGGTTTGGAACTTGATGATCTCAAGGTCCTTTTCAACCCTAACCATTCTATGATTCTATGATTCTAAGATGCGGTCATAAAATGAACTGTTTGTACTCTTTTAAATACTGAGCTCCAGCTTGGAATCTGTTACCAGCCCCCGCCTTATCCATAGACTCCTACCAAACTCAGTATCATGCACACATTGTTTAGGCTCCTGGCACAACCTTCTCTGTGCAGAGATCTGTGGAAATACAGGGAAATACCTGTATGCTCCTTGCAAAATTTAGTATTTACAGTAGGGCATTTGTGTGCTTTGGTCCCAGTCCTCATATGTAATGAAAATTGTAGTAATGATAAACAGAAAGGTGTCTTCCACCTTTAATTTATATTATTTTATTTTCTTTATTACAGTGAATACTCCTGAACATATACATACAGAATAAACCTGAGATTGAAATATTAAATTAAATAGACTAGATTTTGTCTTTTTTAATGTAAAAGAGATGAAAAGTGCATGGGAATACTGACAAGTAAATTACATGGACATTTTTATGCTTACTTTATATGAAGGATTAATACAACTTTTAGTCAGGAATTGATTTCCTTGAGCTGTTAATGATCTGTGATTTTATTCCCTAGATTAGTTCTCAAAGGTCAAAATGCGATCAATTATCCAGTAATTTGGATCAGTTCATAGCTTGGTTGTGCTTGAAAAGCAACGGTCCTGTTTTATTTCTATAAAAATAAGTCAGGAAGGGGAAAAAAAAAAACAACAAACCAAAAAAATTATTCATATGTGCCTATAAGGACATTATGGTTTGATATGCAAAATGAAAATATGTACAGATAAGTTCTTGGAAACTTTCAGTGGTATTTTCAAATTCTTTCATTAGACATTGAGGATTCAGGAATACCAGAATCCTTTCTAAGTCACTTTCTGAAGGGGGGGGGCCCAAAGAGTTGAAATAGATTCTCCGTACATTTTGGGGGACTGTGAAGGAAAGGAGTAGATGACAAGCAGCAGAGGAATAGGAGTAAAAGTAGAAGTTTCCTTAGTTTATGCAGTGATCTAGCCTAATGCCTGTAAAAGATTTCCATTGACTTTAACAGGAGCTGTATCAGACCACAGTGGCTGTTTATAGCACTCCTGTACCTGAAATGTTGTGGGTGATTTCAGTAAGTAATTATTAAAAGAAAACAAGAATGATTATTTCTCTTTAAATTCCGTAATCTGCCACAGATTTAGTTAAAATATTCAGATAGACCAGTTATTGTCTGGTTAAAAATGACAATATACAATTTACTGAAGTCATAGAAATGTTGGAAAGCCTATTTAATGATACATATATGTATAAACATTTAGTGAAATTTTCATTAGTAGTCTCATAATTTCAAATTATATTCTTTGTATTTTATTGCATATTAAAATGCATCTTTTTATTCACAGTTTAAATTCACATAGCTAATTAAGTTATTCTTTATCCTCAAGATACAGAATGTAGAACAGTTTTAAGATCAAAATTGTTTTATATTCATACTTAGTCCTCTTAATAATTTTATTAAAAATCTAAAGGTCTGCATCTCATTAAAAAAAATCAGCATTCACTATTATATATATGAGGCTAAGGTGCTTTTTGACAACTGGACAATACAGTAGTAGAATTGTCAATATGTAGTGGTAGAACTATCACTGTGTCTATTGCATCTAGAGGTGGTCACAGTGTTCATATTTTCTAGTATACGGTATTCAGATTTCTTTCTTGGTAATTTTTATGGCAAACATGCTTTATTTTTAAATATCCTTGAGAAACTGGAGCAGTTTCTTCCCTGAAAGACTGCTTTTCTTGTGAAGGCTGATGACTGGTTTTATTAGTGGGATCACAGTGCTGCTGTTAATATGATGCTGGTGAGTCAAGTCCTTAAACATCTCTGTGGCAAAATATGCCTGTATTTCTAAACTGACCTTTTTAATTCCCATAGTTTAATGGAACAGTCCTGGCCTTCCTCAACCTCTGATTGTGACAGACATGTTCATGCTTGTCCTCTGAAATGGATATTTCTGCCTCATAACTGTATTAAAGAAAATTGTTTGTTCTTTCCCTAATTCGAGGTGGTTAGAAGGCAGATATTCCTTAAATACAGCTGGTGGGAAAATGTGTGTGATTTTTTGTTTTGTTGGGTTTTGGGTTTTTTCCCTTCTTACAAGTTTTATGTTTCTGCAGTGTGTAGCAAAGAATTTTTATTCTGATATTTCACTGAATAGATTGATTCAGTGGTAGCTGTGTGAAGTTTATACTACTGTTCATTTACTCAGCTATTTCAGTAGGACATTGTTCACATGCACTAAAAAATAGAAAGTTCAAAATAGTTTGATTCCCCCCCTCTCCCCGCCATGAAAACTTCAGGGTAAGACCATCATAAATTTGTACTGATTCAGGAAATGGTTACAGAGTTTGGAGTTGCTCTTTAAATGGTACTTAGAGGAGACTGATTCTTCAAGTACATCACATTTCATAGCAAAGATGTTTTCTAAAAGAACAATAATAAACATTTAAGTTTGTGGTATTAAAAATGAACACTGGGGTAACATTTTATCCCAAATGTATTTCATGTCCTTTGTATGTTTCCAGAAGAATTCCTGGTGATGCTTATATTGCTCTTAAAGAGCAGCTCCAGGGATTAGTCAACATTGTAAAAAAATATTGCTCTCTAATCTGAGATATTTTTTTTTTTGCCTTTGATTTAATTTTTTATGGTTAGAAGGCAAAATATTTTGTTTAATTAAAGGGACCTGCTTCTTTGATGAGGGTTTTCCCTTGAGACTGTTTTAAAATAACTGAAGCGATGAGAAACTCCTTGACCTCCATTGACAAACAGCTTTTGATTACTTGTTGACCAAGAGGACGCTCAGCAGGTTGCATTCCTTTGTGCATTAGTTATGTTGATATATCTGTGGAAATGTCCTTATTTAAGATCATTGTCGTAAAAGCACAATTAATATGATAAAGCCCTAGTCTTCAGTGTATTTAATTTGCATGTCGGCATATTTACCAAATGTTTTCAAAAAACAGGACAGCATATTAAAAACTCTAAGAATTATGAAGGGAATCCAGTTATGAGTAACTCACAAAATCATACATCATTGAGAAGAACTACAGCAAACTTGTATTTTCCTTATATTTACTTTTTGTATTCATGGGTTTTCCTTAATTATAAATTAAGTGTGGTATTTTGAATGCAAACTTTTAAAGTATATTTATATTTATTTGCAAGCCTTGAATTTGCCCTGTGAAAGAGGAGTTTGAGCACTGTTCTCTGCTGAATTTTAATATCCATTGTTTTAAATCCAAGAAAGGCTGTTGTACTGCATCTGATCTCACAGCATCTTCACGAATACCAGATGAATTGAAATTACTCTACTTAGTGTGGAACAAGTTTTACTTTCCCTTGTTTTCTATTGTGAATCTGCCATGTTATTTTGCCCTAGGATGTCTTTAACGTCAAAGGAAATACACATTATTTTTCTGAAATGCAGATCCATGTAAAGTTAGATGAATTATATTATGCTAAGTTACATATGTATTTGACTAGCACTACAAATATATTCATGCATGCACTGGAAAGGATTTTAATATTAATTCTTTTATTAGACTTAATATTAGTCCTTTTAATAAGCTATTGATGACAGTAATTTTTTATGGGTGGTTTCATGGATAAGAGAGTCCAGCGCAGGGCAACTAAGATGATTAAGGGAGTGGAGCATCTCCCTTATGAGGAAAGACTGAGGGAGCTGGGTCTCTATAGTTTGGAGAAGAGGAGATTGAGGGGTGACCTTATTAGTGTATATAAATATATAAAGGGGGAGTGTCACGAGGATGGAGCCAGGCTCTTCTCAGTGGCAAACAATGAAAGGACAAGGGGAAATGGGTACAAATTGGAACACAAGAGGTTCCACTTAAACCTGAGAAGAAACTTCTTCTCAGTGAGGGTGACGGAACACTGGAACAGTCTGCCCAGGGAGGTTGTGGAATCTCCTTCTTTGGAGACACTCAAGACCTGCCTGGACACATTCCTGTGTAACCTTATCTAGGTGTTCCTGCTCCGGCAGGGGGATTGGACTAGATGATCTTTTGAGGTCCCTTCCAATCTCTAACATACTGTGAAGATGGATATATACACAATAATAACTTTTGTATAAGCTTCCAGGCATACACCAAAGTTGGTCTTCTTACATGTATTTACTCTCAAATATACTTACGCACAGATATATTTGCCTGGCAAAAATATTCTTTCAGACTCCACAGCAGGAGGAGGTGAGTCAGATGTTTACAAGACAGTATGTATGGTGAGAACTTAATACACCATACCCAATGACAGTTCTTGGAGGCAGGTAAACAGAACTGAAAAACTGTGTGTTCATATTGGTCTGCCAGTGCTGTAAATTAAATGCAAACCTGATTTTTCTCAGTGATGGAGATTCTGCGGAATAGATATAGGGCTTCAAATGTAAATTCATCTTCTTTATATGCGGATAGCAACTTTTATCCTTGGTGGCCATTTCCTGAGAGGAAAGAACATCTGTCAGTACTGATAGAATCATGTCTTATCTACTAAGGCCACAATCAAGGGCTCTCTGACAGCATTCTTCATGGCCTGAGTAATCTACCTTTGTGGAAAATCTTGCAGGTTTAGGAACAAGAGCAAAGTTAATCTCAGTTATTGGAGAGGTTTCTAAGATGTTGGCATTTGTCAGGGGCAGGGGGAGGAGGAGGGGAGGGGGAATAACTGAACCTTTAAACTTGAGGTGTGCAGTCAAAACTCTAGCAGAATACAAAAGTCCATTGGAATTTTTGTCCTAATGATTATGTCATGAATATTGTAGCTATTTAAAAAATACATAGTTTTTTAAGTTGACATAGTGAGAAAAAATGGCTAAAATTTTCTTTTCAAGCTTAGAATTTCCTTTTGGCATAATTGTTGTTTTAAAGTATTTGTTTTATAAGACTTGCTCTAGTATATTCTAACCATTGTATTTGAAATTGAGGATATATTATCTAACTTTCACACTTTATGTATGTCCATATACATCCTTACATATAGTATGACTTAACAGGAGTTATTATAGGTCCTAAAAAAAAGCCCTATGGAATATTAAATGACAACTTTTTGGAAATTTTTGCACAGTTAAGCACATGGAAATACGATTATATAATTATGACAGTGTAATTACTAACACGTATCCTATATTATTGATACGATGTGACTATATGAAGCTAAGTAGCTACAAAATACGAGATACAAAGTTTTGGAGTAGATGATAGCTATAACAGAAGATAGCATCCAGTGGGAGCCCTTAGCTAAATGGAAGAAAAACACTTAAAAGTTATTTTAATAACTGCACTTTTCTTTCTAGTGCCAACTACATTATATATTTTCCTTGTTTAAATGAAAAACAAACTCTCTCACTTTGAGAATAACTCATATATTCGAACTTTTGTATGTGTTATAGCATAACTGTTCAATGTAACCACAGCATTTAGGATTGACTTGAAAGTGTTCAGGAAGAATATAAGCTTAGTGAACTAATTCATAAAAAATCATATTTATCTGAGCCAATTTTTGTAGCTTGACATTTTATGATTTACTTCTAAGCTGCTAAAAGAGCTTAAGAAACCTGTTCCTTCTGGTTTCTGTGATCTTATTTATTTTTTTATTTTTTTATGTGCTGCTTAATCCTGCCTGAAATTTGTGCAATTAATATTGAAACAAACATTATGGGTATTGACTAGGACAAACCTAAAGATGTGCGAGATTAATACTTCACAGAATTGTTTAATGCATGATGACATTAGTACATCACCCAAAACAAAGTAAGATATTATGTAGTTTCCTGCAGATAGAGCTTATAGGGTTCAACAGTATTGAAGTGAGTGTTGAGGGTTTCTAGTATTTTATGAGTTTTAAAAATGTTCCAAGCCAGTTACACATGCAAAAATAAAAGTTTCAGTCTGTTTATTATTCAGAGCCAGTTGGTACTGGCATTGTAGTTATTTAAGTTGTACAGAAGGTTGAACCATGGCTGAATCCTTTGTGAAATCTCTAGGGAGAAGACTATTTAGGTGTAAGAAAAACATCTGAAACAGTAAATAAACAATCAGAAATGGGCAGTTTACTGTGCACATAGGCTGATGGCCTGGAAGTCTTAAGCAAGACTTTGTGCTTAAGCCCTGTGTATTGAAACAAAAAATGTGCTTTTCCATGTACATATGCACTATCACAATTATGTATTAGTGACCTCAAAATACAAATGTGTAAATGTTTGTTAACATTAATCAAATGTACTCTTATCACAGTATCACAGTATCACAGTAGGTTAGAGATTGGAAGGGACCTCAAAAGATCATCTAGTCCAATCCCCCTGCCGGAGCAGGAACACCTAGATAAGGTTACACAGGAACGTGTCCAGGCGGGTTTTGAATGTCTCCAAAGAAGGAGATTCCACAACCTCCCTGGGCAGCCTGTTCCAGTGTTCCGTCACCCTCACTGAGAAGAAGTTTCTTCTCAGGTTTAAGTGGAACCTCTTGTGCTCCAATTTGTACCCATTACCCCTTGTCCTTTCATTGTTTGCCACTGAGAAGAGCCTGGCTCCATCCTCGTGACACTCCCCCTTTATATATTTATATACACTAATAAGGTCACCCCTCAATCTCCTCTTCTCCAAACTATAGAGACCCAGCTCCCTCAGTCTTTCCTCATAAGGGAGATGCTCCACTCCCTTAATCATCTTAGTTGCCCTGCGCTGGACTCTCTCCAGCAGGTCCCTGTCCTTTTTAAACTGAGGGGCCCAGAACTGGACACAATATTCCAGATGAGGTCTCACCAGGGCAGAGTAGAGGGGAAGGAGGACCTCTCTCGACCTACTAACCACCCCCCTTCTAATACAACCCAGGATGCCATTGGCCTTCTTGGCCACAAGGGCACAGTGTCGGCTCATGGTCACCCTGTCGTCCACCAGGACCCCCAGGTCCCTCTCCCCTACACTGCTCTCTAACAGGTCGTTCCCCAGCCTATACTGGAACCTGGGGTTGTTCCTGCCCAGATGCAGGACTCTACACTTTCCCTTGTTATATTTCATCAAGTTATTCCCCGCCCAGCTCTCCAGCCTGTCCAGGTCCCTCTGGATGGCAGCACAGCCTTCTGGCGTGTCGGCCACCCCTCCCAGCTTAGTGTCATCAGCAAACTTGCTGATAGTACACTCAATTCCCTCATCTAAATCGTTGATGAATATATTAAATAATACTGGTCCCAGTACCGACCCTTGAGGCACTCCACTAGATACAGGCCTCCAACTAGACTCCGCCCCATAGACTACAACTCTCTGGCTTCTCTCCTTCAGCCAGTTCACAGTCCACCTCACTACCCGATCATCCAGACCACACTTCCTCAATTTAGCCGCAAGGATGCTGTGGGAGACCGTGTCAAACGCTTTGCTGAAGTCGAGGTAGACCACATCCACCGCTCTACCATCATCCATCCACCGTGTTATTTCCTCATAAAAGGCTACGAGATTGGTCAAGCACGACTTCCCCTTGGTGAAGCCATGTTGACTGCCCCTCATAACCCTCTTATCCTTGATATGCCTTAAGATGGCACCAAGGATAAGGTGTTCCATCACTTTCCCAGGAACGGAGGTGAGGCTAACCGGTCTATAGTTACCCGGGTCCTCCTTCTTGCCCTTTTTGAAGACAGGAGTGACATTTGCTTTCCTCCAGTCCTCAGGCACCTCTCCCGTTTCCCAAGACTTGGTAAAGATGATGGAGAGCGGTCTAGCAATGACCTCAGCCAGTTCCCTCAGCACCCGCGGGTGCATCCCATCTGGACCCATGGATTTATGGATATCCAGATTGCTCAAACTGGATTCCTCATCGACTAAGGCAGACCGCTCCGTTGACCTATCTTCATCCGAGGTCTCAGCGGTACAGGGCTCTTCAGGACTGCCTCCGGCAGAGTAGACAGAGACAAAGAAGGCATTCAGTAACTCTGCCATCTCTGTATCTTCTGTCACCAGGGCACCCGTCCCGTTCATCAGCGGGCCTACATTGCCTCTGGTGTTAGTTTTACCTGCCATGTATTTGAAAAAGCTCTTTCTGCTGTCCTTGACCCCTCTCGCCAGCTTTAATTCCAAGGAGGCCTTAGTCATCCTAGCAGCTTTCCTACATCCTCTAGCAGCAGCCTTATATTCTTCCCAAGTGGCCAGCCCTTCCTTCCATGACCTGTAAACTCTCCTCTTCCACTTGAGCATACCGAGCAATTCCCTATTTAGCCACGCAGGTCTCCTGACCCTCTTCCTTGACTTCCTACGTGTCGGGATGCTCCGATCTTGAGCTCGGAAAAAGCAGTCCTTGAACGTCAACCAACTATCTTGGGCCCCTTTCCCTTCAAGCAGCCTAGCCCATGGGATTTCCCCTAGCAATCGCTTGAAGAGGCCAAAGTTTGCCCTGCTAAAGTCCAGGGTTGCGATTCTACTTGCTATTCTACTGACCCTACCACACAAGATCCTGAATTCTACCATCTCGTGGTCGCTGCAACCAAGGCAGCCCTCAACCTTCACTCCTTCAACCAGACCCTCCTTGTTAGTGAGGATGAGATCCAGCAGCGCACCTCTCCTGGTTGGCTCATCCACCATTTGCATGAGGAAGTTATCATCCATACACTGGAGGAACCTCCTGGACTGCGGCTGGGTTGCCGAGTAGTCCTTCCAGCAAACATCAGGGAAGTTAAAATCCCCCACGACGACCACGGCCTGTGACTGTGAGGCCGCTCTCAGCTGCCTGTAGAAGGCCTCGTCAACTTCCTCACCCTGATCCGGTGGCCTGTAACAGACCCCCACAACAGTATCGCCCCTGCCAGCCTGCCCCTTAATTCTCACCCACAGACTCTCGACTCGCTCATCATCTGTCCCCGGACAGAACTCAACGCATTGTAGCTGCTCTCGCACATAAAGAGCAACCCCACCACCCCGCCTGGCTGGCCTGTCTTTCCTGAAAAGGACATAGCCCTCCATGACTATATTCCAGTCATGTGAGCTGTCCCACCACGTCTCTGTAATTGCCACCAGATCATAATCTCCTGACTTAACACAGGTTTCTAGCTCCTCCTGCTTATTTCCCATGCTGCGCGCATTGGCGTACAGACATTTCAGGGAGCGAGCCGAGCACACCGATTTCACCCTAGGATTACAGGAGGCCTCCCAGTCTTCATCAATTCCGGAGCGCTGTCCCACTGAGGCAAGCCCAGCTACAACCCCATCCCCCTTCAAATCTAGTTTAAAGCTCTCCAAATGAGCCCTGCTAATTCGTGCCCCAGCATCCTTTTACCTCTGTGCGATAAACCTTTCCCACATGCCAATGTCCAGGCCGGTGCCCTATAAAACCAGCCGTTATCAAAGAATCCAAAGCCCTGCCTGGAGCACCAGCCTCGAAGCCAATCGTTTATGGACTGCATTTTCCCATTCAGTCCCACATCATCAACAGAAGATGGAAGGAGCGAAGAGAAGATCACCTGAGCCCCAGAGTCTTTCACCATCCGCCCCAAGGCCCTGTAGTCTTTCTTTATCTCCCTCAGACTGCGGGAAGCAACTTCCCCTTCACCCGTCTGGAAGACCAGCAGCGGGTAGTAGTCTGTCGGGCGCACCAGGTTGGGGAGCACCCTGGTGATATCCCTGATCCGGGCTCCAGGCAGACTACACACTTCCCTATGATGAGGGTCAACTCTGCATATCGGGCCCTCTGTTCCTTTCAGAATGGAATCACCTACTACAATGACCCTTCTTTCTTTCTTACCAGAGGCAGTCTTGAGGTGCGAAGTCGACCGCTTTTTCCTATGTGGCCTTGTAGGCGGGCCTTGCACCACATCCTCACCTACCTCTCCTTCCAGATCCAGAGCCTCAAACCTATTACAGAGGGACACCTGGGGAAGCGGGGCAGGAAGGGAGGAGGGCTGCCCACGACGCCGAACCGGAACTCGCTTCCAACCCTCCTCATCTTTTTGGTCCCCTACCTCCGGGCGACAGCTACATGACAGGGGCTGTCTCAGGCCATCCCCCTCTGTCTGAGAGGGCAGGGGGTCCATCCTCTTTTGGGGGGTATCTCCCTGGAGCCGTTCCAACTGGTCAGCCAGGGAGTTACTCCAGCAGTCGATCTCCCTTTCACACTCCCTGATGCTCCTCAGCCTCTCAACCTCCTCCTTAAGTTCAGCCACCAAGCTAAGCAAATCTTCCACCTGCTCACACCTCACACAGGTGGAATGCTGTCCTCCCTCCCCCGGCAGCAGCAGGCTCTGGCACTCCCTGCATCCAGAGACCTGAACAGCCACGGTTAGGGCCGGGGTCTCTGTCTGAGTTGCTACAGCCCTCTTACTGCTAGCTCTCTTTCTGGAGGCGACCATACTGGTCAGCACAACGACCTACCTGTTCCTCCCTGCACCTGGTGGGCAGCGACGTCGCTGCCCTCTCAAAGGCTTTTTCAAGTCAAGGGGCAGGGGAGTGGTCGCCGTTCGCCGTGGGAACGCCCCCCGCCACGTCAGCCGCTCTTTCGCAAGGGCTGCTGGAACTTCGGGAATCCGGAAGTGTTGGCTAATGTGGGGAATCGCGGTGGCTCCGCTCTATCCCCTCTGATTTTCCTGATCTCGGTAGAAGATCGCGGTCGCTGTAGCGTGCCGGCTGCGGCTCTAGCTAGGCTAGCTCCAATCAGGCTGACTGAGTGTGAGTAGCGAGTTACAGCTGAATTTAAATCTCCCGCCGTCACCGTGGGAACGCCCCCCGCCACGTCAGCCGCTCTTTCGCAAGGGCTGCTGGAACTTCGGGAATCCGGAAGTGTTGGCTAATGTAGGGAATCGCGGTGGCTCCGCTCTATCCCCTCTGATCTCGGTAGAAGATGCAGCAGAGTTTTATGTAGGGTGAAATAGCACGTGTCAGTTCTTTTGGTACAGCTGTCTTTCAAGAAACATCATCTGTCCGTGGAGGATTTTGATAAGTAAACCTGTGTTAGGAGGTGAGATGAGGTTGACTATCTCTTTCCCTCCGCTGTGTATTTTAAGTTAGCAACACAAGCCTATTAAAAGCAGAAGATTAAACGCTAATTAAAAGAACTTCAGAGAGCTGAGAAGAGGAGGTTCTGCCTTAATGCTGCTGTGTATTCTTTGAAACAGCTTAATAACTTGGCAGTAGTAAATGTTTAAAATAATTTACATTCAGTTTTCATGTTTTAGCTTGGACTTTTTTTTAAATGGCTTTTTTTTACCATCTTTTTGGACAAGCTGTCCATATCTGATCAGTCTTCCAAAGTACTGGATAAAAAAATTAAAAATGTGTTTACTGAAGTCCACATTTGTTAAAATTCAGCAATGGAATTGGTCAGGATAGTGTATTTACCAGTGTGTAGGTGTAAAAGAAATAAAATACCTTTTATATCAGAATGTATAACACATTACCATTGAGGTAGGCACTGTCAGCAAGTTTAATTGGGAGGGAGTTGACTAAATACTAGCTGCTTTCAACTGGCTTGAAGCTCTGCTCTTTCTAATTTAAACTGCTCTAACTTGATAGAGAGGTATAAACCAGCCTCATTTAGTACTTTTGGAAAACCTACTGCAACCTATGTTAGTTGTCTACATGTGTATTAATTCCTATCAAATTGTATCAATTTTTATAGATGGACATATCTAAAGGAAAAACTAGGAGTATTTTCCTAGTTAGAAGGCTTTCAGACATGGGTTTAAATAGGATTCTGAACAATTCAGAATTTGTTAATTCAATGCGCATGTTTGATTTGTAACAAATGAGAGATGCTTTGTACTATAAGCAAAAATCACCACCCAGCCCCTCCCCAAAAACAAACCAAAACAGTAATCCCACACACATACACAAAACCTCCAGAACTCCGAAACATAGAAAATCAACACACCTGCACCCCCCAACAAACAAAATGCCCAAATTAAAGATGTTTTTTTGTCAAGGAAAATCCCCTTCCAAACCTGAGGTTTTGAAAATAGATTGAAAATAACATTGCCTTTGCTCCTTTCTAGAAGTATTGTCAAGAGGAAGCCATAGTTTTTGTTATATCGTGTGAACTACGTTTGTCTTTTGTTTAAGAGATAGATAGCCATGATTTTTCAGTGCTTTTTGTTTCTAAATGATGGCATACTTGTGTTATTTTGTTAGGCTAGACAAATTATGTTCTCATTGTCGGTGATGTCAGGTGGTGTGGGACATTATTTTGCGAGATATGTGTGCAGCTTTTGTTGATTGTTCACTGCACTGAAGAACTGCAGTTGTGCAGTTCAGAAATTTTAAGGTCTTATCTAGAAAGTTGCAGAGACTCATGATTTATACATTTGCAGCCTTCCCCGCTGGTCCTTGTTTTATGATCTGCTATTTAAATTACTCTCATGTTGTATGCTCCGTGTTGTTTTTTATAAATGCTTCCACATTGTTCAGAATCTCCCACCTATGGAAGTGTTGTGGTGGTGCCTGGTGGACTAGTTTAATACTTTAGATTAACTTTCTAACTTTTGTGATCCTAAAATACTGTTACTCTGTACCAGAGTGCTACTTTATATAGAACCTGGACTTACTTTTTTAATTAAGGAATGGGGTAGAATGAAATGTTGAGGTTTGCTTTCTAGAGCAGTGTGTGTATTTTGTAGACTGCAAGGTTCTCCAGAAGCTTTGCAGTGTGTTGTCTGGTCTTTTCAGAGCTATTTTCAATACCTAGGCTAGTAAAACAAGACATGCAAAGATAATAACTGTGGTTTGTGATACCAAGCAATGTTCAAGAATTTGCTGAATTTTTGTCCCCATAAAAATAAATAAATAAAATGCCAGTTTTCTGGAATCCCATCACAGACTTTTTTGTAATTATCAGTACTTGAGAGGTTAGCTGAAGCTGTACAAAGATTACATTAGCATAAAATGTTGTGTTCTTTTGATTGAATATATTATTTGAGAGAAAATATTCAGCAGTACTAAAGGTAAGAATAAGAAATTATTACCTGCCAGGTGATAAATAGTACTTTGTTCATGAGAAATATTTTTTTAAATGCTAATTGCTCCATTGAAGTTGACACTTAATCCAGTTAAAAATATGTCACAAATCCAGCTTTGAGAATTCAGTATATAAGTAATGGGGCTGTTTGAATTGTAGCAATTACTGGTTCTAAATTAGTGGGTTCTCCTTTAAAATTTAGTTGTCACATCACATTTTGTCACATCATGTAGTTCCACTTCATTACACATCTGCATGTAATCCTGATTGGTAAACTGCAGTGAGGTGATCAGAGTCCTACTTTGTTGTTTGTGATTGAAAAAAAACCCCAAACACTGCAATGCAAATAACATGTTCTAGTGATTGCACAAGTACATTTTGTAGCTTTTACTTCAGGACCTCTCTGCACAGAATTTGTCTCACGTTTTAAACCCCTTAGAAATTATTCTAGTTTGTTTTAAAAGTCTCCTGTAGTTATTACATATGGAAAGTACAGTGGTGCCTGTTTGGATGTGACTCTCTCACCTTTGCTAGTGGGTCTCTGCTGTTGTTTGGATTAAATACAAGTAGGTTTATCCGTTTTCCCCAAAGATTAAAGTACCAAGCATCTATACAACATTGTGATTCACAGTGATGTGTTTTAATGTTTAGCTGCTTCTGAAACTATGAATGTTGTGAATGCAAGATTGGATCTTTGAGAAATATGGTTATGTATAAACCTGAGAAATACCTTTCCTCCATACAGTAAACAGAAATCCTTTCATTTGATGCCGCTTCCTTTGCTGATCTAGAGCAGAGAAAATTTTACTGTATGCAAAACAAAGTCCTTTAAGGAGTTCAGCTGCAGAAAAGTATCTTTTTTTTTATCCTAGAAGGAACCCAGAAGGGAAAATATTGGTGTTTTCCCAAACCAATCAAAACTCCTGTCCTTAGTTACAGAAGTGAGGAAAGCACAGAAGGCTTCAAAGGGTATCTTACGGTATAGCTAATTGTTTGTAAGTGTTTTCATTTTTCACTGCTTTATATTTTCCCAGTGAATCTGCTTTATGGAAGTTCTTTGGAGTAAAGTCATGATACAGGAGCTTAATAGGCAAAATTCGTGCCTGTTGTTGCTTTTCTGCTGCAGCAAAACCACGACCCTTGAGAGATAGATGATTTGTGACGCTTCTAGCTCGCAAAAGAATGTGTGGAACAGATACGTTAGTTTCAACTTTGCGTATTATGTTACTAAGTTATGAATGGTAACACAAATTTCTAAAGCAAATTAAATTAGTAGGCATATAAACTTAGGTAACTGTCCAGACTGCCAGTATTACAGCTGTTTAGTAGGTCTCTTCCAAGTACTTGTGCGTTGGTTGTGTTTTTCAATGCAGAGATACGAGACAGAACACAGGAGAAACACCAGAGCTTACAGATGTGTTCTTAGGGTTGTCTTATTGCTGAGCCCCAAGCTGCTCTGGGACTTTCAGTGGGCATTTCATATTGTGTATGTTTAATCTGGAATGTCAATAAAGAAGAGCTTGGAAGAAAACACCAGACCTTTTTTCCTCTGAACTTGCAGGGTTTGTTTCTTTTGTTGTTTGTTGATTACCTTATTTATGATAATTCACCTTCTTTCGTTAATGTTTATAGGGCACATGATAAATTATTATAGAGAAAAAAGAAATTATAATAGATTATGTTCCATAAACATTGGCTAGTGATTTATGCCATGAATGACAGCACTAGTATTAAATGATCACTGCCTCTCTAGCCTCCCTTCCTCTCTCCCTGCTTTTTGGTTTTGTGGTCGTAGTGGTGGGATGGTGGTCCTTTCTGTTAAGGAATGTGTGCTTGAAGCTTCCTTATGCTGTAATTTAGATACAGGCATTTTTGGCAATGAAGGTTTAAATAAGAGCATTTACTTTGGGTGGGAAAGAAGATTAAAAGGAAACAAAGACATTGCCCCATGTGTACTGTATGAGTTGCTGTCCTCATTTTTCACTTGAAACCAATCGTTATGGTACTGAAGTGAACAGTGCCTCATCTATTCATATATATCAGTTTTCCAAAGGATGCTCTGGAGAGGATGAACATCAATATAAATTCCTTCCATGCACACCCCCCCCCCTCCTTTACCCACCCCCCCGGTAGTGGGAAGTATGGAAGTATTTGAACTGTTCAGTCATCAGACAGTCAGACACAAAGATGACTTCTGGGGGTATCATGCCTGTGTTTCTAGCCACTGCTCTGACAATTCCAGAGGTATAAACCTACAGCTTTTTGTATGCCTTGACAAGTATTCTGAAGAGACCAGTTATTTGCACTGTTGAGAAAGTGGGATGATACATGGTAAGCAGAAAACCAATATTCCTTAAATAGACTCTGTCCTCAACATATCTGCTCAAGTTTGGCTGTGTTTTGTCCAGTATATATTTAGAGATAACAGTATTAAGAAAAATACAGGTTAAAACCCCATATATAAAGTTCAAAATACTTTCATATGTACAGTATAAAACAGATAAATACTATGATGGTCACAATATAAAATTATATTTTAGTAAATGGAGGGGATAAAGGTGTGCTAAGATACTTAGTTTAGAAGTAACATAAGCTCTGAAACAATTTTTTTAATTATAAAACATTGTCTACTAGTTGCCTACAATATGATCTTAATTATAAACTTCCAGAAGTAGAATTCTATGCAAAGGTATTTCTAATGGGAAGGAGCTTTAAAGCTACATAGAAGCCTCAAAGTAGTGCACAAAAAAAATAATATCGTTTTAAGTGGAAATGCTGGCAAAATCTGAAGTATATTGCAGTGGGGACAGAACAAGTAATTGCTGTGTTATTGTGAGGTTTGGACAATGAGGAAAAAGGGAGAAAAAGAATAGAGAATAGAATTTGAAGTCCCTTATTAAGCTCAGTGTCTTGTAGATGAAGTAGATGTTGTATGGCTGTTACAGAGAGTATAAGTGTAAAAATGCATTTTAACTTTTAAAGGGAATGAAATAATTTCTAATAAAGTTCCTGGTAAAGTAATAGGCTATAGGAAAAAAAAGAATCTTTCCATTGCCAGCTGCTGGAAAGCACTGGCCTAAGGACAGTAGTGCTTGACCCTCAGTAGACATCAACCATAATGGCCAGTTCATATGTCCACGCATATGGGATGGATTCTTTGTACTTTTTATATATCCTTGGCTTAGTGATTTCTGTGTCAAATACCTTGTGAGACATGCTGGTTTCATCTACACTGTCCAATTCTGAAGTTGCGTCTTATTTAAACCTGAACTGTACCTGGTAGGGAAGGTGGAAAATCATTATTTATTTATCTGTTTATTATCTGGCATGTGCTGACAACCTCAGATGGGCTTTTAAGGGAATTTTAGCTCTTAAATCATAGTGATTTTAATTTGTGGGGGTTTTGTTTATTGGTTTGGTTTTTGTTCGTTTGTTTGGGTTTTTTTTGTTTGTTTTTTGTATTTTTTTAATACATTATGTAATTATACCAGAAAGAAGTTTTTTTTTTTCTGCAGATTAATGATTATTATGTGGGATTTGCAAAAGTCTACTTTATATATCCCTTCTTATTCTCAGTGGAAGTTTAAAGTACAGAAATATGTTTGTGCAATCACAATTTATCAGCACTAGGTTACTGAAGATGAAAACTTCCTGTGACTCCTTCAGAAGGCCATCATAGAGCACAAGCGGGTAACTGGCAAAATGTTGACGTTTCAGTTTAGGTTTCAGAAACACAAATTTATTTATTTATTTTTTATAACATTCTATCTGGGTAATAAGAGTTTCATAAACTAAACTGCAGATGACTGCCTGGGGAAAGTCCTGTTTAAATCTGCAGTGGAGATAAAGCTGAATACTGTACCAAAAAAAAAAAAGTATCATGATGTTTTTTTGTCCAGGTTTTGGAGGTTTCGGTTTTTATTTTTTTCCTTTTTAGTTTAACTGAGGAAAAACTGTAGAGCGAAAAAAAGCAAAGTGCTCTGTTGATGACATTCATTTTTTTCCACTTTTTTATTTTTCGTAATTTTCCTGGCTCAGAATGCTTTGAGTCAGGTTATCATACTATATTAAACCCTGAGATGATTAAAGTAACTAGAATTAAACCTTATATTCTACAAAGGAAGCCTGAAAAATTGTTTAAAGAAATAAAACCAGCCAAGGTTTTTTTTCACTTGCCTCCAGTCAACAAGATGGAGTCTGACCTTAGGGCAGTCAGGTCCTGATCCACACCACTGTGGAAAGACTCCCTCATGGTCTAATTATCAGTAACCCTAAGCACTGAGAGTGCTTATTGAAGGGGATATCAAGAGGATTTAATAAGGGGATATCAAGAGGATTATTACAGGAATGTCCTTAAAAACATACACATTTTCATTGAAAATGAAGATTATTTTTAATTTTTTTTTTTTCTTTTACCCCATGGAAGTTCAGTGTATTTGTTTTTGTTATTGTTATATAATAGGAATGTAACTTTTTGTTGGCATCTTACATATATCTGTAGAAAGCCTGAAAGACTTTTTCAGACATTTAAAGGGAATACTTTAGATTTGAGGGGAGCTTGACACAGGCCTGGGAAATACATACTCAAAGTGTATTTCCTTAAAGAAAAATACATTTGTGGATATTGACTTTTTTTTTCTAGAGATATATGTATGTATTTTCCTCAATGACTCAAATGGGATAAACCACCTTCATAAGGACTTTCTGCAACATTTACTAAGAAACAGTATCTTTTCTGACACAGGAAGGTTGGTTTCTTTTGGGTTTTGTAAGATTCAGTAGTAAGAATCACAGAATCACAGAATCCCAAGGGTTGGAAGGGACCTCAAAAGACCATCCAGTCCAACCCCCCTGCAAGAGCAGGGTAACACAGAGTACATCACACAGGAACTTGTCCAGGCAGGCCTTGAATATCTCCAACGTAGGAGACTCCACAACCCCCCTGGGCAACCCGTTCCAGTGCTCTGTCACTCTCACAGTAAAGAAGTTTTTCCTGATGTTCACATGGAACCTCCTATGCTCCAGTTTACACCCATTGCCCCTTGTCCTATCACTGGACATCACTGAAAAAAACCTAGCTCCATCATCCTGACACTCACCCTTTACATATTTGTAAACATTGATGAGGTCACCCCTCAGTCTCCTCCAAGCTAAAGAGACCCAGCTCCCTCAGCCTCTCCTCATAAGGGAGATGTTCCACTCCCTTAATCATCTTTGTGGCTCTGCGCTGGACTCTTTCAAGCAATTCCCTGTCCTTCTTGAACTGAGGGGCCCAGAACTGGACACAATATTCCAGGTGCAGCCTAACCAAGGCAGAATAGAGGGGGAGTAGAACCTCTCTTGACCTACTAACCACACCCTTTCTAATGCACCCCAGGATGCCATTGGCCTTCTTGGCCACAAGGGCACATTGCTGGCTCATATTCATCCTCCTATCCACCAGGACCCCCAGGTCCCTTTCCCCTTCCCTACTTTCCAGCAGGTCAACCCCCAACCTGTACTGGTACGTGGGGTTGTTCTTACCCAGATGCAAGACTCTACACTTGCCCTTGTTGAATTTCATCAAGTTTCTCCCTGCCTAACTCTCCAGCCTATCTAGGTCTCGCTGAATGGCAGCACAGCCTTCTGGTGTGTCAGCCATTCCTCCCAGTTTAGTATCATCAGCAAACTTGCTGAGGGCACACTCAGTTCCCTCATCCAGGTCATTGATGAAAATACTAAACAGCACTGGTCCCAGCACCGACCCCTGAGGCACTCCACTAGTCACAGACCTCCAGCTAGATTCTGCCCCATTGACCACAACTCTCTGCCTTCTTCCTTTCAACCAGCTGTTGATCCACCTCACTACCTGATCATCAAGCCCACACTTCCTTAGCTTATCTATGAATCTAAGAATCACCTGTTCCAAATGAAAAGTGAGCATTCACTGTTGACTCAGTTATATCAGAACAGCAGTGCTTTCCTGGAAGTCTGTTTTTGTTTTCTGTGCCTTTCATTCAGACTCACAGGAAGCTGTATATAGCTCTGCTGTGAATTCTGCAAACAGGTAGTTAGGAGTAAAAAATTTCCCGGTGTGATAGGTATTGGTAGGTGACTGCCACCTGAGTGAAAGCATGCTGTTTTGTCACAGGACCAGAAATGGAGAGGTAATGTTCACTTAGTCAGAAATAGTTGCATACTTGCTCTTCTCTCAAATCCTGGGTCCTGTTTCTTTCTCAACATGGATTTCTAAATACAGTCTGTTGAGGTGTCCTTGAGGAGACTTCCCTATCATAAGAGAATACCCTGGAGAGGACAGTGAATCACAGTGCCTCTTTGAAAAAAACATTCATACCTACCTATCTATAAATAAATGGAAAAGCTAGGAGTTTTTGCTATTTTATTGGATTATTCACAGTTAAATTTGGTAGGCAATTGGGAAAATAACAGATTTATATAAACATTCTATTTCATTAATTTCTACCAAAACATATATACTTTGCATTACTTTTTCTGTGAGTCTAAGCTTAGGATGTTTCAAGTAAAAATATCTGTCAGACCCTGGTTTTAAAGCTGTCAAATGTGTTAAAGGATACAAATTTATGGAAGTAGAGGTAAATGGATTTAATTGAAGGCTTATTGAATATAATTACAATTAACAAAGGCTATTGATAGAGATCAGAAGTAATTAAATTAATAAGAAGAAATTGGATTTTATTGAGATTTAGTTGAGAATTGCTAAAATTAAATGAAAGTCATTGAGAATTGATAATCTGTCTACTGATTCTTTTAAGATTGATGTTAATAATTTTCTATAATGAAAATCTGTTATCTAGGAAAATACAAAAGGTATATGCATACGACCATTCACTTCTTTATTTTCTTAATGGGAGTATTGATATTCTAATGGTGTCACAATTACTATAGAAATACTCAAAACTATCTGAATACAAAATATAATCTGGCTAAATATAGATGCATGAGCTGTACATAGAAAATCAAGAAGTGCTCCATGCTTTCTCAATTTCCGTTACAGTTGGTAGAGAAAGAAATGAAGTATTGTTAGATACAGAAGTAGCGGACTAGTAATAATTTTCAGTATCATTTTTTGGACAAAATAATCTTTCATAGTTCTGTCACATTTTCTGGTATAAATTCTCCTTTCAAAGTGACCCTAGTTTTTATATGGGAAATAGGAATACAAATAAGTAGCTTTGGTTATATTAGACTACAGATAAATAGATTCTGAAAAATATGGGATCTTTTTACTTGATAAATGGGGTTTTGAAAGGGGAAGAGAGATTAATACGACCTTCTTTCTTAGGAACCCATACCAAAACCAGAGGGGATTTGTGAAAGCAAAAGTAGGGATGTGAGCATAAAGTTAACTGGCATTATTAATATTTGTCTGGAAAACGGCTGGAAAAGTTGGAGGAACTGAACTTCAGTAACCTGTGAAAATCTCATACACCACTGACCCCAGTGGTTGGGGTGATAACGCCATAAACTGGGTAGGGAAAAATGAGATTTCCTCCCCACAGCTACTCTTCACCATTATGGTCTACTAGTGCATGACTTAAAGCTTTTTTGGTCAGCAAGCTGACCCAATTATCCTCATATGTAGGTGGAATGTTTTGTGTGGAGTCAACAGACTTACTCTTGTGTATGAATTTTCAGATGACTACTATATGAGATCTATCCATGCTGTTTATGTGTAATGTGGGAGCCAAATGGGAGAGGTGGTGATATGAAAAGTGTTGCACTGACACTGGAGGGCTGGTGACAACTTGTTCAAATAAATCCTTGCTGTTTTCTGATTTAACAGGTTTATTTCCTCTAGTGCCTATGTAAGAGGTGATAGCCTTTAGCATGTTTAAATATTTAAAAAAAAATAAAAAATATCTGAAACTGGAAGCTGAAACTCAGGCGTGTGTTATACAGGAGATGTGTACCGGTATTGTCTATTTATGGTTTCATAGGACCCCATATTTTGAAAAGCAGCAGCTGCAGCCATGTAATACTTATTCATTCAGAAGTTGCCCCGATGTTGATCTTGAAGAAGGGGTATAGACTATCTCTCCATTTTGTGTAAATAAATTGCATTTCATTTAAAAGAATATGTTTTTACTTTCCATGCGTTTCCTAATATTGCCTCTTTCAAATATTTTCTGGAAACAGTAATTGGTAATGCTTCCAGCAAAAGAGAGAGACAGTGAAAAACCCTTCAAGGGAGGCAGTTGCATAAAAGGATTCTAAATCTGCTTATATAAATTGGATTTTCCTAAGTTAATTCTCAAAATTAAGGTAACCGTGCATTCTTCAGAAAGAAATACAGTGCCAATTTTGAAAAATACACTTCTATTCCCCTTTGAGATATTTTAATGTATATGTGTCTAATGCATATACATACATATGTAAAATATGTTTAATATAAATAAAAGCTGGAGCTTGTTACGGTTTGCCCTTTTTTTTTCCAGTAAGATTTTAACTTCAATTTATACCGTGGAGAAGAAGTGGGAAAAGAGGAATGTTGCCATGTATTTATACTTTAACATAACTAGGAAAACACATAAAACACCGTGGTTTTTTTTCTCGTTGTTAAATAAATTTGTGAATTTGGAAGTATTTTCTAATGCTCATTAAAAATGTAGTCATTTATTTTGTAGACAGGTGTTTCCAGTCTGTCTGGTGTGTTCATTTGCTGGATAGTGTTATTTTACCTAGGGGGGTGAGACCTTGTGAAAGGAGCATTAATTTTGCCTAGAAAGGCCTATATGATGTGTGTCATTTAATCAGAAATAACTCATAGAAGGTATCAGCTCATAGGTTCAGCGAGTGGTAGGTGATAACTTTTCTAGTAGGAGACTTTAATATAGATAATTAAGGTAATAATCATGGTGTTATAATTGTAGAAAATGCTATTATTCTCTACTTTTTTCAGCCTAGTTAGGTGCTGAATGCTTTGTTATATTTAGTCACTGGAGTAGAATGCCAAATTCAAGTTTCTGTGTTTTATTTCTCCTTTGAGGCACAGGGTTTTCTCATTTTGATGCACTGCTATTTGTTTCTAGGACATATATGTTCTGCTTACCTGAATGAAGCAGTTCTTGCTCATAGTTCAAATTCTATTTCAGTTAACTAACTTAGAAGGTCTCTGTAGGTCTTGTTCCTTCTCAGTAGTTGTTCAGACCATATTAGGTGTTTCCTTGCTCTTTCTTTTATCAGCTTCTCTCTTTGCTATATTTTACACAGAAATTAACCCTCAGAAAGCAATGTGCAGCTAATTTTCTCTAACCTAAAAATAATATTTTTAAAAAAGATATTGATCTGAATCCTACCATGACTATTAATACCTGATGAAGTGAATGTCTTCTAGTATAAAAATGTTTTTTTTTTTATATTGTTTTTACAAAGATGAGTTGGTAGCTTAGAGTTACCTGTTTGAACTAGGTATAAAAGTGGAAAGTTTCTACCTTGTAAGCTGCTTTTGAGTGCCTTGCATCATTCTAGCTAGAGGGATACTTCAGCTAGTACCAAGTAGCAGAAAACCTACAGAAATCTTTTAAGAATGTCATTGGCAGTTGCAAACACTGCACTGATTTGGAATAACTCAAACCAAAGAAACCTGCCGTTCTGATTTTATTAAGTCTGTACAAAACGATTGTAATGTATTTACTCTTGTTTCATAATTCTGTACCATCTGCTTGATTAAACATTTAAGTAAATGAAAAGGGATAAATAATTATTAAGCCTAACAAATATACACAAGAAAAATGAGCTGACCTTCATTTCCAACACTTCAGTTTCTCTTGACATTTCCTTTGTTTTGAGCTATTACATGTGCCCTAGTAAACACATTTGCAAGTAGTTGCACAAGCTATTCAACGTTCAGTCAGACAAAATAGAGCTAATAATGGAATAATTTCTTGTGAAATTAAAATTATTTGGGTTAGAATAGACCAAATACTGCATGAACAGTATGTACTGCATAGCTTAACATACCACATGTCCAGTGTATTTCATCTTATACGAAAAATTATGAATAGGTATTTTATTTAGGCTTAGAATACCAAGAAAGTAAATAGTTTTATAGTAGGATGGTGGAGGAGGAAGATCATATGGTGTCTTCTGGAATATGTGTTGTAGTTCTATAGAATGTATAGAGAAGGAACCTTTAAAAATTTAAGCGTACAGTGATATGTTTCATGCATCTGTAATTAACTTAATTAACTTCAAAGCAACAGGTAATTACTTACTCTAAGTTAGTCTTTGTCCAGATAGCTGCTAAAGTGTTCTTAAGCATTTTTCAGAAGTATGTTGCATAGTCCATGTTTTTTCCTGCAAAACAGGACAGAATGGTTTTTTTTTTGTTGTTTAAAAAAATATTGTGCGTATCTTAAAGACTTAAGAAGTAGGGTTTCTGTTGATACTTGTTGTCACACACCCAACTATTCTCTATTTTTTTTTTATTATTTTTTTTAAGAGTGTAGTGAAATAGTCTGTGAGTTTTCTGTCAGTATATAAAAAAAAGCAGTATAAATAAGAACAGTATTGATGGTGCAGAACACTTTTGGAAATGACTTTGTGGCAAGTAACGTGAAGAGTTCCTCCTTACCTTTAAGTGCTTTATCTTACTGAAGTTTATATGGAAGTTTACTCTCTTCCCTGTTACGTTTGGCTTCTAGTTGGGCAGCTGATGGCAGAAATACTGGATTTTTGTTAATGTAATGGAAATGCTAAAGTGACCAAATTTGAATTTCAGGTATTCAATATTTTTAAGTTTGCCTAGTTGCATACCAGACACTGCATTACTTCAGACCACATGCATCAAACAGTTAGCAAGTTAATTTAGTATCTAGAATCACAATATATATCATTACACTACATACTAGCATTAAGAATTACATAGATTAGATAATTTAGACATAGTTTATCACAGAGAACAGTCGTCATAGATAAGGATTTTAGTTTCATTAATAACCTTGCATTAGCTGAAAAAGGGGTACAAAGCAAACCATGAACTAAAAATAAGAAGCAAGATATAAACTTAAGCTATTACTGTCTTCCTGGTTATATCAAAAGTTATCACAGAGCACTGAAACACAGAATAGAACAAAATTCTCCAATATCTTTTAGTAATACACACTTGGAAGATCTAATGGCATTAAATTCAATTTCAGAAAAGTTTGGAATCTGGTGCTTGTTATCTTCCACAGGATAGCAGGTGTTCAGTCAAAGTCGTTAATGTATTTTCTGTGGATCTCATATAGTTTAAAAGCAGGTAATTAGAATTATCCACAGATACTTTGTAATGATGAATAATTCATTTCCTGTGCATCAATAAAATAATTATTGCATATTATCATTCTTAGCTTTCTACTTCAATAAAATTGCTCACATCATGTCACTGTCATAGTAATGTGCCTTTTTATTTTTCATATTAATGAAAATTACCAGTAGAATGAGGAAAATTGTAGTAAGATTGAATGTCACCTATAAGCTTTTTCTGTGCTATTGTACAGGAATTATACAATATCTGGATTCTGGTTGGTGGTAGATGAGTATTCTTGCCCACCTTAGGCACTTTCGATTACTTCCTCTCTAGTACAATTCTGTCTTGGAGCTCTTGTTTAAGTAACTCAGTTCCTAACTTTGTAAAATTCAGACAATGCCTTTACAGTTGTAAAGCTCTTTTTCCTAATCCTGTTACTTTGTTTGTTTAGGAATTCACTACAGTCTTGATCCAGGATGATTTAACACATAAATAACAGAGTATCCTTGCTAAAAATATATCTGAGTTTTATATTAACTGTTTAAATCCTTGCTGGTTTAAGATCAACTTTTATTTGAATTTAGTGACTTACCTTTCAGGAAGCATTTAATGCTCAAGAGAAATTTTTATTTCAGCTGAAATTTGTTGTTTTTCCAAAAGTGATAAAAAAACCCTGAAAAAACAAAGCGAATATTTTTGATAAAAAAGAAAACAAAAGCAAAATCAAACAAACCACAAAACCAGCAAACACAAATCAGTTTCTTTGTTGGAATACTTAAAACCTTATTGGGTACAAAATACTGAAATTTAAAAAAAATAAAAAATTGTTTTGTTAAGATTTATATATATGTGTATATATATATATATACTTTCTTTAGGAAAATGCCTACATCACTGTGACTTTTACAAGATGAGAAAGAATTCTTTTCAGGTATGTAGTCATGGAAGTTGCAATGGATTTTGTAAAGCACCTGTTAGAGGCTTTGCAGAGACTGGAACTTGGCATCTGTATCAGCAAACCAAGAGCTTTACCCATTTTTATTTTAGTTAAAAAGTCCAGCAAGGCTTTCTTATCTATGTTCTGACTGGGGAAAAAAAGCCAAACCAACAAGCCAAACCAAACCAAACCAAAAAACCATAAATGGTGTGGTTTATGTGTCTAATTCTAGATAAAATAATTATGGAGAGAAACCTCTGAGTTTTTGTACATGAGGTGGAAGTGTCAATGAAGAGTGAGCTCTCAGTAGTCAGACACATGGCTAGCCTGAGTTATCTTGTCCTAATCATGTAGCTTCAGTGGTGGTGACATTCTGTGAAGTTAGGTGAGGAGTTTGCTACATCCTTTGAATTACTAGGTGGGTTGAAGTTTGGCAAGATCAGTGTGGGGACCTTAGAAAGTGAGAGATATTAAATGGGTCTCCTTGCTTTCTGTACTGAGTGGTGAGCAGACTTACAGAAATAGTCATAGAATCATAGAATAGTTGGGGTTGGAAAGGATCTTAAGATCATCAAGTTCCAACCCCCCTGCATGGTCAGGGGCACCTCACACTAAATCATCTCACCCAAGGCTTCGTCCAACCTGGTCTTGGACGCTGCCAGGGATGGAGCATTCACAACCTGCCTGGTCAACCCATTCCAGTGCCTCACCACCCTAGCAGGAAAGAATTTCCTCCTTATATCCAATTTAAACTTCCCCTGTTTGAACCCATTACCCCTTGTCCTATCACTACAGTCCCTAATGAAGAGTCCCTCCCCAGCATCCCTATATGCCCCCTTCAGATACTGGAAGGCTGCTATGAGGTCAAACATAGTCCCACTGTACTTCAGTGTTCCTTAGTATTAATGAATCTTATTAGTATGTTGCGATGTGCTCAACAGAGGACTCCCACCATGTTTCTTTTAAGATGTTGAGGAAATATGTGTGTTCTGAGACTTCGCAGTTGGCAATGAAGTGTATGTGGAGCAGGTTCTGGGTGACTGATCTGGGGCTGTATGTGTTGTGGCTGGTGGGAATAAGTAGTCCAACCCAACCTAAGGTCATCCCAGGGACTCAGATTCTTCAAAGAAAAGAGCTTAGCATATTGTTTGTTGTTTTTCACTTATTCTGTTGTTCATTTTGATCGATAATTTTTCTTTGATTCTTTCTCTGCACATGTAAAAGGAGGGGTCTGATTCTTATTCTTACTTACTGAAACCTTAAGGCTTTTCCCATTAGTATTAAATTACTTGCATGAGTCATTACTTCCAGAATCAGTTGTGAAGGTAAAGTGATACTTTGCGATTTTGGGCCAGAGCAGCAGCCCAAGCCTGTACTACAGATTCCTTCATGGCTTTCTTTTACATTTTCAAAATAATGAGATTATGAAGCCTCAAAGCTAGTTTCACATTTATCTTGAACTTAAATTTTGATAATACATCATTCAAAAGTATATATTATTCAGCAGCTACTAACCAGACTATTTTTGGTTTGTTTTTTTTTTTTTTTGTTTGTTTTGGTTTTTTTTTTGTTGTTTTTTAAGTAGGAGTGCCGTGGTCACTGAAATCTACATCAGCGTCTTCAGGGTAGCATGGAGAGGGATGGGAAATAACGTCTACTTGACTAAAACTATAACTTAGGGCTACAGTTATCTGCATCAGCAACAGGCTAATGTTTCTTTATTTTCTGTATTATAATATTTCTTCTTTGTTGCCTTTAACACTGCCTTGCTGGTGTTTATAAACAAAAAAATAATATTCTGCTTAGAAAAGTGAAAATGTGTTGTAAGTTCTGTAAAATGGTTTAGAAATATTTTTTATTTCTGCAATTCACAAGTTTGAGTTTTCACAAAACTTCTACTTCCTGTCTGAATTTAACCTTTTTTTTTTTTCCCACAACCTTTGCTTAATTTAAATGGTAAGTGGAATGAAATTAATTTTTCATCTCACTATATGCCACTTATAACACAGTCCAGGTACTTTGTTGCATGTGACTAATTGCCTTAGAATATGTAGCAGAACATAAATTAGTTAAAACAACAAAACTGCAGGCTGTAAGCAATGATGTAAAATTTTAACTTCCCGGAGTATGCAAGCATCCTTACGATGTGAAAAACTAATTTAAGACTTCTGTGACATGAATGGGGATTTAGACTTTAAAAAATAATAACTAATACCTTTTTTTTTTCATTGCTAAAACATGAATGATTTTTTTTGTTTTAATTCTAAAATTTAAAAACTTTTTTTTTTTCTATTTTTGGAAATGCTAATATTCAGCTTCAAGTAATTCTTTGGTGTTCACAGAATGCTTCTTTGCTCCTTATCTGTATTAGCATGGCTTAGGACACATGTTCTAGCTGCTGTTATTTACTATTGTCTTAATTTCTAATTCAGTGTCAGAAAAATACCTTCCTTTTGTATCCTACAGTTTGCTGTAACATGAAACTCAGTTATTAGTTAGTGCTTGTTTGAAGCAGAAGGATATGATCATGCTGTGTATAAACATCCAATTTAATGTGAAGATAATGAAATAATAAAATACCATGGAAAATGGTAGTTGTGAGATAGCAAAGGTTTTATGCTGGGTTAAATAGTATCACTGCCTAGTAGTACTCTCTTCTATTTATTTTCCCAGTTCTGTCCTATGGATCCTTCTACTTTGCACTTGAACATGTGTCAAAATTGATTAATTCTGCATTCTACTGCTACTTAAACATCTTTTCAGGCATGTCCACGTCAGCGCAGTCAGTGACAGTGATGCCCGCATAAACGAATCCTTTTAAAATATATTTTCATTTAGACTTGATACAGTCATACTGTCAGATTATTAAATAGCCCATGAAATGGTGTGTGTACACTGATCTCCTCAAATCATGCATTCCAGTGTAGTAAGACTTGTCAAGTCATTAAACTTTGCTATAAGATTCACTCCTTTGAGCTCCTCTTGCTTTCCATAGTGCCTACTTTGCCTCTGGAACTCCATGCAGCTCAATCTTTTCCTACTCTAAGGATCCACACATCCTGTTTTGCTGTTTAGAGCCCTTTAAACAGTTCAGTCAGCCCAGGAAAAGGCAGTGAGTCAGTGTTCTGGCATGTATTTTTCTACATGCTTGCATAGCTTTCCTGGCTTGTATGATTGACATTAGGAAAGGAATGCTCTCCTAAGTTAGACTGCTATGAATCTGGGAAAAAAATTTAACTTTTGCTTCTGGAAGCTTTTAAAGTACTTGCTTCACTGGCCTTGCAGAGGCTTCAGGTATTAGCAGTTTCTTTAGTCTATTTCAATTTCATAAATAGAGTGGGGCTTTTTCTCTTAAATAATTTTTTGGATTTGGTGATAGACGTGCCCAGGTGAAGTAGGATGGCTGGTGATCAGTTGGTCTGAATTTGCTCTGATGTTAAAAAAATCTATGAAGCAATGAAACTAAGTGAAGAAATTGTGTGCGCTGTAATGTTCATTCAAACAGAAAGAAATTGAAAAACAACTGCACCTGGGGAAAAAGATTTGGAAAGACACCTGGAGGTGTTCCAAACGTGTGCTTTGTTAATAATTAGCACATCACACACCTAGTTAGCATCTCATAAATAACCATAAAGTAGACATTTAATGAATCATTTTACTTTATGCTGTCAGAGGTTACAGAAAAAGCAAAATACTTTGTTTATTTTAAGAACAAGGTGCGGCTCTTCTTTCAGCATCATTAAAAAAATTGCAGTAGGAAAATTGATGTTGTATTATAGATCAGCTAGGGTATTTTTAATACTACATAGATTGAGTTAGGCTCTGTGACATCAAGTGATATTTTATATATTTGATTTTGGAATATTACAGAGGATGGTACTGGTTAAGTCATGGGGCATTTTCTGACTGAAGGCTTTCCTTGTTTTGTATACCCCAGATCCTGTGTGGGAATCTGTTCAGCCGTTTAAACTTCTTAGACCTCAGCTGTTCTACTCAACTAGACTCAGCTTAGTGCTAACAAAAGCATGAGTAGACTGTAACACTGTGGGCTTTGTAGATGTGTATCTAGTCTTGAGAGCTGCAAGGTCTGGTTGTCCTCTGGGTGGGGCTAGCAGATCTAAGTTGTCTTACAGAAGATTTTTCTTGTTGTTAAGGCACCAGACTGGGCTTGGGGTGGGGGAGCACAGGGGCAGGATGCAGTCCTGTCCACTTAGGGAGTTTTAGCACTCTGCCTGGGGTTTAGCAATGATTTCTACATACCTTGTTGAGAGTCAGTGTTCTTCATTGTTTAAGGATTTCTTCCATTCTGTCTTTAACAGTAGGCAGTGTAAGGTGCTTTGGCAAGCATATAGGTACTAGGGGCTCTGGGTAATCATAATATCATAGAATTGGAAAAGACCCTGTGTCATAGAGTCCAACTGTTAACCTGACACTACCAAGGAAACTACTATGTTGTCATTTCGCTACATTTGTTCATATTGCATGACTTCCCAGTTTGGGTTAGTAACCAGTACTATGTATTTCTGGGACGGAAACTACACCTAAGTCACTGTGTGTAGTAGCAGCTAATGGACTGACCACTTGCTTGTAGATACCGGATTACTTCTTTCATATCTTAATTTTTTGTAAGGTAGGCATGAAGCCTGCCTCTCCAGAAGAGACTAAAGGACAACCACTAATGTAGTTGATATGCTAATTAGCCCTTAGTCCAAAGATGGTTATTGGTTTTATTCTAATGCCCAAAAAAAATGCAAGTCTCAATTCATTATCCAGGAGACTGGATTCACTATTCCAGGAGACCTCCATGGAATAGGAGTGCGACATCGGTCTTTTCAAAGTTTATGGTAAACCTGGCATCAGTGAGAGAGACATTATAGATGGTTCAAATCTTACTTTGAACATTATAGATGTAACATAATTTGCCAGTCCTTGGAGCCTTGCGCAACATAGTCTAGTGTGAGGCATCCCTGCCCATGGCAGAGAGGTTGGAACTAGGTGATATTAAGATCCTTTCCAACCCTAACTATTCTGTGATTCTGTAACATTAAGCATGGAGGAGAGGGGTGGAGGGGAATGCGATGGAGAATCCCACACTTACAGAATCACCTCTGCTGAAGATGATAAACCGCCAAGCCCTGTTTGGGAGCTAAGACTTTGGTGTCCTTAGGAATGTTCCTAGGGAGCATGGATAGGGCCTACTGGCAAGCAGGTTGTAGGAAAGCTGGTTAATAGTCAAGATCGCATCCTCCAAGCTAAAAAGCAGTCTACCCCAATGAACAGGAAGTCTAGCCAGAAGGCCTGCATGGGTGAACAAGTTGCTCCTGGTAAAATTCAGACATAAAAAGGGAATATACAGAAGATAGAAGCAAAGGCAAGTATGCCTAGGAGGAATACAGAGAAGATGTCTGACTGTGCAGAGATGGGATTAGAAAAAGCCAAAGCCCACCTGAAGTAAATCTGGTTAGGGCTGTCAAAGGTAACAAGAAGGGGTTCTATAAATACATAGCAGCAAAAGGAAGAATAGGAAGAATGCGGGCCTGGTGCTGAATTGGACAGGGGCCCTAGTGGCATAGGATGCGTAAAAGGTTGGGGCACTGAATGCCTCCTTCATTTCAGTCTTTACTAGCAAGGTCAGACTTAAGAAATCTTATGGGGCCCTTGAGACCAGGGAGAAGTCTAGAGGTGGTAGAAGGGGATAAGGTCAGGGAATGCTTAAGCAAATGGACATACAAAATTCTGTGAGCTCTGATGTAGTGCATGCATGAGTGATGAGGGAGGCTGCTGACTGATACTGTTGTGAAGCAGTGCTCAACAGGCTAGGAATAGTCATGCATCTTGGAATAGGTATAGGAAAGAAAATCTCATTGCTCTGTTCAAGAAGGACAGGAAGGGTGATCTAGTCAGTCTCTTTCTTATAATCATCCACAGCAGAGTACCTGAAATGCCCTTCATGAAGAACTCTTGTTTATTCTTCTTTCTGTATTTTTAATGTGTAAAAAGGTGTACTCCTGGAGGAATGTTTTGTACAGGAAAAGGTGTTCAAAGTCTGGCTTCTATATGTGGGTTCTTGAGAACTTAAAGTAGCCTGAACTTTACATATGTAGCTCTATCGGTGTTTACCAATGGTACTGTGAAAAAATGAAACTCAACTTTCATAGAAATCAAGCATTTCTTTAAAATTCCAGGGAGAAGTAAGGCTTAAAACTTTTAGCCAGTAACTGGTTTGCTCTATTGATATGCTGTATTTGTACAGACTAAAAATACTAAATTATGTATAACTTAGAGCAAAGTTCTCATTGGAATTAATGAGAGCATTAAAAAAAAAAAAAAAAGAAAAAAGAGTAGAAATATAGATTAAATACTATACTCTCTTTTCCTTCTATTAAGAATTACAGTGTTTGTGATTGTCACACAAAATAGGAATAACTAAATGCAACAAAGGCCTCTATTTAAAATTAACTAAAAAAAAAAAAAATACCCAAACAACACATCAGTAAGGACCTTTTCTTATTTGCTTAAAGTTAAGTATATATGCTCAGTGTTGTAGGATCAAGGCATAAACACTGGTAGGAGAAGCAAAAAAGGTAAGGTTTGGAAGTATCCCTGCTTGGGCTGCCTGCAGGTCTGTGGTGTGTCTATTAGAGGGGTAAGTGCGACTATGTAAAACATATTTTAAATCTATTGTGTGTTTACTGAATTCTCTTATGTGAGACTGACCCCGTATTTCTCTTCTGGTTTTGGCATTGTTAGTATCTCTGTAGATGTTCTTTCCCTAGCACAAACAAGTGAAGATACTTTCTCATGTAAAAACAGTTCATAACATTATCATAATCCAAGACTGGAGCTCTGCAAGAATTCTGATTCTTATTTAGAGACATATAAATTTATTAAATTCTGAAGTAATTTGGCTGGCATCTTGGAAGCTTGCTGATTATGTTATTGGAGCTATAGAGTGGGAGGGAAAAACAACAACCGACACCTAAAAGTCTTTTGAAGCAAGCTTTGAATAAATCATCTGAAAAGCATCCTTAGAAAACCTTTGACATCCACAAGCCTTCTTTAAGTGGGAAATATCAATAAAATGTCTGTGGAAATAAAAAGTTAGAATTATCTAATGTGATAAGCACACAGAAAGTATTTTTGGATTTCTTAATGTAGCTTTCCATCCTGCAATGTATCATTAGGTGTTATCAACAAGGAGAAACTGCCAATCATCTTAACAACTAACTACTTTTAAGAAGCCATCCAGTGACTATAATTACGATTAAGTAATTATGAAATTAAGTAACACCGAATACACAAATTCCTTCTGGTAATGAAGAAGGTGTTTATTTTCTCCCTATTGTTAGGCTTTGGTTTTGCAGAGCTTTTTAAGCATAACCATATTTTTGAAGTTAGCAGGAACTTCTTACATAACTAAATTATTTTAATTAAGTTGAATAATAAATCCCCATAGACCTTCAAGCCCCTCTTGTTTCTCCAGTAAGCAGATATACTTTTTACCCTCTATTTTTATTCAGTGTTCTTTCTGTAATTTACCTTCCCTGAAACTTCTCTGCTGTGCTCTTCAGCTTGTTTTGATCTTTGTTGAATTGAAAGCATTTTAAGACTTTTACCGATATTCTACCTGATCTTCATTCCCTGGTGTTCAAACGCAGTGAAGAGTTTGCCAGTTTAGTAGATCTGCCTGGCCTCGGGCCAAAATTTTAAGGTATGTGCTCTTTCCAAAGCATCTAGGAGCAAACTAAGTCCTGTTTCCTATCAGTGTCTGGAAACAGAAAAATAGATACGCCGTTTATGGTGCTTCAGTTCCTAACGTCTTGAGGGCTGACTGAAATTGTTGGCCTGCTTTGGAGGAATGCAAAAGATTTGGAAGACACAGTGTGTGAGTCAAGGAATACTTCTCCAAACACACAGTTTAAGGTCTCCTAAGTCCTTCATACTTAAATTTGTATTGGTGCTAGTGTCAGCTTGTCAAGCGCACTTCAAATCAAGTTTATTTACGTACAGTATTGATTTTGCTCTTATTTTGTATGCTGCAGAAAGGTGTTCTTTCTATTTCAGCATTGCGGAGTACCTTACCACTACACAATGTCTCTTCTGGGTATTTTGCTTTGCAACAAGATAATTATTTTATAATCTGAAATAACAGAAATAGCAAAACTATGAGTGAGGTCAGCCCTGTGATCTTCCATAGCCTGAAAATTAGGGCTTAGGCACAGCCCTGAGGAGAAACACTTGAAGATGCTGGTTCACAAGAAAATCAGCATGTCCCAGCAGTGTGTGATTGCAGCCCAGAAACCGACCATCCTCTGGGTTTGCATCAAAAGGAGCATGAGCAGCAGGTCAGGGAGGGGATTCTCCCTTCTCTCATGAGAACCTACCTTCAGTCAATACTGTGTTCAGCTCTGGGGCCCTCAGCTTGAGAAGGATGTGGACCTGCTGGAGTGAGTCCAGAGGAGGGCCACAGAGATTTTCTAAGATCTAGAGCACCTCTCCTATGGAGACATGCTAAGAGAGTTAGAGTTGTTCAATCTGGAGAAGAGAAGGTTCTGGGAAGACCTTACAACAGTCTTACAGTACCTGAAGGGTGAATACAAGAAATCTGGAGAAAGACTTTTTACATGGCATGTAGTGACAGGACAAGGGGGAATGGCTTTAAGAGGGTAAATTCAGATTAGATGTTAGGAGGAAGTTTTCCATTATGAGGGTCCTGAGGCGCTGGCACAGGTTGTCCAAAGAAGCTGTGGCCGCCCCATCCCTGGCAGTGTTCAAGGATGGGTTGGACAGGGCTTGGAGCACCCTGGTCTAGTGGAAGGTGTCCCTGCCTGTGGCAGGGGGTTGGAACTGAATGAGCATTAAGGTCTCTTCCAATCAAAACCATTCTGATGTGATTCCATGGTTTTATATCCAATATCTTGCTCAAAATAAGTTGTAGTAGGGACTTGATTTCGCATCCTACCTCAACTCATCCAAGTGCTTTACCCCAATTGTTTCAAGTAATTAATCCTTTTATTTTGTTCTTTTAAGGAACAGGCAATACAAACAAATAATAAACTAATGTAGAGACTTTGGGCAGATGAAAATGGAAGGTTTGGAAGAATTTTTGAATCAGTGTTGTCTGAGGTTTTACAGACTGTTAAGATACCTTCTGAGTAGACATTCCTAAACCTAAATATTGCAATGATTTTAGGTTCTGGTCAGGACTAGATGAATATAACCAAAGCCTATATTTGTGACTGAGAATACCCATTTAGGTCCCTGGGGAACTGAGTGGCTTAACTACTGTATAGCTCTTTAATCCATGAGAGTAGTCAGCTGTTAACATGTCTTGCAGCTAAGTGCTCAGTAACATTTGTTAAGTACTGAAGTATCTTTGCAAATCTGGCTCCACATCCTTCTGACATACGGAATCTTCCTTCTCCTCCTTGACTGTGCTGTTGCTTTTGGCAGCACTGGGAGTATATTGTCCTTTTTATTATTATTCCTCTTCCCCTTCCAGAAACTCCTGTTTTATGAACTATAACCTTCTGCTTTTTTTAAACATCTAGAATCCAGAACAGTGTGGGATTAGAGTACATCCATACCATTGTATCTCACTGCATTTCTTTCGCTCCTCTTCCCCTGTCACACTTCCATTTTCCAGTGTCTCAGTCAGGTGTAATTTTTATTTTTTTTGTTGTTTTTTTGTTTTACTTCTTGGCTCTAAAGATATTTTGCTGGCATGCATAGGGAAATTCTTGACTATTGTAACTCTGGGTGGATGGGATCAATGGACTCAATGATTAGCAACTCTTGTTGCCTATAATTTTTTTGTTTCATTGCACACGTGCACACACATGAAGAAAAACAATCCAGTAGTTTTCTTTCTGTTCTAAATATTGATCTGATTTAGCTAATAGAGGTTTTAGATGTTAGAATATAACCAGCACACAATCGGTTGTAATACAAATCTCCTTAAACCACAACTTTAAAGTCTAAATTAGGAAATAAAATAAAGAAACAAACCCTCAGACGTTGTCTATTACTGAATTATTCCAAATTATGTAGAACATTCCACTATTAGGCGAGCATGCGTTGGTGTAGCTACATGTTTTCTCATTTGCAGAAAACCATTTGATACTGATTTACAAAGAACTTAAGATTTCTGTTAATACATTCAGGGTTTTGTACTTGTGCTCTTTCTTGTATTCTTGCTGGGGTTTGTTTAGATTAACTGTATTGTTTAAGTTAGCCCTGCTTTATGCTGACGATTACCCTGATGTTTAACCCTTTTATTTAAAGGAAAACTCTCCCCAAATTGTGTTTCAGGTAGTTAAAAACATACATTCTCATCATTCAGTGCCAGACAATGCTAGTATGCTTGTTTTCTTGCACTTGCTAGGCAAGAGAATTTTTATTATGACATCCAACTTGAGCTGTAGTAGGAAACTAAACCCAAAATAAAACTGTGTGCTGCTGCTTTGCAGTGAATAATAGTTAAAGAACTCAGTATTGTGCTTTTTTTTTTTTCACTTAAATAATCTTAGATGCAGAGTGTAATAGAATGCTTTTATAAGTCTTGGCACTAAAAAAAATGGACAAGAGAAATAGAAGGGAGATTTTAATATTATTTGCCTCTGTGTAAATTATGTATTTGTATTTTAAATGACTTTGCTCTTTAAAGAATTATTTAAACAGTAGGTTAAAGCCACTCATTTATGTGTCATAAGACTGTACCAGTGTTAAATGAGATTAAACAAGCCTTTCATTTTTGGTTAATAGTTGAATTATTAATTGTGCTTGCATGCATCTGTAGGGGTTATTTGGAGAACAGAATTTAGACTATGTTATCCTAAGGAATACAGTTTCTGTTTTTAATTCACTGCTGAATTAACTGTAGTGAAGTTTGAGGAAGAAGCTGCTGGCCATCAGCCAGCAGCAATTGCCACAAGTCAAAAGAGCTGCAAGAAGCAGGTCAAATTTAAGAAGTACAGAATGCTAAAGCTCAACTATTTCAGTCAAAAAGCCTATTGCAGATGATCACATAAGCAGTTGAGAGTATTTGATTGGGAACACATGGAAACCATCTGTTCCTCTGTAGGCTAAACCATAGTAATAAATACAGGCAGTCAATGTGTATTTAACTGGCTGTGTTTAGTTAGTACACTGTAATGCCCTTCTCTGAATTTATAAAAAATGTTTCAGATTATTTGTGTGGAAAAGCATGTATATATGTGTATGAGAAATGCCCCACAAATGTGTGAAGAGTTTCACTTGGTTACTCCTCAGTTCAAATGAGTACTGTGTAACTATAAATACTTTTTGCCTTTTTCTAACAAATCAACTGAAGCTACAGAAATTGTACGAAGAAGAGACTTCTTGATGATCTGTCCATTTCAAATGACAATGCCAATGGAGAATGCTGAACAATGTTATTTCACGTGCACTGTATTTGTATTGTTATGGAATTTTGTTTTTCTATTTAGAAACTATGGTCTTTGGAGCTGGAAATGATTGAAGATGAAGTGGAAATTTTTCTCTGTTTTGATAGCAAATTAATTACGGTCATAATTAATCAGTATGACTTATTTTACATTTCTGCTCCAAGTCTGCATTTTTCATTGTTGTTTCCATTATTGTAGGGTGGGTTTCTGATAGTTTATTCAATTATCCCAGTTAGGGGTAAAGAATTCAAAGCGAGTGCATGTAGGGCTTATCCTGCAGTCGTGTTTTCCAAGCTGTATTTTGTATTTACTGCCTTTCAACTCCATGTCAGCATCACTCCAGAAAGATGAGCGTATATATGGTGCACAAGTGCAGTGCCATTCTGAAATTCTAAGGAAGGTTTCTTCCAAATAGAGTAGACTTGCCTTCTGTGTGTGATGACTGCATCGAGCAACTGCAGTGATCAAGAATTTCATTACCTTCAGAAACTGTAAGATTTTTGTGCTTGAGAAAGCAAGACACAAGAGACTAGAAGTCCTTAGGGAAGGAGAATGGTATGAAACCCTCAGCCCCCACCTAAACAATCTCATGAAGTGTGGTCCAAAGTAACACTTAAAAGGAGAGCTTTAGCATCAGGAGCCTGTAAAGGAGACAGTTGGAGAGATGAACAGAAACTGTGTCTCATTGTTTGTTTCCTGATCTATGAAGGGGGATTAGTTTTAAAAGATTGTGCCTTTCACATTGTCCTTGTAACAGGAACAATTGGCACTCTTCAAACTGGCTTGATGTCTGAATCATAATTGCATACCTGTGCAAGTGAGAATTGGAGAGAACTGGGCAAAGAAGATACTAAATGTCATGCTCTGAATCTGTTTGCTTATAGTTATCTTACTTTGTAAATAAAGTAGGACATCTAAATCTGTAAAGTCAGCCAATTGAAGTATTAAATTACATAAATATGGAACTTCACCTTTGAAATCCTGCTACTTGTAAAGCAATAAAATGCTTTGTCATCATGGGTAAATTTCTGAAGAAGCAAAAAAAAAAAGTGTGTGTTTCTTGTTTTCTTTCCTTTCTGTGTGTACTCATGTCCTTTGTGAGTATTTTGAGTTCATGGGCAGGAGAGAGGATAGACTGAAGTTAAGTACTATATACAAAGTATATACAAAATGTAATTCAAAATAAAATAGTGTATTTCCTTGTTTTTTTGTATTTCAAAAACCAAAAAAAGCATAGCCTTTTCTTTTTTTTTTTTTCAAGAGAGAGGGTGGGTTTGTATAAAAACATGTTTTGTTTTTCTTCTCTTAGGCACTCATTTTCTCTACCTTTGCAGCTGTGAAGTTACACGGAGGGGGATACTTCTTGTAAACCTCAGTTCTTTGAAGTAAAAAATGTTCATTAAGAGAGAATGGCTCTAAAATAGCTTAAGGCAAGCAACATAATTTACTTAATGGGAGCTAAGATTACTTTTAAAGAATTATTTAAATAGTCCTTAAGAGTGATTTTTCACAAGTTGAAGTAACCGAAAATCTGAAATTTCAAATGGTTCTGTTACAGATTTTGAATAATGGTCTTTGATTTGTAACTTTATGTCACTGAACAAAGATATCTGAAATGTACTGAAGAAAACTACTGTGTTATTCAGTTAATCAAAGTACAGATGGGCAAACCAAAGCACTTGATTTTGATGCCTCTAGAAGTAATGTACAATACAAGCACTTCTGTGAAATTTGTATATAGGTGGCAGTACACTGCACGGGTTTTCTGTAACAACAGTTAGCTAACTAATAGCAGTGTACCGTATTTGTGCTGTCACTAAACGGTTTCACAGTGTGTAACCACATCAGTTCTGTTTTTGATTTTGGCAACTTCAGTTATTGCTGGTAAAAGCTGACTTGTTCAGAGACTGTAAACTATGGGAAGTATGCTATTAGATTCTCCAGGGATCCTGTTTTAATTCAAAACTGAGTTCTTTGGTGTCCAAAACTGGTGCTTTCAATGAACAACTGAATAGAAAATGACAATTATTAAGCAGAGTTCAAATCTTAGAATGTAGAATGTGCTTCTAGCTTAGGTGGGAACTGTTTTATTCCACAATAAAATTGCTGTAAGATTCTGTGAAGGCTAAGATAAATAAATAAAAAAAAAATCCGTTCTAAGATAAATTTTCTTCTGTGGTAGATAGGGGAAAATACTTATATCTGGTAGTGTGAATCACATATAAGGATCTAATGCTGGAGATGTGGATCAGACTGAAATCCCATAATGGTTTAACTTATAAGAAATAAAAGTAGAGTGAAGTGAATAAGGAAGGGCAAGACTGGGAGACCAAAATGAAGGCGAAGTGTTTGTGAAGGCACTGGAAGGAAAATCTGGGGTTAAAGGACAAGCATCTGTTAGTGGCAGTTAGAATCCAGACAAAGTGTATGTCAGTGCTTGGGCTGCTTCAGCTGCTTCTTCGGCCTTTCTTACACTTTCTGGTGTGCTCCATATGGTTGCAAGTCTAGGGACAAATGTTTAGGGATCAGTAATGAGGTAAATGAATAAACATTGCTTTTTGTCTTTTGCCATTTGTATTGGTGTTTGTGATGAGCGGTAGCAATTAGAAGGTCCTCAGGGAAGGACTGTTTTGATCTGATTGGTAAATGCTTTGTGCATTCCAACCTGTGGACAGGTTGGTTTTGTCTTCCATGGATCTTTAATTTATTCTTTTTGTCTTCTCTGACTTTGTGTTGATAAAATTCTGTTAATTCAGTTTTAGAGACATGAAGAACACAGGAAAACCTAGATTGCTAAAATGACATTGGATAGGAGGATGGACCAGATGACACCCAGAGGGTCCCATTCTGTGGAGTTTCTTGGTTTGCTTGTTTTATTTGTTGGTTTTTTTTTTTTTTTTTTTTTTTTTTTCTGTGCTTCTAAATGCCTAGGTCTGAACAGATTCTTTTTATTACAGGAATTAGTGGAAGTGCCACCAAGTACATTAAACATGAATTAAGTCTGTTCCAGATTGGTTGACCTTTTACATTGACTGTTGATGCATATAGTGGACAATGATATGTATAGTGAAATGATTTTTGTTCGTCATGAGATATATTGTTCTTGTTTTTATGAGTTTTTTTATTGTTTCTTATCGAAGTGAGAGTGTTTTGGTCTGGGAAAGATACAGTCTTTGCACTTGGAGCAGAGTGTAGTGAGACACGATTGTGCCTGTTTCTTGGGAGAGCTATCTCAAATATTTAGTCCCATGTGTGACTGAACTTTCTACTGAGAACTAAGCTGTGCCAGAAGCTGCTGACCATGGTTTTTATCCTGGACATCAGGGAGCCTTTTAGATACCTTTGAACTACAGTTGACAGAGGAGTTTACTTACTTTGAATGTGAACATCTGGACACATCTGGTATGCTTACATAGCATGTAATACTACACTGACCAAGAAGGACTCACTTCCTTATGGTCCAGTTGGAATTGCACATAGCTTGGTGTTTGTGAGTTTTGCGTAAGTCAATAAGCTAACTGTGCTCCTGAACTGACTTGAACATATGACCTTTAAAAAGCAGGAAAACAATGCAAATAATTTTGATGGTAAAACAAAAGAATGTTAACTTAATAAAAGGATTAGTTGATTTGTCAGTTGGCAAAATAGTTATCTCTGTTATGTTGCTTGTAGGTTAAGGAGAATTTCAGGGTACCATATAAAGATGTATTTTAATATCATTTGATGAAAAAGAAGCTGAGTTGATGGATGGAATTTCTTATTGTCCAATTCATTAATCTCTTGAAGTAGCAGGTTTAAAATGTTGCAACAGTAGCTTTTTATATTAAGCTATGAACCCCACAGTAACTTGTATTAATTGCTTTTCCTTTATACACTGTTATGCACATTGTGATTCTCAGTCTTCAAAAAAAGATTGTTTCCATATTATTTTGTCTAATTTATGCAGACTTAATTACAGATTCTGCTATCAAGAACTTTAAATTTCAATTATAATTACTTGAGAAAGCATGAAAGTGATGGGTTAAGTGTGAAAAACACAGAAACAGAAGTTGAAAATGCAATGCAAAAACTTTAAATTGAAATCAGCTGTGGAGAATGAAGATATAAAAACCCCCCTTCAACTATATATTTTGAAAAGCAGTATATTAAGCATACGTATCCACTACTCGAAATGATCTGGTGTAATCAATACTAGATTTTCTTAGGTTTCCAAGGAAGAGAAATTAAATTGGTTTTATGAAAGTTTAATAAAGGAGGAGCGACAATTAGTTCTCAAATTATGCAAGTAAACAGAGGTATTTTTCTGTTTTCTTGTGTGGTTAACATGGTGCCTGAAAGTCCAGAGTTGATATGAAAATCCAAACTCTACATTCAGCATAGGAAATAAGAGAAAGAATTAAATACATTTTCCTACAACATGGTTTTTGGAGCATCCAGTCACAGGCTGTTAGAGAAGGAGCTGCAAACACTTCTTGTGGGCTCACACTGTCATGTGAACTCTCATGCTCTTGCTCTCTTCAGTCAGATGTTGTACAGATAGCCTGTACCAGCTAATATTTTGTGGAATTCTTACAGAAAAGAAAGTAATAGTCCATACTAGGATCATTTATCACTAAAGAGAGGGAAATATGTAGTGTTACAGTAGTGCAGTCCCTGGTAGGAAGAAAGAAGTACACATGGGAGTGAGATAGAGAGCTGGCTGATACACTCTGAGAGGTAGTTTCTTTATTAAGAAGAAACAGCACAGATTCAGAATAGATTAAGAAGTGTGTAGGAAATAGAAACAATACAAGAAAATTTCCCCTTTCTCCTTGTGCTTACTTGGTAAGCACTTGGTATTGATGCATCTTGCTAAACATCTTACAAGATGTAGGAATGTATTGTGTTCCAGGCCATTTCACCAACTTAATCTACTGATAAGCCTTCTAACATCTGTTGTGAACTTGATATGTATTTTCTTTTCTATGCTATCCTTAAGGCAAAATTATCTTCTCTGGTCCTTGCTGCATCTCTCATGTCTACTCTGCAGAGTTTTGCATACCAGTCAAGCACAAAATACATTCAATGATCCTTCACTTTCTCACTTCAAATCTTAGAGAAGAGCAAATGAAGGAATTTTTAACTGGTATTTCACTGGCATTTTCTGCTCTTTTGTTAGTTTGGGTTTTTTTGTTTGTGTGGTTTTGGGGGTGTGTTCTTTTTTGGGGTTTTCAGTTTGGTTTGGGGAGGGAGAAAAAAGAGACCGAAACAAATAACTTTATTTTTTTTCTGTTGCTTGGCAGAGGCATGCAGATTTTTGTTGTTAATCAGTATAAAAGTTTATTCACAAATTTTTTGGCTACTGAACTATACCACATATGGGTTGTTTTTCTCAGCATATTTTAGTGTTCTAGGTGTTTACAGGATATATATGTTTTTCATGGTGTTCTTCACGATGATCCTGAAAAATTTAAAGGTGGGTTTTTTGTACAAACAGGGTGGGGTATTATCTTTGATTTTTTTTTTAATTTTTTTTTTTTTTTCCTTCCAAAGCTGTCCAAAGGAGTGTTCCAGTTCCCTACTTGAAACTTAAAGAGCTTGATGTCCTTGCATGTTTTAGACAATGTTGTATGTCTGATCTCCCAGGCCTGACCTGCTTACCAAGTGTGGACATGTCTCAGAAGAATAGAATTATAAAATCACAGAATGGTTATAATTGGAAAGGACCTTAAGATCATTTAGTTCCAACCCTCCTGCCATGGACAGGGACGCCTTCCCCTGACCATGTTGCCTAAGGCTCTCTGCAGCCTGGCCCTGAAAACTGCTAGGGATGGAGAATTTACCATTTCTCTGAGTAACCTGTTCTAGTATGTCACTACCCTCACAATAAAGAACTTTTTCCTTATAGCTAACCAGAACTTCCTCTGTTTGAACCTATTACCCCGTGTCCTGTTGCTACAGTCTCTAATGAAGAGCCCCTGTCCAGCATTCTTAGGGCCCCCTTCAGATACTGGAAGTTTCTATGAGGTCTCCACACAGCTTTCTCTTCTCCAGGCTGAACAGCCCCAACTTTCTCAGTCTGTCTTCATATGGGAGGTGCTCCCATGATCAGTAGGGCTCCCTCGTGGCCCTACTCTGGACTTGCTCCAACAGCTCCATGTCCTTTTTATGTTGAGGAACTGTTGAGGAACTACAGAACTGTACATGATGCTCCAAGTGAGGTCTCATGAGAGCAGAATAGAGGGGCAGGATTGCATCCTTTGACCTACTAGTCACGCTCCTTTTGATGCAGCCCAGGATACGGTTGGCTTTCTGGGCTGTGAGTGCACACTGAAGCTGGCTCATGTTCATCTTCTCATCGAACAACACCCCCAAGCCCTTCTCAGCAGGGCTGCTCTGAATTTCTTCTCTGCCCAACCTGTAGCTGTGCCTGGAATTGCTCCAACCCAGATATAGGACCTTGCACTTGTCATGGTTAAACTTCATAAGGTTGGCATCAACCCACCTCACAATTGTGTCAGGGTCCCTCTGGATGACATTCCTTCCCTCCAGTGTATCAACCGAACCACACAGGTTGGTGTCATCGGCAAACTTGCTGAGGGAGCATCAATCCCACTTTCCATGTCACCAGTAAAGACATTGAACAGAACTGTTCCCAGCACCAAATCCTGAAGGACATCACTTGTTACAGGTCTCCAGTTGGGCATGGAGCTGTTGACCACAACTCTCTGCATGTGGCCATCCAGCCAATTCTTTATCCACCTAGTAGTTCATCCATCAAATTGATATCTCTCCAATTTAGAGACAAGGATGTTGTGTGGGACAGTGTTGAACGCTTTGTGCATGTCCAGGTAGACCGACATCACTGCTTTGCCCCTATTCATCAGTTCTGTAGCCCCATCATAGAACACCATGAAATTGTTCAGGCATAATTTTCCCTTAGTGAAGCCATGTTGGGTGTCACCAATAACCTGGTTTTTCATGAGGATTAGCATGATTTCCAGGAGAATCTGCCCCATGATCCTCCCAAACATAGAGGTGAGACTGACTGGCCTGTAATTTCCCAGGTCTTCCTGAAAATGGTTGTGTTATTTCCCTTTCTCCAGTCACCAAGAACTTCACCTGACTGCCATGATTTTTCAAATATGATGAACAGTGGCTGTATGAAGCATTAAATTATAATTATCTGAAAGATGTTGCAGTGGGGGCTAATGGTTTGTTTGGCTTGGTTTGTTAGGGTTTGTTTACTATTTGTTTGGAGCTTTACGTTGGAGTTGTTTTTTTTTTAGGAGTGAACAACATTTCCTGTTCAGATCTACTGATAGGAAGGAGGTATTCCTTAGGGTAAAGAGGGATTCCCCTAGGATTCCCAAGGAAAGTGATTTATGAGAAACCAGAACAGGGAAACTGAAAAGATTGACAATTAATAAGTAAATGTTTGCAACCTGAAAAGACTTTGTTTTTAAAGCAAATGTACTTTAAAGTACTAGTGGGGAGTTCTGCTAAAAGAGTTGACAGAAATTTATGGAAAATACTGTTCTAATCTGTAAAGTATTTAATACATAATAGCTGTTTGGGTTAGGAAATAGGAATCGTGGCATTAGTAGTAATTAGTAGTTTCAACTGAGACTATGTACTTACAATTCTTGGTATGAGTAATCATCATGAACACAGGATTTATAATATCAAGGCCACATTTTTCTAGGATATGTAAAAAAAAAAAAAACAAAACCAAAACAACCCAAAGAAGGCTTCCATCTCCCGAGGAACACATTTCTATTTTTAAATTCATAGCTAAAACAGGTTGTCAGAAATGTAAGAATAGATCCAAAACATGAAGTGCTAGTGATATCAATTAGAAATTGCAACAGCAATCAGAAAAAGTGTTTTTCCAAAGTATTTTTAGCAACATAGGGATTTCTCATGTTAATTTTACCTCCTAGACAGAAAAAGGTAGTGTATAGTATAAATTGAGAAAATACAAGTTGTTAAACAGGTTCACGAAGACCCACATGGATAATTTCCCAGATAGTGTTATAATTTGGTTATGTCCAACCACAAATTATGAAATCTCACCAAGTTTTTTAATAAAATAATAATCTATGTATTTAAAACCACATTAAGATCGTATAACTCCTTGAGTTTTTTTACTGATGACTTCTCCAGTAATTTAAATGTTTTTAATACAGTAGAAGACACTTTGATATGTACAAAGTCATTTGCATTATAAGGGTGGGTGGAAAGACCTATGGTCATTCTCCTCACAGAGGAGTGTGTCAGCCCAACAGACTTTACTGTTACAATACAACGTCCATTCTGGAGCAGTGTTAGACTGCTGCAGACTCAAATTTCGCATGAAAATGACAGTTATGACCACGCTAGCTAAGAGTTGCTGCTGTTGCAGGTTGGATTAGCTTGGGGTTCTGTGTTTCCTTTAAAGCAGCATTTCAGCTACAGAGGCATTTGCAACCTATAAAGTGTCTGGAAGTGTTTTCAGGAAGCTTGTGATCATAGGATCAAGACGACTACATCAGTGGTTAAGTTCTTTAGGCATCCAGGACTCCTTTTTCTGACACTCTTGCAATTTAAATACAGCTCAAATGGTTATATTTTCAGACGTTGTAAATGAGAAATAATTCATGCAGAGATACTCTACTTTTGAATTTCCACAACCAAATGCTTTTTGAATGCTGAACTCTTACTAGAATCTTAACTGATGGCAACCCTTCAGTTTTGGTAAAAGTGTAACTGTTTAGATGGTAACATGAGTGACTGTAGATCTTTGCAGTCATTACTTTTGGAGGTCATTAAAGTATAAGGATAGTCTTCTTCTATGGATTATTTCCAGTGTGGTCATTGCTCATGAGATAACTGTACACATGGTAAATTAGCACTGAATTTTGTGAGTATTCAGAGGGTACTGTGTAAACCCATAATGTTTCTAAGTAGTTCTCCAGGATCTCTGTTTAGCTTGAACATAGCATGCAGAGAGCATGTAATTTTAATACTTTTTTTTATTATACAGGCTTTCTTTACAATAGCTGTAGTTACTATATATGTATAAATGATAAATGGAAGTGAAGCTCTTTTTGTTCTAGTTCCTATAATTCCTCAGAACAAAGACTTACTGTATCAATTCCTGTTAAATGTAATCAGAAGGGTACTCACTAAGCTTGTCAGTGAAGAGAAAGAAAATAATAATCAACCTGCTCTAATTTGGTACTTTGGGGCTTTTGGGGTTTCTTACAGTTTCATATCTCCAGTCTGTCATTTGTTTCAGTATTACAAGGCTAGAAATGTATGGCATGAACTTTTATTAATCAGGATACACAATAGGTAGCTTGTTACTTAAGCAGGATTTTAAGAAGTTTAGTTTGTCAGTGAGCTTAATGAGTTTGAGACTTCAGGGCTGTTTTGAGAAATTACCTCAAAAAATGCTTTTTATTAATTTTTCATTTTTTTTGTCTGCCCTCATTAGAAACTAATACTGTTATACATAATTTTGAAAACACAGCAGTCCTTGAAAAAGGGTAGTTTCTGTTATCTTTCAGTCCTCAGCACTTCTGCTTTTAAGCTTTAATTAATCAGTTAATTCACCTCAGTGAAGAAAACCCTCTTAATATAACATGCTCTGACTAATTTTCTTCAATTTTCTTAAGGCGATCCCATGAATTTTAGGGTTATTGTGTTGTTTTTTGTTTCTAATACCTGCGGCTGCAGATTTTTCACGTCATGTTTATGGAAAAAAGTATTAGAAATGATGGAGGTGGAGAGTGATCCTTCCCCTGTTTATTCTTGAAGTTTCTGGCAGATAATGGCAGGGATTTACTGAGTTGGAAATTGCTTTAAAAAGCATTCATTGCATTTGATCACGACTAGTGATGAATCTTGTAGGAATTACACCTTGTACTTTATTAAAATATTCTGATGTTCTGCTGTGTCTTGTGGCAATGTATTTCACAATTTAATTGTGTATTGTGCTAAAAATTACTTTAAGCATTACTTTCTTTTGTGACTTTTAATATGCTCCCTAATAATTGCATTGAAGATTTCTCAGTTCTTGTACTGTTAGAAACAGTGAGCATTCATTCCACATCTATTTTCCTCACTATTGTTCGTGATTTTATACATCTTTGTAGTATTCTAATGCTTCTTTGATGCTGAACAGTCCTTGTCAGTCCTTTTATGATGCTCTATTTCTAAACTACTTATTCCCCTTATCTGTGCTTCTTCCAATTCTCTCTTTTTTTTTTTTTTTTTTTTTTTGGGGGTGGGGGTGGGGGAGATGAATCACCACAATGGCTGTACTATGAGATGTCAGTCTTCATTGGGTTTAAATCCAGGGGAATTATATTGTTTTCAAAGAGCTGGTCACAGTGACTTAAATATCTCTTTTCTGAATGATGCTAGTTTGGTTCAGTGATCCTCTTTGAATGTATAGTTTAACTCTTTTTCTTCAGTGTGAATTATTTTGGACTTAACTGACATAGGACTTTATCGCCTGGTTGTCTAATATCAAAGGGCTTTTTGTAAGTCTTACTTACAAAATTAGTTAATAAAAAAAAAAAGCCATATATTTGTTGAGCATGTAATGCAAGAAGAATCTGTGTGGCAGCAGTTATTGTTACTGGGTTAGTTGACTCTCTCCAACTCATCCATATGGAGGAAGCACAGTGCTGGAAACTCAAGTAAAAACAAAGAGAACTTCTAACATGCCTGCCAGTGCTGTGAATGGTCTGCCTGTCAGTTCATAGTCTGTTCATGAAGATGAGCATGTGCTCTCCTGAAATGATTTACATGGTTTGGTATGTTTGGAACATTATTTGCATCAGCAAAGATGTCATTTTTCCTGCTTTTTCTAGATCTGTGTAGACAGATGACTTCATGGCTAGAATTCTTTTTGTTTGTAGTGAATTGCTGCAGTAGCTAAGTGTCCTTGCAGCTTATTATGGAGTTCTTACTGCCCACTCATCATCAGCAATGCTGTACATGTTGCAATGCACATGCAAAACTACTGCAAAAAACTGTGTAAGAGCCAATTGTTTGATGGCTTTAGGGGAGACCCATTTACAGTTGTGTTTGCTTAAAATGGGCAGCATCTGAACAAAGCCAGCATTATAACCCTTCTGTCTAAAGAGTACATTAAGTGTGTACTTACTCTAAGCAAGGGCCTGAAACTATCCTTGAGATACTAGACTACCAAAATTTAAGTATTTTATAAATGGTTAATCTAATGGGGTTTCATTTTGTGCTGCTTGTTTCTCAATCTTTACTCAACATTTTTAGAACTTCTTATTTCCATAGGTAAGACTTACAAAGTATCAGAAAATATCTGGAGTTGTTCATTTAGCATTTGATTTTTCCTGAAGAGAAGGTGGTGGTGTATATCAATCCAGGTATGCCAGTAATTCTTAATGCGATAGTAAATACTAAAATTGAATTATAGGGCTTTTTGCTTTAAAATCTAACTGTACCTCTATTTTTTTTGATGTTGATTTAGGAACTCTTTCCTGACTGGCAAAATGGAAGTTGTCACTAGAAATCTATGTTGAAAAAAGTTTCTAAAAAAGTGAAAAATGTCACTGTGATTAGTTAAAACATGCACTTTGTCCATTTTCATATTTTTTTGAAGTCACCGAGGTTGTACAGATTCTTAAAATTGAACTCATGCTTACATGCCATGTTTGACTGAGACCACAGTAAAATCCCAGAATACCCCTGAGCTGTTATTCTGGTCGCTTTACAGAGGCAGGTGATTATTTGACATGATGATGTACTCCAGTTTTTAAACAAAGTGGGTAATACTGATTTGTTATTATAAACATTATGCATCATGTCTATTTTTTTGTTACCAATGTTAACATTTATTTTTCTTTTATTTTTCATCTCTCTTGTTTGCTTGATGCTTACAAATGTAAGTTGCTAAAAAAAATGCCCCCCAAACACCAACCCTGTAATTAAATTCCTTGGGCAGCATACACATCAAAAGAATGAAGTCATTTTGAGCTTATTAATGTTCTGCAACGGATACTGTTTGTGTCCCAGAGGGAAACATGCACAAAAGAAGAAATAATTGGCAGTTGTCAGTTGTATATCTTCGTTCCAAGGTCAGGGCCACCTGAGAAGTGGTGTTTGTTATTTGCTGTCTTCCTTGTGAGAGCTAATGGTATCTGTTACTGTGAACACAGTGACAGTGGGTCAGAGGCTCACCAAGCCAGAGCTCTACTCTCAGGTGTAAGCAAAAAGTACAGTAAAGACAAACTAAAACATTTACGCAGGTTTCTGATTGAGTGACACAAGTTTCCTGTGGGTAAACTAGTTGTAATTATTTACCAAACGTCTTTGATTAATTTTTTTTCCTTTTTTTTTTTTTTCTTTTCTTGAGTAAGCTTGTACTTCTCCTCAGTCTTTCAGGGAGTTTAGCCACCACAGATCCTGCAGAAAGTTGTGAGGTAAGGCGTTCTTACAATTTCTAATTTATGAAGGGTTTTTTTTTCCATTACTTTTATTGAGGGATTGGTTCACCCTGGATTACCATTCCTGCTATTTGAATCTGATCCAGTTTACAGTGAAGATACTGGAATACTCCAGATGCATTGTACAGACCATCAGCTAGCGCTTAGATTCTTGAATGAGAGAACCATAATGAAAAACAGGAGACTAGTATTTCACAAAATATTTGCGAAAATATCTTTTTCTATACAATGAGTATTAGGCCTGTAATCTGTTGCTTGTGGTAGATTGTTATAAATGCAATAACAGACATTGCACAAGATATTTAAAAAGAAAGACACAAATACAGTGTGTTATCATTTCATGTGCAGTTCTGGTGTCCTCAACATAAGAAGGACATGGAGCTGTTGGAGCAAGTGCAGAGGAGGCCACAAGGATGATCATGGCCTGGAGCACCTCCCATATGAAGATAGGCTGAGAAAGTTTGGACTGTTCGGGCTGGAGAATAGAAGACTGCATGGAGACCTAATAGCAACTTTCTAGTGTCTGAAGGTGACTGCAAGGATGTCAGAAAGCGACTGTTCATTAGGGGCTGTAGTGATAGGAAAAGGGGTAATGGGTTAAAGCTTAAACAGGTGAAGTTCAGGTTAGATATAAAGAAGTTCTTTACTGTTAGGGTAATGAGGCACTGGCACAGGTTGCCCAAAGAAGTGGTGAATGGTCTATCCCTGTCAGTGTTCAAGGCCAGGTTGCACAGAGCCTTTGGTGACATGGTCTTGCGTAAAGCATCACTGCCTATGTCAGGGGTGTTGGAACTAGATGATCTTAAGGTCCTTTCCAACCAAAACCATTTTATGATTTATACTTTTGTGCCATAAAATGTGTTTTTATTAACAGATGTATTATGTTTGTTTATATTCTCTCTCTCAAATGCAGTATATTTGTATTTTGTGTTTATCATAGTATTCATACAACATAAGGAAAAAAGATTAAAGTAATATTCATTCATGAACATGCATTCTTATATTTTGTTTTCAGAATTGACCTTGATATTCCAAATAACCCTGCATTTTACCAAAATATCTTCAGTTTAGTTTTTAAACTGGAATGATTTAGTTTAGAAGGCCCTCTGGAGGTCATCTGATTTAGCACCCCCCAAGTGGTGAAGACTTCAAGCAGATTGCTCAGGGTCTGTCCATTGTGCATTCTTCCAGCTCTTACAGTGTTTCACAGATGATAGTGAATGGCCCCTCAATGCTACTGACAAGCTTTCTTGGCACCCTCAAGTTATAACGACATGCATGTGCCCATTTGCTGAAGCAGTCTGCAGTTTAACCTTCCTCTACTGCAATGCTGCATTCTCCCAGACCTTGCTTCTATGTGAGCCAGCTCTACTGACCCCTTTGCGCTTTAGGGCAGTACCACTGTGATCTGATAAGCAGATCTGAAATCTGCTTTTCTGAAGTCAGGGCTATAATTCTGCTGTTTGTTCTGCTCACTTCTCTCAGTGTCTTAAACTCCATCTTGTGTTTTTTTTGCAGCTGGGGCTACCACTGACCTCTACCTCCTCAAACAGTTTTTGGTTTTTATGAGGTAGTAGGTCCAAAAGTGAGGCCTTCCAGGTTAACTTGTGTCAAAAAATTCTTATTAACTCTCTCCACAAATCTTCTGAATTTGTTGTGTCTTGCCATATTGCCTTTCCAGCAGATACTCAACCAGTTATGTTCCCAGTGAGAAGGTTAATCTTCCTTGTCCTCTTAATCAGGTGTCTGTATCTGGCACCCACCGTGATGTCACCTGTGATTGTCTGTTCTCTAGCCCTTAAACTCTGACCGAGCTTGTGACAGTTCTGCTCCAAAGCCACATGTGACTAAGCTGCTCGATGGCCCTCTTTCTTGCCTTCCCCACCTGACCTTCCTGGAGAGACTGCATTCTTTGTAGCATTCTAGGCCTGTGAGTTGTGCCAGTAAGGTTGTGCCTGTGCCAACTGCTTATGGATCTGTACATCAGAGACTATTTGCCTATCCCAAAGCATCCCATAGTCAACATTACTGCACATCTTTATCATTGAGAGGTGTCAAATTTGGTGTAGGTCATCTTTAACCATCCTCCTCTTCATTCTCCGAAAATAGTTGGTGATTATCACTGTTTGACTAGACATCATCTTGAGACATTTTTGCCTTGAGTCTTAAATTAGAAAATCTTGCATCAGTTTTAAACTCTCCAAACTATATAAAGACAAATGTAGCTGGGGAACAGAGAGAGGTAAATAATAATATTAAAAAAAAAAAAAAAGTGTTTTTTTCAGGCTGTTAATGCTTCTGTCTTGGATTCTCTGATATTTTCCACATTTTGCTTTGTTACTTGGCTGTAAATAACATATTTTCCTGGCCCTTAGAAAGGTAATGTTCTCCTTGCTTGTCTTGTACAATAGACTTATCATTGAGCAGAGCATTCCTGGCAGCCTCCTGAAGAGCTTAAAATTGAAACATCCTTTTAGTGTAGGGTGGTAATCAAAATGCTTGCGTGTTATAGGAGAAAGGTGAAGTAAGCATTTTTCATGTTTATGACACAGATCTTTTCCTGTTGTTGCAAGAGTTCCATCATTAAGGAATCCACCTTAAATTGCTACATAGATCCCAAAGCAGTTCTAAAATATGTTTGCCTTTGAAGAGCAGTCTTTGGATCAGCTGTAATTGTAATTGTATTCTGGTGTCATTAGTTCACTGTGTGGCCTTGCTCTGTGTGTTCTCCATCATGCAGAGAATACATTTGATTTGAAGTGTTTTCTACTGGATCCCAGATTGAAATACATGATTTTCTCTATCATCACCAATAACTATGAGCTGTTAGAAGTTCTGATTTTCTTCTCAGTAAATATCAACTTTTTGTATGATTTAAAAAACCCCTCTTCACGCTGATGTTACTGTATGTTACTGTAACATGCTGTATGTGCACAGGTAGCATGGTAATATGGTAGCAAACTATATTGTACTAAGTGCTGACTTTACAATAAAGAGTGTTTTCACACAGGAGAGAACGGATGTTTATGTTCTTTTTATAGCGTTTAGAATTTATGAGGATATGACCTAGCAAAGGAGGAGAACAACATGAAAATGAGGCTTTCCCTAGCATTTGTTTGATAGATGGTTGTACTGGCCGTAAGTCTTGTATTCTGGGACTTTTTCAATTGTCAAATTTGCCAAATTGTCTGATTGGAAGTACTTCACATGAGTATTTTTTTTGTGTTGTTTTTTTTTTTTTTGTTTGTTTGTTTTGTTTTTTTTTTTTTTTTTTGTGAGATCATAATGAAGCTTCATTTTCTCTTAAATTGCTCATCTGGCTCTACATGAATGCAGATGGGTTGCCAAGCCCCCGGTACTTCTTGGGGTCAAGTATTGAGGATAATTTGCCATGTACTTCTGTAACGCATGACTTCTAGACTAGATTGCTAGGCTGGCCAACTTGCTTGGCATCTTGTCTGCAGATTTCCTGACTGTGGGAGATCCCTAGCAAGCTGTGATAGAAGTTGTGGCAGGTGCATACTAAAATTAAGATCCATAGTCAGAATAAACATCTCATGCGCTAGTCAGAGGTGAATAGCCATGGAACTGACAGATATTTAATCCACACTCATCTACAGCTGCCAGAGCTGCTTCATGTCCTGCTCTAGTGTGACCACTTATCAGTTTAGCAAATAGATTGTTACCTTGGAGTGGATATTTCATTCTAGAAATGCCATAGTTTGGCAATAAGTACACACTTCAAAGTTTTGGCTTACTGCCCTGATTCAGCCTTACTTTTCTTGAAAATAAATATTTTCCAGAAAGTGAAATTTAATTTCTGTACCTGCTCTCAGCATGTGCTGGTTCCACAAAACATATTCAAAATAAAAGTGAAAAAAACCCCATACATATCTCTAAAAGTTAAGAAATACCAGTTATTTAGCCCCTTCTTGCAAGTATGTTATGATTATGTGATGTTGCCCAGCAAGAATGTACTATGAAACCTAAGCTTCCTTAATCAGCCCTTTGTTAGTTCTACCCTCCCAAGCGTCAGCTTTTTATCACTCACAAACACTTAACTCACCTGTTTTCTTACTGATCATCAGCTTCCTCTTCTTTTGACAAGTCAGCTTTTTGGCAATTTGCAGTTTCAGACTGCTCCTTTCTTTCTTTAGCTTGTGATTCAGTGGTGCTAGAATGCAGGCAGAGTGCAAAGAGACAAAAGATCTTTGCTTTTCATGCCAGTACCTTACTGCATCTTGTAGCAGCAGTTATAATTAAACCACTTCTCCACCCATACTACCAAAGAACAGGAAATGCTTGCTCAGTCCATGATATTGTACCATGCACTGTATAGTTACAAACAGAATTTAGTACTCACTTTCCTATGGAGATAAAATGTTTGTAAAGTTTGGTCAGCAAAATCCAACAGTTTGAGCTCTGAGAGGTTCCAGTTTAGTCACTGAGAACAGATTCTTTTGCTTGTTAATCTTTGTGCCTGCTTAAATGTGTGGGAAGTGTGGAAATGCTAGCAGGCTTCAAAACAAAAAAAGTCTGGGAACAATTTTGCATGTGCAAAATTCTTCTCTCCCACTGCCAGTTTCAGGAATGGCTGAGCAGATCAGGATGAAAGTATCAAAAATGAAAAAAGCTCATCCAGAGAGATAGAGATCCAGTGTAGGAAATGTCAACACAGTTGACTAAAGTATGAGATAGAAAAAGCAGGATGTTGAAGAGAGAACAGTAATGTAGTTTTAGTATTCAGTGCTACCTTAAGGTCCCTGAATATCAGTGCTAAATAATCCTAGCTTTTTGGTTTGTATATTTAAGTAGTAGTGAGATTAAAGCTTACTGCTATAAATGCACATTCTTTAATTTGCTCCAGCTTTTGGAACCCAGAAATAGGATGAGTGAAGTGGAATTGCTCAACATTTTTCCTTCATCATAAGCTGTTTTGTATTGTGAGGGTTCGGAGGAGTTTTAAGTTTTACGTCATCTGAAAAGCCAATTATTTTACTGGTTAGTTTATTTCACTTTTATACTTCACTTTTCAGAAGGTACTTACAGCTACTGTGTAATTTCAGTTTTAAACCAGCATGTAAACTAACTGTAGTGGTATGTAGATTCATTTTGGAATAGGTCCAAACTTACTCATTTGTCAGATACGATTATAATGTGTATTAACGAGCCTAATAAAGTGTGCTGAAGTGGTGTCACTATGAAAGTATTCCCAGAGATGTCTGCATTGATGTGAGACAGTTCCCTGACTACTCTGATTTGATAAGAGCTATGCAGCTAGCTTCACATCAGACTTTTTCAGGCTTGATCACTCAGATTTCCATTAATTTTTCAAGCCTTTCTCTAAAACCTGCTTTATTATTTATTTAGCTGTTTCTTTGCTGCAAAGAAATCCAGTGGAAAATGAATGTCTTAGCTGCTTAAACATTTGGCTAGGTCAGGTTATTGGTATGTCTCACAGTCGTCTTTATAACTGAAGGCTGAAGTGCTGCTTTGGTTTTTTGGCTGCATGCCACCTGCCAGTCCGTACAGGGTAATCCACAGTTTACCCGTGGATGGAACTGGGCTGGTGAATGACAATACCTCTATGATCATTCTTATGGACAAGTCTAAGGTTGTCTACTCTCTTCTTGGTCTTGAAAAGTTGACAGAAAAACCTCAGTAGCTAGAATGGTTCATTAATGGTTGCTGCTTGGAGGTGCATACGTACAAGCAAGTATACATTATTAGCTATCAGAATTTCAAGTTAACTCTTAACAAAAGATTATGTTGGTTATTTCTTTTTATGATACAGAAATGTTCATCCAAATCAAGTTTCTACATCAGAAAGCATACCTGTCAGGGACCTGTTTGGAAAGACCAACGCATATCCTAAAGCAGGGTTTGAATTAAGCATATGACACAATTGTGAATAGGAAGTCTTTGAAATCCACCTACATTCCCAGTATGCGTTTTCTCCTCCCTCCTCTGCCCTTTCCTAAATACGATCTCACGAATGCTCCGCCAGCATCTCCAGTGGGCTCTGGTATGCCTCGTGGCATGGCCATTGGAGCTGGCTGGAATTGACAGATAGGAGTGAGGAGGGGTGCAGAAAAGAAAAGGAGATCTGGTGTATTTTAAATTGATGGATGTGTTGGATGAGCTCCTGGTATGAGTCTGGCTTGGGAGCTTACTGATGAAATGATACTGACATACTGTATGGTAAAATGACCCTGTAAAAAATACCTATCGTCCAGAGAGACTGCTTGAGACAGCGTGGAGAAGTCTACAAAACTGAATTTACAGGAGAGAGATGTGGAATAGGAAGTTGTTTTGCCTTCCTGTATGTTGTTTTTTTCTGCTGTGTGCCTGTGCAAGCTTATCTCATGCTTACTTTGTACAAAGAGTTATATGTGCAGTAAATTCTGTGGACTAGCAACTGCAACATTTCTGCAGTGTGCATGTATTTCCCAGAAGTGCTGGTATATGAAGATCTGGGAATAAGCCATTAAGATATTGCAAGAGCTTTATTCTTTCCTACACGGTCTTGTAAATAACTTATAATAATTTGGACTTAAGCAAAAAGGAATTAAGAAGTTGACTGCTGTTAATGAATACTAATGATTGCTGGAAACATGATCAATGTGAGGCACATATTATTAGTGAAGGTGCCCTTCTTAAACTTCATTAATCACTGAGATACCTAGGAAGCAACAAATAATACTTTGCTATTTGGCAACAGCTAAAGGAAGAGCCAGTTTGTAATTGGTGTTAAATCCTGCATTCCTGTCTCATGCTGATGCAAAGCAAGATTTCTGTAAGAGTTCGTGCTGGCGTAAGTAAAATACATTTAGTGTGCTATTGGCACTTCAGCTTATAAATGTAGCTGAATAAATTACTAATGCTGTCCAAATCAACCAGGTAGAGTGTGAGTTTATAGTTAATCATGTATTTCAATGCAAGTCTGTAAGGGCTTCCATGTGGGGCAGAGCAAGGCTATGACAGTGTATAGTCAATGAGATTGTACTGTATTCAGAAATCAGTCCCCTGTCATACAAAGACACATCATTCTACCTCTCCCTAATTAAACACAGTCACCACAATAAAAAAAAAGCCCCTGAAGTTAAACACTTATTAAATGTGTCTTCTAGTTTTAGCTGTTTTAATGACCATGATTTTGATGCTTATTTTCATATGCTGATTTCAGCATCTTCATATAACCAGTGAATAGTTTTCATGTAATAGCTTTGTTACTTCCTTTTCTCTTTCCCTCCCCTCTACCCATCCCCAAGAAATATCTCAGTGAATCCATTAAGAATGAGATAATTTGCCATCCAACTTCTGTTGGAGTGGCGTTGTCCTGAAATTTTTCCTTCTCAGTACCAAAATCTTGTAAATGGAGTCTTTTAAATTCAAATGGTTTTTGGAATGACTTCCCCCAAAAATGCATATTTTATAGACACGGTTTTAAAGCTGTTACAAATGTCAGATGGAGGAAGATTCTATTTCAGACCCCAAAGACGGATTTTTTTGAGTTGATAACCTGTCCACTCTTTCTGTCTATTTATCAAATAAAATATGCAGGCTTTCCCTACAAGCCTTTAAACACATTATACACCATTTCCTTTGCAGTATCAGTGAAAGTGGTCTTGCTAATAATGGAAATGCCATGAAATAGCAAAAATTTTTTTTCATTTCTTTGTCAAACCACTGCATAAACCTGATAATTTGGAACCATTAAACAGGTGGGTATATGTAATGAGCAATAAAAATGAACAGCTGTTGGACTTTATGATCAATTTAGTGCCACCAGGGATAGTTATAAATGTGTACAGACTGTATTTTATTTTCTCTGTTTCTTGAAGTTTTCCTAGAGATACCATAATAGTATAAGCTCTTAGGAAAGAAGGATTAAAATTTCTACCTGAGAAGAACACACTTTCAATAATGCATGATTAGCTTACCAAATAGGGGCCTGGTTTTCACCTTTGTCCATCTGTTATTTTTTAGATTGCAAAGATTTTAAATTTTCTTTACTCTGCATACATTACTCTGTATTTCTTCCTTAGCTCAACTGTTGTGGGGTTGTTTTTTTTTTTTTTTGTTTGTTTTGTTTTGTTTTGTTTTAACGACTAAGCATAAGCAGAGATTGTGCCAGGAAAGTTTTAGTTACTTTTGATATTGAAGTTTCCTCAGATGTCTATTTGCAACCTCTTGCTTGTTTTGTCAGTCTCACTAATGCTATTAACGCTAAGGTCAATGAATTTATGGTGGAGGTGTTAGATGTCATCAGCTTATTGTTGTTTAGAAATCTTTAAACTGAGATAGAGATGTTTTATTTCTTTTGAAGAATCTCCACAGAAAATTTAGTTAGTTCAGTCCTTTCAGTTCAGAATTTCACTCACATGAACTCCTACCTGTGTGTGGAGGAGCCCTTCTAGCACAGATCAAATCAATTGATCCCTTTGACAGTGCCTGTGATTTGCAGTTAAGCCAGACTTGAGTTTCATTTCTTGATTTACATTGTTCTCTTCCATTTCATTTCAGTAAAGTACTTTTTCACCTCTTTGTCCTCCTCATGGGATTGAAGTTTCCCTTCTAGTTTGTTCGTTTAAGTAACAAACAGGCCAGCTGAGAACTTCAGATCTATTCAACACCATGTACTGCATTTTTACTGTTCAGTAATTAGTTCCTTCAGCAATCACTTAGCAACTGATCCTCCTAGGACATTACATTAGATCCCATTGATAATAACCAGCTGGGGAGAATTCTTTGAAGAAATTTACCTTTCCCAAGTGTGATTTTTCTTCCTCCTGAGCTTTCTTGCGCTCGTTTACACATATAATATCTTGCAGGAATGCAGATTCTCAATTTGGAAATTTAAACGCTCTAGAAGAATTAGTTTTTTGCCATTCTGTAGGGACAAAATCAGAGCTATTTCGTTAATTTTCCACAGTTTCCCAAGTAAATGGGATTTGGTACTGCTGAAAGGGAGAATAGGCCAAGTAAAGGTTTGCGTGGGCCTTCTGTGTATACTTGTTTGCTTCACAGCAGAAATTTCCTGCAAATATCTACCTTTGTCACTAGGTTTCAGTGTATGCAGAGAATAAAACTGACTAGTGACATCTTTCCTCTGTGCCACCACAGGTGCTGTCTGTCCTTGCAAAAAAATCCCCATCATCTTCAGACACAGAATGAGCTGCTAGGTGTGTAGCAGTGGCAGTAAATGCACTCAGCCTTATCCCTTGGATCATGTATGATATCTATGGTAAATTTAGTATCTTTTTTTCTGGAGCTTTTTTATTTTCCTACCATATACAGAGGGAGGATACTGTTAATGGTAAACATTTAGATGTCATATTCTAAGGATCATCACTTTCTTTTAGGTGATCATACAGTGAAAGCTTCAAGGGAAGCTGTGTTATCAGTGAAGTAACATGCTTGCTTTCTCACTGTGTTTGTCTCCATTTCCAAAAGTAACTTCTGGGAGAACATTTGTTTGTGAAAACTTGAATGTTTATACTCATCATGTGTTGCAGAGTATTCCAGCACTGCTGATCTTTGAGCCTAGGTATTTAGGACCAAATAAGCATTCAGCATATAGAAACATTTGTTCATGAGGTTGTTATCTGTGGCTAAGAGAGAGTTTGACACAGGAGCTATGAATATTTCTGTGGTGCTGTTTATCACTTTGATTTTAGAATATAAAAAGTGGGGTAGGCTAAACCCAAGGGTTTTTAGGGAAGGTTTTACTTGACCATGGAGGAGTTCTTGTCTCAAATGCTTCAGAAATTTTAAGGCTTCAGTTTCCCTCTGTTTTTACAAATCTACACAATGAAAACAAAATGTTTGTAAATTACAGTATTTTTAATGAGCAGTTATAAAAAGTAACTGTTTTACTGAATGCATACTATCATTAATAACTGTATATTAATAACTGCATTTACTGATGTGGGATAATATGAGTAAGAACCCATGGTTAATCTCACAAATAGATGATAAAATTTGACATTAATCTGAGTGTAAAAGACAAGATGGCAGGTTGACTGTGGTTCACAGCAGTTTGCTATGGACTCAATTCTTAGCATATTATGGTCACAAATTGTCACTCATGTTTCAATGATAAATATTTAATTATCCTATAATCTGTAATTAATTTTTACCATTTATATTGCACAGTGATTAATTTATAATTAAATATTAATTTAATAACATGATTATGTTTGTGTTGTAGCACAGAATTAACATTTAGTTAATTATGAAATAATTCAGATGAAGCAGCTTGGAGTAGTAACCTCTCCCTTTTCCCAAAAGAAATGTAACAAGAAGTAGTAAAAAAACAGCAGTAAAATGGGGTAATCTCATGCATGAACTGGACAGACCTTTGGGGACTAAGTAGTTTGTTGGCATTTATAAACGAATAAGGGAATAATTCTGGCTTTAACACATTTAATACGTTAGCAGAGACTTATGTTTCTTATATTAGTGGTGACTGTCACTGGAAATTAGTACTCAGATACTGCTGTGTGTTTAAGATACTGATGCTCATATTCAAAGATGTTGCAACCGCACAGGAAACATTTTGTGATGGAATTATGGGGCTACAGCTTGTGTGCTCCAAGTCTGACAGTGAATGTTTGTAGGGTACTAGATAGTTCTGGTGTTTTGGTTACTAAATGAGCCTTGTCAGTGTCTAATGAGTTCTGGAAAAGGAAAATACTGGTGAGTAGGTAACAAAAAGTTCTCCTTGCTTAATTTTGAGTTTATTAATTTTTGGGCACTTTGAGTACTGAAGTGCTGTGTAAAGGCTCACCCTAGCTAAAAGTACTACTTACCTCACAGTATCACAGTATCACAGTATGTTAGAGATTGGAAGGGACCTCAAAAGATCATCTAGTCCAATCCCCCTGCCGGAGCAGGAACACCTAGATAAGGTTACACAGGAACATGTCCAGGCGGGTCTTGAATGTCTCCAAAGAAGGAGATTCCACAACCTCCCTGGGCAGCCTGTTCCAGTGTTCCGTCACCCTCACTGAGAAGAAGTTTCTTCTCAGGTTTAAGTGGAACCTCTTGTGCTCCAATTTGTACCCATTACCCCTTGTCCTTTCATTGTTTGCCACTGAGAAGAGCCTGGCTCCATCCTCGTGACACTCCCCCTTTATATATTTATATACACTAATAAGGTCACCCCTCAATCTCCTCTTCTCCAAACTATAGAGATCCAGCTCCCTCAGTCTTTCCTCATAAGGGAGATGCTCCACTCCCTTAATCATCTTAGTTGCCCTGCGCTGGACTCTCTCCAGCAGGTCCCTGTCCTTCTTAAACTGAGGGGCCCAGAACTGGACACAATATTCCAGATGAGGTCTCACCAGGGCAGAGTAGAGGGGAAGGAGGACCTCTCTCGACCTACTAACCACCCCCCTTCTAATACACCCCAGGATGCCATTGGCCTTCTTGGCCACAAGGGCACAGTGTCGGCTCATGGTCACCCTGTCGTCCACCAGGACCCCCAGGTCCCTCTCCCCTACACTGCTCTCTAACAGGTCGTTCCCCAACCTATACTGGAACCTGGGGTTGTTCCTGCCCAGATGCAGGACTCTACACTTTCCCTTGTTATATTTCATCAAGTTATTCCCCGCCCAACTCTCCAGCCTGTCCAGGTCTCTCTGGATGGCAGCACAGCCTTCTGGCGTGTCGGCCACCCCTCCCAGCTTAGTGTCATCAGCAAACTTGCTGATAGTACACTCAATTCCCTCATCTAAATCGTTGATGAATATATTAAATAATACTGGTCCCAGTACCGACCCTTGAGGCACTCCACTAGATACAGGCCTCCAACTAGACTCCGCCCCATAGACTACAACTCTCTGGCTTCTCTCCTTCAGCCAGTTCACAGTCCACCTCACTACCCGATCATCCAGACCACACTTCCTCAATTTAGCCGCAAGGATGCTGTGGGAGACCGTGTCAAACGCTTTGCTGAAGTCAAGGTAGACCACATCCACCGCTCTGCCATCATCCATCCACCGTGTTATTTCCTCATAAAAGGCTACGAGATTGGTCAAGCATGACTTCCCCTTGGTGAAGCCATGTTGACTGCCCCTCATAACCCTCTTATCCTTGATATGCCTTAAGATGGCACCAAGGATAAGGTGTTCCATCACTTTCCCAGGAACGGAGGTGAGGCTAACCGGTCTATAGTTAGCCGGGTCCTCCTTCTTGCCCTTTTTGAAGACAGGAGTGACATTTGCTTTCCTCCAGTCCTCAGGTACCTCTCCCGTTTCCCAAGACTTGGTAAAGATGATGGAGAGCGGTCTAGCAATTACCTCAGCCAGTTCCCTCAGCACCCGCGGGTGCATCCCATCTGGACCCATGGATTTATGGATGTCCAGATTGCTCAACTGGTCTTTAACCCATTCCTCATCGACTAAGGCAGACCGCTCCGTTGACCTATCTTCATCCGAGGTCTCAGCGGTACAGGGCTCTTCAGGACTGCCTCCGGCAGAGTAGACAGAGACAAAGAAGGCATTCAGTAACTCTGCCATCTCTGTATCTTCTGTCACCAGGGCACCCGCCCCGTTCATCAGCGGGCCTACATTGCCTCTGGTGTTAGTTTTACCTGCCATGTATTTGAAAAAGCTCTTTCTGCTGTCCTTGACCCCTCTCGCCAGCTTTAATTCCAAGGAGGCCTTAGTCATCCTAGCAGCTTTCCTACATCCTCTAGCAGCAGCCTTATATTCTTCCCAAGTGGCCAGCCCTTCCTTCCATGACCTGTAAACTCTCCTCTTCCACTTGAGCATACCGAGCAATTCCCTATTTAGCCACGCAGGTCTCCTGACCCTCTTCCTTGACTTCCTACGTGTCGGGATGCTCCAATCTTGAGCTCTGTTTACCTCTGTTTACCTCTGTTTATAGTATACTTTTTGTATTTTTCTTATACCCAACAGAGAGAAAATAACTGTCTTATGACCAATAAAACCCCTCCCTGTACTGGACTTGATGTGAGTTTTTTCCAAGCAGTGGAAATATATTCATTCTAAAGACGATTTGCTGTGGAAAAGATTGCTTTATAGCAATATTGAATAGGGAGTTTTAAGGGAGTGCAACTCTTCTTGAAACATCATTACACCCTATCTTCTTTTTCATTGCATTTCTCATTACCAGAAGGCCTTGTCTCTGGGTAGGCTGAGAGCTGCATTACTTAAGATACTGCCTAAAAGTAACATAATGCAGAGAGCAGGTTATTTAGCTAAATATTGTTTCAAATTCAGGTTGTTTCAAAGCAAGCAGAACTTGCTCTTACAGGAATAAGACCTGGTTTTCCTCCTGGTTTATCCTGGTGCAATTCTGATATACTTTTCAGTAGTTTATCACGACTGAATTCAACCACATAACCTTGGTATTTAGAGCGTATTAACAGGAATGGTTTACATCATGGTGCCTAAAATAGTGGATAGTATTTCATAATCTGTTTTCCTCCCTTAGCATTGCCATTGCTCCTTACCAGTCTGCAGTTGCAGTGTTAATCACAGTATAGGAAACTATTTATAGGGAGCTTTGTGATAGGCCAGATACCTTGGGCTGTTTAGATGTTTTCATTAACGATCTTATTTCCTATTTTTATACTATTTGAAAATACGCCAAACCAATATTTTTTTGGAGAGTAATATTTACTTTTTCTCTTTAATAGAACTGTTTTTAATCTTAATCTTGATTAAATTTCTTCCTCACAGAAAAATAGGTAACAAAACTAATTATTGTTCTTTTTATGTCTTTTATCTGATTTTGTATTGAAGAGCCCATACATTATAAATATAGTCAGCATTATTCATAAAGGCTGAATTGATTATTTGGGTTTGGAACTAAAATATCCACAGGGTACTTTGATAAAGAAGGTACCTGGAAAGCTGGTATCAAAAGCTTAAGGAATTAATAGAAAATAACCTAATACTGCGCACGAGATAGCATCATTAACAGAACTATCAAAATACTCCTTTTCAGGTATGTTACAGCTCTCTGAAGTGTTTATTGCTTGCCTTTGGGGTAGACAGCACCTGTCTTCAGACTGATTGACATCCCAGCAAACTCTGCTTATGGTAGGTACAAAGCACCTTCTTCAAAACCGTGACCTTTCTTTTCTGTAACACTGCGTGTTCCAAAGGGAAGGTAAGAGGTCTAGCCACCACCTTCACAGAGCAGTTCCATGGCCGCTTGTGCCAGGCTGGAGTCTGGGGCTTTGCTGACCATTTATTAAGCTAATTCAGCTACCTGATCCAGAGAAAACAAGTCTGATCCCCACATATTTCTCCAGAAAAAAATGGTTATTTTGGGTCAGCATGTTGAATCACCTTACCAAGGGATTAGACAAGCTGCAGGCTGTGCATGTTAGGTTTCCCTCCCCCTATGAGGTTTTTCCCCACACTTTTTTTTCCCCACGTGAGCTTTATCCCACATGACGTTATACTGCCCACGGGCTTTTCTCTGTGCATAAGAGTTTTTCTACATGTGAGAATTTTCCACTTGAGTTTTCCCTCATGCAAATGTTTTCCCCACGTGACTTTGTTTTCCCTATGACCTTCCCTCCCCCCCCACACCAGCTCTGCATGTGAGATTTTTCCCCACAGGGGATTTTTCCCACCCAAGTATTTGCCCTACACGTTTTTTCTCTGTGTTCTGATGGAAACACTTTCCAAAAGGAACGAATAGCAAAACTAGTTTTTTAATATGGAGCTGGAAACTTCTTTTCTCATACACTAAAAAGATTTCATACATACTGAGTCTTTGAATATGTTTGATGTGAACAGGAATAGCTTCAGTCACAGAGATGTGACTGCATAAAAGCTTCTCAGGCTTCTTCTGGCCAGCGCAACTCCTGAGGTCGTGTTTAATAATGCAGCCATCTTCTGCTGCTATTGTATGGATTGAGCTCTGATCATTGTGCCTCTTTAGGAACTGTTTTTCACTTAACCTTTTCCTTTGGTCTTTGTTTATTAAAAGATCTCTCAAGAAAGCACATTGCTGCAGTGCCACAGTCCACTGCTTTTGTCAAGATTGTATAGAAGTGCTTTGCTAATAATTGTCTTGAGATTTAGAAGAATTCTGCAAACAGGTCACTCCCTCCTTCTGAGTCTGTTTCCCATATTAAACAGATTGCCCTTCAGCTCATCTTATCTTTAAAGTCTGGTTTATAATACCATAAACAGTAACACAGCTGAAGGAAATCTCACTAACTTTGCAATTTTCATCAGTTGTTAGTGTTAATTTATGATCATTTTATTAAACCCATTTAGTTTTATAAGAGAACTACAAATTAATTCTGTGATTTGGGAACACACAGAAGTTATTACCACACAGCCCCTCATTAAAAAATCCGAGCCCTTCCTGCCTTTACAAACACACTGTGATGCTCTGATAGTCCCAATGGTTTCTAACTATACAGCTGCACAGTATAATGTTTTTCTTTAGTATAAGAGAAAGTTCAGGTAATGATTATACATTTTCTGTTTAATTATATGTTATGTTTGATTGCGTACGTATACTGAGCCTCTTTATTATGCATAGTGCTTAAGGGAATCCTTTCTGGACAGTCTCAAGGCATTTCTGTGTTATGTCCATTACCATTTGCCATTGCTATGCAAAGAAACAGCTGTGTCTATAGACACTTTTTTATATAGTACAATACCCAAAAATCTTCATTCCATCATATCAAATTGCAGGGGGCAACAAGAAAACTACCAAACTACGAATTACTTTTCTTCTAAAATTCTGCCTTTGAATCCATTCTGGGGAAAAAAAAAAAAAAAAAAAAAGGAAAAAAATAGCTTGTGTAATCATTAAATGCAAATTTGAAAAAGACTTAGAGTGCTATTCAAAAAGCCATCATTTTTATTCCATTGTACACTAAAAGGTTATCACTGGTGTAAAACACCTTATGTTAATGAAGTGGAAGCAGATACCTTGCCCAGTAAAGATGTGAAAAGGTAAATTTAACACCTAACAGGTGTTAAAAGCCATAAATAACGAATGGCTCAGCACTAGTTTAATCTTTTGTCAATCAGAGTTTTCGCTATTGAGAAAACATCTTGCTGAGAATGCTGTTTAATGGGAATGCTTGTTAGTTTGAGAGGCGAAGTGTAATTTTGCTAGCATAACACTGAGCATGGTGCATTACCAAACAGTCTGTGATCCCTCAAATATTGAAAAAGATGAGTTTTGTTGCTAGTAGTTGTATTTTTTTCTTGTTCAAGGATTCTGTACAAATAGCACAATGGTAAATAGACAAAGTACTTTCATATTCAGTATCTACACAGTATTTATTGTGTTCTAGGCTGGCCTTGCTGTATAATAGATAAATAATTCAAAGGATTCTCAGAAAAGTACTTTAAAATTGTATGGAAAGTAAAAATCATTAAAAAATAGGTGAAAAGATCAGTAAAATATTTAACAGTTCTTTGATAGGGTTTTATTGCAGTCTGTTTTCCACACAAACAGACTCAGTGAAAAATAATTTGAGGTTTAGGTTGGTATGGGAGAGGGTAGGACGTGTGTCACACTCCTGTGTTCCTGTGTAAGGAGCACTGAGGGACTGTGGTAATTGCAGTCTTCAGTCAGCTCTGCATGTGCTTAACTAGAAGCTCATAAACAGTCTCCGGCTGGCGACAGATGTCCTGTTCTGCATCTAGTTTTGCCTATGGAAGCAATTATCATCTGTAAGTGATGCCCTCCTCCCTGCTGTTCTCCCCTGTAGGGTCTTCTCCCCTACCGGCGCAATTGCTCCTTTGAAAGATCCCTGACCCACTTCAGTCAGAAAGCTGGGTTCAGAGAGACTTGCTCTAGAAATTGGCTAAAGCCATCTGGCTCATTCTGACTCAAAGCAAGTGAGAATGGCATTCGCAAAAGTAGCTTTGAGAGGAGAAGATAGGAGCAATCACAACAAACTTGGCAGCAGCTTTCTGTCTGGCACATCTGGGTCTGGAAGAAAACTTGTGTCCTCATCTGTTTGACAGAACAGTCTCTATTGTAGACAATGGCCTGGGAGTGCTGTCTGTGCTTGTCTCCATGGAGGCAGTTGCTTGGTTGTGTGGTTGTACCAACCTGTCTAGAATCTGCTCAGGCTACACTAGGCTACTCACACAGAGATGCTGTTTCCGTGAGGTCTGAATCAGATCTCAATCTGATCTTGGGAAGCAGCTGAAGTGTCCTTTCCTTCCAAAGAATATCTTTAAGTATGGTTCAGCAGGTTAATTCCCATGTTTAAGCACATTTATGTTGAAGATTATGATAAAATAAATACAGACAGAAAGTTTTGCTGTAATTGACTGTGGTGAGGTGAGATGTATTTATAACTTCAGCAATCACGAGTATATTGAAAGTAGAAATGTGTCAGAAACCTGCAAGCAAGGTTAAGTCTTCTGTTTTGATAAGGACAATCACTCAGTTTTGTTGACTTAAATGCTCATCACAAAATGAAAAAGAATAACAACAAACAAACACAATATAGATAATTCTTTCTTAAAATTGAGGAACAAAGTGTTGAAAAATTAACAGAATGAGTGTCTGTAATGTGGTATAAAAACACAAAGATAGGAGTTTGTCAGTTACTTGCCAGTATTCCATAGAACAGGACAAATAAGAATTGTCTACTGTATATACATTATATATATATTTTAATCTTTAAAGAAGTGTGAGTTTGGGTCATAATTTTTCCAGAGAGGATCTGTTTATTATCAAAGTGTGATGTCCTTCAGTAGGTACCCTGCTGGCTTCATTTATGGTAAGCAGTTCTGCAGAAGCATGGATAACTTTCCTCCTTTCCATCTGTTGTTCAGTTAAATTCCTATTACGTTTGGTTGGTATTTATATAAATTGCTGCTAATTTCTTTGTCATTGCTTCAGATGGTAACTGTTCAGTTTTCAAGATCCCTTTCCCCAAATTAACAGTGAGGGCTCACGCTGTTTTCAATTATTTCAATTCTTTTTGCTTTATGAAGAACGCTTTTCTGTGTTTGAATGAAGCACCAAAAATAAGTTTCCCTTAAAATCAGTGGAATCCCACTGGACAAATGCTTGTCTTCTACTGTCTGTTCTGTGGGTAGCTTTGGGCTGACTTCTCTTTTCTTTGAAAGCCAGCCCCTACTAAGTTCAAAGTGGGTAGGTCAGAGCCTCAGTGAAACAGAGAGTAGCCTTCACAGAACAGGCTGTATTGTCACTCCGGGCTCTGGCTCTGAGTTATTGCTGCCATCTCAGTACAGGCTAAACAAGGGGAATTTAGTACATCTGGTATTGTATAGAAAAGAGATGCAAAAGGATAACTGGTGAGCATTCTGCTGGGTCCTCTTGTTGATTGTCAGATTTGATTGTCCAAGCTGCTCACTTTGCCGCTGTTGTTTAGGGGAATGGGTATTCTGTAGTGATACTTGTGAACATGGTAGATTCTAAGAGGCAAGTGGGTTTAGAACTTGCTTATTGTATTTAATATCCTAATGTATGCAGCGGATTTTGAGTCCCAGGGGTAGGAGTCTGTATTTTTTTTCTGTTTATTTTATTTTGGATTTTTTTTTTCTTTGACTGTAGAGGCTGGTTTGGCCCACTTCTGCTGCTTGCATAAAATCGAAATAGTATTCAAAGTGGTGGGCAACAGTACAACACCCTCAGTCAGAAAATAGAAATGGGTGCATAGCTGCAATCACTGTTTATGTCTGCGTGGGAAGTGTGTGCAATCCTAGTACAGACTGCATTGTGGTCAATAACTTGCACGTATTCTAGTTCAGATTATACACATGCAGGCTGTCAAGGGTGACACATTTATCTAACACCTTCTGACAGATTCAGCGCAGTTCTTAGCTGGCAGACTTACTGTTTGGACCAAATGTTTCAACACCAACGCGTAAGGCAAGGAGCCAGTAACTGTTTGTCATGCAAATATAAATAACTGATACCAGAGCAGCAGTGTCTTGCTGCAGTAAAGTCTGCTTCCTGGTAGAAACACAGTTCACTGGCTGTATTTGAAGCATGAGGGGATGAAGTAATATGTGTATTTCTAGTGTTGGAGAACAATTACTAATATTGTTATAAATTCTGCAGTCTTTAAAAACTCATGCTATTTATTCTTAGAATCTTTGAAGCTGCCTTTCTTTGCATATTCAAACAATATGTGGCAGAGGTTGGACCTGTTTCAGTGCTGCAGTTTTAATCTTGTCTGCCCAAAGAGCACCTGTGATCACACAGGCAGGCAGAAGGCTGACCCTTAGAAGTGAACCCTAGAGTCATGGTCAAGGTCCTTTCCCACTTTATTTCTACCTTGATCTACAGGTACCAGTAAAGGAGAACAAAACTGCTAATCTCTGTAGTCTCCTCTTTGTATTTGTGTGGCATCATCAAGCCATTCTGACTGAGACCACTTTGCCTGTCCTGCATCAAGCTGCAGGTATCATATTCCCAAGATACTGTGCACCTGTCCAATTGGTAAGATACAGAATTGGGAATGTGTTTTTCTAGGAAACCTAAGTTGTCAAGGTAGCTCCTTCATAGCAGCCTGGATGTTTAGAGCCAGTCTGCTGGGGAGTAGGAAGTTTATAAATTTTATGTTTAGATTGGATTTGTATTTTTGTTGCAGTTTTCAGCTGACAGTGGTAAATTACTTCCAGTGTAGTACAATTGATTAAGGAGATACTGGCTTATTAAAAGGATAGAAAAGGTATTTCAATTCCTGTCTAAGATAGCTCTTCTGTACTTATCTTACTCATTTTTTAGTGAAAGACTTAGCTCTCATAATGCCCAGGCTGTGAAATGTTTATTTGGCTTGGAACTCTGTTAGCAATGTATTGAACCAGGTAAAAACACTTTGGTATTATACCTCCACTTGCAATAAAAGTTAATAAAGTTATAGCCTCTCATTTTAAATCAACTTATCTATTCTTAATTCATTTGTGCTCATGTCCTTAATCAGTAGAGGCACTTCTGCAGTGAAATTCAGCAGCTCTTAGAAAGCAGACCTGCTACCATAAAGGCTTAAGATGAAACTGGAAAATGCAAACTGAGGCCTTTCTGGGAAGACAACTTGTAATGACTGCCTGAAATTGAATTTATATTGGTGACTTGTAATGGGACCCGTACTTACCATAAACAGTCAGTTTCTTGGCTTTCATAGTATTACAGATTACATTATCTTTTTCTCAGGGTCTATTCAGAATGCAAATTGTCCAACCATTAATTCACATACTTCTTCCTGGACAACTTGTGTGTGCTCCATATGTATATTTTACGAGTTTTAGAGGCACAATTCAGTGGGTTTTTATCTGAGCATCTGTGTATCTGCTGTCTTAGTTTCTTGGAATACCTTATCCAATCTTTTGTTTATTTGCTTGTTTCTAAAATACACATTTTCTGGGAAAACTGTGTTTGATAATGAAAGCTGTGCCTCTGCTATCACAAAACAGTTCCTTATCTTTCTCTTTTGCTGTAAACAAGGGTAAATGGTTATGCTTCCTTAAAGCTTAAGTCTTATGTCAGTCACATCATATAAGGATCTTTTTTTCTCTTGCATTTGTGGCAGGGAGAAAAAAAAAGAACAAACAATGGCACTGGTGATTTCCTTCATCCTTTTACTTGTTTCAAAGCTTAGAGTCATGATGCATAATCAGAACTCTGTTATCCAGCCACAAAGCTGATGTGCAAAATTAACTTGGACAGTGACATCTCTCTGTAACCTGTCTAGCCAATACTTCAGTTCTTTGATCTCTGGAAGTGTTAAAGGTGCTGTTTTATTTCACTTTATCTCTCTGTTATTGCTCTACATGCTTCATCTATTGCTCTACACACTTCATAGTCCGCCTCTACTGTTTGTTTCTGCAACGTACTGCACGAAAAAATGGATAGGCTGCCTAAGTGAAAGTGCTAGAAGCATGTAGGAAGCGTATAAACAGTTTGCTGTTTGGCATCCTTCTTAAAAGTTGTAATCTCCCTGTTTTGGCTGTTCATTAAGACAGATGCATAAAACATCTGTACTAGTCATGATTCACTGCCAGAATTCTGGCTACTCCAAATGTAGCTGAAAACCCCGTTTTACTAATTGAGGAGGGAGTTACCAGAATATTTGACAATAGCATGGACTTCAGTCACTAGAGTACGTGGGGAGGGTTATGTGCGTGTGTATGTATGTATTCTAAATAATATCACCCAGGATTTCACATAATCCAAGCTAGCAGACATTTAGAAACAGTGGTTTTTTAAAGCTAATTATTTTCTGGGAATCTTACTCAATATTCAATACCGTTACTGGTATAAAGGCTAAAAGTTTAATTTCAGGACAGCTGTGAAAAATGGAGCGTTGCTAGGTACCTCCCCAGGTGCATACTCTATTACTGTGTGCAGTAAATTTGTTGTGCTTACAAAATATGTAGATATTTATTCAAAAGATCTTAAAATGCATTGTGCAGCAGAGGATGTAGACATACAAGCAATACTTAATCCAATGAGTAAAATCAATTTTTTGTTACTTTTTATGATCTTTCACTCTCCTACATTCAAAAATACATGTGAACCTGTTTTGAGTACTCCCAAGAAATTTACTAAATGAGTAGAAATTTAAGGAATGTTTCCAATAAGCGGCTAAACTTTGCAGTGTATCGGTAAATTATATAGGGTTTTACTATTCATTTTGTGTCTGTGATAGAGGGTTTGAATGGATAAATTTGTTCAGGAAGGTAAACAGTTAAAACTGTTCTAAATGAGGCAGTGTATAATTATTGATCTTACAAATGCATGTATTCTGAACTGCAGCTACCAGTAATGTAGCACTTTAAACTGCCTCAGTTTGGTTAAGCTATTTTGCTTTGAAAAGGCTGCAGTCAAGTCACTGTCAGTTTTTAGATTCTTAGTGTAGTATCTCCTTGCCTTTTGCTTTACCACTACATTAAGCAATGCAACTGCCATGGAGTTTGTTCTTTAGGGGAGAAGCGTGTTAAGGCAAGCTATTTTGTTTTGAATTGTTGTTTCATATGGGATGTGTTTGTGGCAAAACAAATATATACAAAGTTAATGGTAAAGCAGTAATCGGCATAACTCCATAGACACAGTTCTGCTTTGCAAGAGGGTTTGCAAGAAGCACATATGTTTACACAGTCCCATACTTGGTGCTTATAGCAGTATCAGCAGATGTTTCTTGAAAAACTAAGTGAAATGTACAGAGATTTATGATAGTCTTTTGCTAGTTGAAAGATTTATTCTGCAGTCTTGAGCTGTCCCAGAAAATGTCCATCTCTTGCATAAAATATTTTCAATGTCCCAACATTGACTTTTAATATACTTACTGATTAGAGCAGAAACATTTACAGTAAATAAGTTATTTGTGAATTCAAACAGGGTTTTTGTCTTTAAACAGCTTGTGCTTTTAACACATTTCTTCTCAAGCCATAATTATCTAGTAAGTAAGAATTTTATGATTCTTATTCTCAAGATAAAACCATACACTATAAATTTTAGGTGTAAGGAGTCAAGAGTGTACTGGTGATTCATATTTAGGCTCTGTTGTTGGGTTACAAGGAAGTAACTTTGTAGTCCTGAGTGATTAACGTGACTTTGGTAGATAGCTGAAACTCTAGGAATGTCTTCATCCTTTTTGAGACAAAGTGGAAACTAAAAAAGTGATGCTCTGTGGTCTACTCATCTCCATTTATTAGTTTGAGAAGAGGTTGCAGCTTGGTCAATTGTGTGACAATTATAACTGTAGTACTTTGTGACTTTGGGGGAGGAGAACTCCTTATATGCTCAATATTCCTTGTACACTGAAACAAGCTAAAAAAAAAAAAATGGAATTGCCTTCCAAAGAAGCTATTCTTTTTCTTGCTGTTCTCCAGTAAGGAAAAATTTTCATGGCAAATAGAAACTAAATATATTGCAAAGCTGGATGTAGGCCCATAACACGTGCCTTTCAGGTATAATATGAATCATTTTGAATTAAAAAATATAAATAAATGTATATAATCAGAAGATAGTTACCTAAACAAAAGAATTTCTGCAGTGTAAACAATCCATAAAAACTAGAAAATTGGGGTATTGTTTTAGCAAGCATAATCTTTTTTGTTTATCTTAATAAATATAGAAAAAAATTAAATAGTGTACAATCTTGCATCTGGGGAAGAACAACCCCACGTACCAGTACAGGTTGGGGGTTGACCTGCTGGAAAGTAGCGAAGGGGAAAGGGACCTGGGGGTCCTGGTGGATAGGAGGATGAATATGAGCCAGCAATGTGCCCTTGTGGCCAAGAAGGCCAATGGCATCCTGGGGTGCATTAGAAAGGGTGTGGTTAGTAAGTCAAGAGAGGTTCTCCTCCCCCTCTATTCTGCCTTGGTTAGGCCTCATCTGGAATATTGCATGCAGTTCTGGGCCCCTCAGTTCAAGAAGGACAGAGAACTGCTTGAAAGAATCCAGCGCAGAGCCACAAAGATGATTAAGGGAGCGGAACACCTCCCTTATGAGGGGAGGCTGAAGGAGCTGGGTCTCTTCAGCTTGGAGAAGAGGAGACTGAGGGGTGACCTCATCAGTGTTTACAAATATGTAACGGGTGGGTGTCATGATGATGGAGCTAAGCTTTTTTCAGTGATATCCAGTGATAGGACAAGGGGCAATGGGTGTAAACTGGAGCACAGAAGGTTCCACGTTAACATCAGGAAGAACTCCTTTACTGTGAGAGTGACAGAGCACTGGAACAGGTTGCCCAGGGGGGTTGTGGAGTCTCCCACATTGGAGATATTCAAGGCCCGCCTGGACAAGTTCCTGTGTGATGTACTCTAGGTTACCCTGCTCTTGCAGGGGGGTTGGACCAGATGTTCTCTTGAGGTCCCTTCCAACCCTTGGGATTCTGTGATTCTGTGATCTAAGAAAATTAAGCTTGTTTTATATGAATGTGTTCACGTGTGTAATATGTAGAAATGATTATAAATGTATTGGTTGAGCTAATTAGGCTGTAGTGATAGGTTTCTTCAGAAGGTAGAGGTTCCATGAAGGAAATGTTATTTTCCTCTCTCCTTTAACTGGATGTGCTTTCCATAACTCTTTCTTAACTTGTCTTTCTCTTGATAACAGCTAGAATTCTAAAGATGTTTGAAGTGACCTACCTTCTACCTTCTTCTAACATTTGATAAATGTTAGAATATTTGTTACTCAGTGCATGTGCTGAGAATTAAGTTTGCTACAAGATTCTGCCTGGGCATTTTTAAAGAACGAAAGGCAAAAATGTTTCCTGTGCCTTCAACATACGCTGTCACCTACTGGTCAATTCCAGTTAGATTAATTCGGACCTTAAGGCTTCTCTTAGCATCACAGTATAAAAAATGCCAAGCCACTCTTTAAGAGAATGGCACTTCTGATGGTAAGTGGAATCAACTGTATTTAATATTATTTGTGCATCAGTACAACGTTTTAAAGTAAACTGTAAAAAGTGTATGTTATTGTTCTTCAAGACAAGCAGTAAACGCGAACCTGATACAATGGTTTTGAATAAAACAAATGTCAGTAGAACTGTATTATTGCACTTCTATGGAAAGCAGTTTCTGTGCTGAGGATCCCATTCTTGCTCATTTTATTCAGGAAGAATTTCTCTGAAGAATGAAAAGCACCATGGCCATATGCAGCGAAACTTGCAGTAATAGAAGATGCAAAGGACACATGCACTTTTCAAAAACCCTCTATAATGGAATTCATTATTAGCAGTAAGAAGGAAGAACAATATTATGTGGAAGCCAGGAAACAAATAAAAATTCTTTTTTTTTTATTGCAGATTCCTTTTGCAATTTTTTTTTAGTCCTAGCATAAGCTTTTTTTTATTGAATCCCTGGCTGAGATGATTTCAGTTTGATGCATTTTCATCTTTGTCATTAATACAAGGACATGTGATAGCTATGAAATACTTGCTATAGTACACTTATTTGCTTTGTACACTTATATAGAAATTCAGAAAAGTGACTGTTCCAGTACCTAGCTTAGTCTTATTGAAGCCCAGTCTCTCTGAAATAAAAGAACATTTTATAACTAGAAGTAAGCATGTTTTCTTCTACTAGTTGAAAGAGGGTTTTCTCTACACTTCTTGAAGAGAACTGAAGTTAAACCCATTAGTATTTTTTAATGTATTATGCTAGTCTTCACTTTGGGGAATGATAGATCTAGTCTCTTAAAGTTTCTTGTAAATTTTCCTTTTCTAAATTACTGTGTTTGGGCATGTATTAATTTAGGAATATGCATGAAGGTATGTCTCCTGCTCTTTCCACACAGGTGTAATACAGTATTTCTTAGGTCTGTCTCTCAGGCTGCTTAGCAAATCACTTAGCTAATATTTTTCAGAGTAGAAAAAAAGAAAAAAATGTTTACTACTTTTGGCAATTAATATTGTTCAGCTCAGATACATTAAATGCGTCTAGTGGGGCTTGTTTAGAGTTAAATCCAAAACACTTATCTGAATTTGAAGTGATAATAAAATCTTGTTTCATATTAGAGGTTGCTGTGTATGCAATTCTACTTTCACTAAATGGAATATTTGCTTGGTAGGATTAAAGCATAAAGATAAGTACAGAAGACAGTCAGTGATATTCTCTCATTTTCCATTTGGGTTTTTTCTCTTCACATTCCCTTTCTGCCTGACAAATACATCAACCTTCTCATATTCTATCGTAATTATACCTGCAGATCAAATGTTTGTGGGGCTGTGATGTTGCAGAGACTTGAGGAATGTGCCCACTTGATAACAACGGTGCTTGTACATAAAGAGACAATAAAACAGGTGATAAAACACAATCTGTTTGCTCAGCGTTGTTCATACACTAATCAGGATGTGAATGGAAATATTTCATATTGGTTTAGTTTCCTGTTCAATAGAGTTTAGAACAAATCTTTCCTCAAAAACGAAAGGCTTATCTTTCTCATTCAATCATGTTTGATGTGTGTTCTAAGGCAATTAAACAAGGAAGATCCACATAGCTTGAAAGTATATAAAACTACAGATGTTTGCATTTGAACTGTTGAGGATCTGATACATGTTTGATGTTTAGAGCACCTGAACTCTAATGTGCAACAAAATAGCTTTATTTTCCTTAAAATACTCCTCAGGTTTTCAGAATCTGGTAGAACTTTTGTTTGGGTAGTAGGACATTTGTAGTTTTTTAAGAAACAAAAACTTGAAAATAGGCTCAGTGGACTTTAGAGACTTGTCTTTTATTGTAGTTGATGCTCTTTTTTTGTTGGACTTTCTATAACTCAGTTATCTTTGTAAATTGTATGCTATGTACCAGAGATTGCATTCAACTTGATGATATTCAGCACAAGCAGCCAGTGTAGATTGCTATGTCATAAATCTTTAAACAGTACATGTGATTTAAGGTGATTCATTGGCTCTGGTTGAGTCCTATGTGCTGGAGTTTGTTGATGCAGGGTAACTGAATTATATGTGTTTACTGTCCAAGTAGAGTGCCTCTTTATCTCAGTTCTCTTTGCAACTGAATACAATTGCTAAGTCATATGTAAATACTAAGCCTCATCAAGAAGCGGCATTGGATATCATTTGGAATGTGCTCATCGTGCTTTAAACTTATGCAGTCTAAGAAGTTCAAAGATGAGCTGTGGCTTAGGATGAAGAAGTATCTTAAAATTCCTTTCTCCAGAGAGGTACAGAGGTCAGCCTAGCATGGTGCTGAGAGCTTTATAGCATTAGTGCCATCTTCATTATTATTAGACAAAGCTGCAAGTGTGAAGCTGCTGTTATTATAGTGATACCAGGTCTGAACAATAGCAATAGCAAGAAAAATGGAGGGAGGGAGAACTATTTATTCTATGATTCTATTGCCTGCCCACGGCAGGGGGTTGGAACTACATGATCTTAAGGTCCTTTCCAACCCTAACCATTCTGTGATTCTATGACTAATATCTCCTCTTTGTGGATGGCTCCTCTCCTTTCCTTCTTTCTACAGCAAATTATTATTTATTTTTTTTTCTGTCTTTATGCAGAGAAAAGGAGGAAAGAAATTTGGAAATAATGTGAAAATCATGTTTTCAGGCTTCCCTGAAAATTAAAAGGCTTCACAGTACTCATTAACTGTGTTAATGAACTCAAGTTTTGGTGCCATCCAGAAACCGGGAAACTGTAAGTTGCGTGGCTGCTATAGGTCTCAATGGATCTGCGATGTGCAGGAGGAAAAGGAGTAATAAACATGGACATCTCAAGGCTATTACTGTAGATTCCATTGTTGGAAGGCACGCTCTGCCTGTGGAAGCTTACACATGGGGCTGGAATGTAAAATTTGGTAACAGCTTCTATAATTCTGAGGTAGGCAATAGTTCTTACAGGTCATAAACAATTATAATACATCTATTCCTGAATGAGCCTTTATGACAACCAGGTGTTTCCCCTTCCCTATGGAAAGCTTGCTTTTTTGCTACTTCTGCAAATTTTACCTGTGCATGTTCTTTTCGTTAGCATGCCACTCAGACTTGAAAGTGATAGAAAAAATCACATTCAGTACTGTCTTGTTTAGACCCAATATTGTCTAGTGCTAGTGTGTAAATGGTAAGTGTGCTGTCCCTAAGCCACGGTGCTGCACTGCTACAAAGAATGCAGTCAATCTAAATTCATGGCTTATGAATTTATTTGGGCATAAGAGGCTGCTGAGGCCAAAGTCAGTACCTCATATGTGCATTCGAAACCTGGTTCTTCCTTTCCACTTTTTGGGAGCATTTTACAGAAACAGTTGGCCATCTTAGTGTTTTGGCAGTAAAGGAATTATTTCAATTGCCTTTACTCTTAAAGAAGCTTATTAAATATAGCAGACAAAGTGGTAGTCTACATGCCCATGAGCTTCACTAGAATTTTGGTGTCTCATAGAACATGCAGAGCATTAATGCTTTACATTATAGTAATGTACCAGTTTAATCTTACTTTGTATTAAAAGCTTGAAGCACATTTGATGCTAACACTTTGTTCATTTAAAACTTCGTTTAAAGTATCTCGGTTAATTTTGAAATTCCTAATACTAAATTTTGTGTATTGTGAATCTTATCCTGCAAATAGGGTTCTCAACAGAGTTTTCTCTAAATAATTAATGTTACAGAGATTCCATTTGCAGAAATCACTGCAAAATAGAAATTACAGGCAAGGTCTTAAGAAATGCATCATAAGCTCATTTAGAATCATAGAATCATAGAACAGTTAGGGTTGGAAAGGACCTTAAAATCATCAAGTTCCAACCCCCCTGCCATAGGCAGGGACATCTCACATTAAACCATCTCACCCAAGGCTCTGTCCAACCTAGCCCTGAACACTGCCAGGGATGGAGCATTCACAGCTTCCTTGGGCAACCCATTGCAGTGCCTCACCACCCTAACAGTAAAGAGGTTCTTCCTTATATCCAGTCTAAACTTCCCCTGTTTACGTTTGAACCCATTACCCCTTGTCCTGTCACTACAGTCCCTAATGAAGAGGCCCTCACCAGAACCCTATAGGCCCTCTTCAGATAATGGAAGGCTGATCTCAAGTCTCCACGTAGCCTTCTCTTCTTCAGGCTGAACAGCCCCAACTTTGTCAGCCTGTCCTCGTATGGGAGGTGCTCCAGTCCCCTGATCATCTCTGTGGCCTCCTCTGGACTTGCTCCAACAGCTCCATGTCCTTTTTATGTTGAGGACACCAGAACTGTACAAATGCTCCAAGTGAGGTCTCATGAGAGCAGAGTAGATGGGCAGGATCACCTCCTTCGACCTGCTGGTCAGGCTTCTTTTGATGCAGCCCAGGATACAGTTGGCTTTCTGGGCTGCGAGCACACACTGCTGGCTCATGTTCATTTTCTCATTGCCTAGCACTGCCTTCTCCACAGGGCTCCTCTGAATCTCGTCTCTGCCCAACCTGTAGCTGTGTCTGGAATTGCTCCGACCCAGGTGTAGGACCTTGCACTTGGCATGGTTAAACTTCATAAGGTTAACACCAGCCCACCTCACAAGCGTGTCAAGATCCCTCTGGATGGCATTCCTTCCCTCCAGCGTATCAACCGAACCACACAGCTTGGTGTCATTGGCAAACTTGCTGAGGGCACACTCAATCCCCCTGTCCATGTCAGGGACGAAGATGTTGAACAAGACTGGTCCCAACACCGATCCCTGAGGGACACCACCAATTCCCCGTCTCCAGCTGGACACTGAGCCACTGACCACAGCTCTTTGCATGTGGCTGCCCAGTCAGTTCTTTATCCGCCTAGTGCTCCATTCATCAAATTGATGTCTCTCCAATTTAGAGACAAGGATGTCGTGTGGGACAGTGTCGAACGCTTTGCACAAGTCCAGGTAGACGACATCAACTGCTCTACCCTTGTCCATCAGTTCTGTAGCCTCATCACAGAAGGCCACCAAATTGGGCAGGCAGGATTTCCCCTTGGTGAAGCCATGCTGGCTGTCACCAACCACCTTGTTTTTCGTGTAGCTATTCCATATCTTTTTGGTTATTAGTGTTATTTTTTTTTGTTTTATGTGTGTTTATAAGGTGAAATTATGTCTGCACAAGCACCAGAAACTCTTCTGTGAACCTAAACAGCCATAGACTTGGTGACCAAGACAGATCAAAGACTGAAAATTTATGTATTGTGTGTGTGTGTGAACACAGTCATGTATATGGGTGAATATTAAAAATTCCTTGTCTTTGTGCTGGCGGAACAAAAGCACTACTCTCTTCAATAATTTGTCTTCATCAGAAGGAAATAGTTCTTGTAGGAATTTTCCTGTTAACAAGTACCTTCCTTTATGTACAGAGAATGCACACACACACACTTAAAAATCAGGTTATACGCTTTTCCATTAAAATATGACCATTGTAGCTTAGTGCTTGAGAGCCTCTGTCATAAGGCTGTAATTTAGAGTGACAATTATAGAAAGGTCAGTTCTGCTTTCTTGTTTCCCTACCAGTCTTTCCTATTTCTGTCCCTCATTTGTAATGATTTTTAAAAATAAGTGAGAAATATATTTATAAATACTGTCTTTGTTAAAGACACAATTTTCTTTAAAAAAGTGGAAAACTGGGGTCTTTGAAGTCTAGAAAGTAAAAAACTTGGCTTTCTTGTGAGGGATGGAGAAGAGATTGTATGGTATTTTAACATTTTAAACTAATAACTCCTAGACAGCTGACCAGATATTTCTGCCAGATTGACAATATACTGACCTCTGTGAAGGTGTTATCATTAGAGTAGTCACCAGCACTATACTGTGTTAAAAATTCTGTTATCAGAAGAGTGTCCAAGAGACACAAAAACACATTGTGTGTGTTTAGTGGGAGAAAGTGGAAAGCTATAAAGCAGAAAAAAAAAAACCAACAACAAAAAAAAAAAAAAGACAAACAGAAAAGGCAAACCCAAACCAGCAAACCAAATAATTCTATTATTTTATTTAAGAGCATGAGCACAAAATTTATAGCATTTGGATGTGCACATTTCACATCTGTATATGCAATACCAGACCCTTTATCACAGTTTTCCTGTTCTCACTATGCCATCCTTTTTTCACTAGTTCCCTCTTACACCATGGAGCTCATATTCCTCAGTGTTAATGAGAAGAAAACCCAGAGAAATTTCAAGTTTTTTGAAAGTCCTTATACCACAAACAAGTGATTGGATATTTAGCTCAAGTGCTGTGTGTGCTCAGCCTTTAAAACTAGGGCAACTTTTGAGATACTTATTGTTTTAGATACGTGTTTGAAAAGCCCTTGTGACCAAGTGTGTCATTAAAGGAGTAAACAAAATCTTCCACCATAGAAAAGATTTTTCCTCTTTATAGATGTTCCAGCACTCTAGACTTCTGTCATAAAATCATAGATGATTTGGTTTGGAAGGAACAGTAAAGATCATCTAGTTGCAAACCTCCTGCTGTGGGCAGGCACACCTTCCACTAGACCAGGTTGCTCTAAGCCCCATCCAACCTGGCCTTGAACAATGCCAGGGATGGGGCAGCCACAGCTTCTCTGGGCACTCTGTGCCAGTTCCTCACCACCGTCACAGGGAAGAACTTCTGCCTATGTCTAGTCTGAATTTACCCTCTGTGAGCTTGGAGATATTCTCCCTTGTCCTGTCACTACATACCCTTGTGAAGAGTCTTTCTCCACATTTCATGTAAGCCCTCTTTAGTCACTGGAAGCTGCTCTAAGGTCTCCTTGGAGCCTTCTCTTCTCCAGGCTGAACAAGCCCAGCTCCTTAAGCCTGTCTCCATAGCAGAGGCGCTCCAGTCCTCTGATCATCTTTGTGGCCTCCCGTGGACTCGTTTGAGCATGTCGATGTGCCTCTGGGATCGCAGTACTCGAAGTGGGATCTCAGGAGAGTGGAATAGAGGGGGAGAATCACCCCCCTCCACCTGCTGGTCATGCTCCTTTTGATGCAGCCCAGCATTCAGTCTCTTCAAAGGAAGGAAAGTGCAATTTATTACTATTTCCTCAATACAGGACCACTCCTTGAAACTGATGTGTATCAGCTTATCAATTCAATTAGAACAACAAAGGTGTGTAGACATTGCCTGTATTCAAGCAACAGAGAAAGTGGAGGTCTCAGAAGAGAAATTAGGTGCACAAGTCATTAGAAAAAACTGTGGCCTCAATCATATCAAAAACTGACATTGTTCGTATGTTTTAAAAAAATATATTACAACTGCACTGAGCAGTAATAAATCGCTTATGAAGACAGTGCTTGGAATTAAACATGTTTAAGTATATGTGAAAGGGTATTTTTAAAATTCAGCTGCTTGAAATTGCAGTAGAAGAAAGTTTTATTTCAGGAGAAAGGGGAGCCACATGCATTATAAGCTGCAGGTGTATATAAATCTGCTATCCATAACAATTGACGTCTATCAAGTAGATGTTAATAATAATTTGTTAAATTTCTTTGTGTATTCATTTTGTAGAAAAGATAATAAAATTGATAGAGAGGCACATAGTCATTTAATTGCAAGTCTCTTGTGTCTGAACAAGCTACTGATCAAATTTTCAAAGGGAATGATAGTGGATACCAAACACTTGTGATTGCTCCTGAAATTTTGACAGTGCTGCTGTAAAAATTAAACTGCAGTAGTAAGAGAGGTCAAGTTATTAAATGACTTGGAAATGTCCAAGACAACCAGACAGCTAAACACTAAGAGATTTGAGCAACAATCCTACTTTGGCTCTTAATTTTCAATTTCGTCTCTTTTTTTACAAGAACATTTTCTCATTTTACCAGAGAAGATCCAAATGTGTACATAAGTTATAAATTTGACTATAATGTGTACTTTTATAGGGGTTTTGAATTCAATTGTGAATTGCTACTTTTGTGCTTTTCATTGTGAGCCTGTGATCTTTAAAGGAATCATTGATAAAATATGTTATAGTATGTTCAAGGAGCAAGGCTATTTAGCTTCTCAGTTTTAGTGGAAAGGAATCTTGGGAATAACTCACTTGTGGCTAACACAGAGTAGTCATGTTTAGTACTTGAAAGCTTCTGTAGTAGTGGATGAAAACTGAGCTGATTCTTTCTATTAGTGAAATATAGAATAAATTCAGATTCTCTAATTAGTTGATATCACTGCAGTGAGCAACCCCCCAAGCTTTCTGTGGTTATGGTATTTTAAAGGGGAGGGAGAGAAAAGGGGCTAAGTATACACACATGCAGAGCAAAGCAATGAGACTTTTCCTTTGCTACTCTGAGTGGGATTACAGGTTCACGGAACAGAGCATGAAAACACAGATGAAAACACAGGAGAATACAGGATTTTCTTGCTTAATTTCAGAACTGAAATCTTATGAGCAATTTCCTTCTTTAATTAAAAACTGCCTTTTTTTTTTTTTTTTTCAATGACTTGGATTCCGGTTATCTTTTGCAGTAAGTCATCTTTGATCCAACTGTAAACAGTGCTGTCACTCAGTCCATTTTGCTCCAGTGAATATCCACAGGCTTGAGATAAAAAGCACTCAACCAGTTTTTTTAGGTTGTTATTCTTCGTTAGGTTTGCATTAGTCTTCTTAGTATATTTTGTTTGTGTATGTGATGTGTGCTATATTCATTTTGGGACACAAGGTAATGATTAGTCTGTTGTGTCTTCTTCTATGAAAGTTTGCAACTTATTCCTGCGCTTACTGCGACAAAACAGAATTTCACACCAACTTACAAAAGTGAGAATGGTAAAATGATGGAATTTGCACCTCAGTGTACTCAGGAGCTAAGGTATCTAACATAGGATTTAAAAGTATGCAGCAGTCCTTAATGAGCAGTGAAATTTTTAAAAGCCTTCAAATCTTCTTTAGAAATATGCACCTAGAGTCCCAAGGCCATCTTCTTTAACAGCACATGGATATGTCAAAGCATCTCTTCAGTCTTACTGATTCTGGAGACACTCCATTTAGACTTTGCATTTATTACATAAAAGACATCTGGGTGATTTTTTTATAAATCTTCTTTTACTTAAAGTTCTGCTGTCTCTTCAGCACAAGGCAAACTCAACTCTGTAAACATTTGCAATCTGTCTTTTTCAGATGCTGCACAGCTACTCTTATGTTACACCTTTTTCAGAAAACAAACTTTTACTGGAGTTGAATTTGTATGCTGACTTGGTGATATGAACAAATCCAGCAAGACTTATTCCCTGACTCATACGGCTTTTATGAGCCTAAGTAACAGAAATACTTTAACTCAATATTCCACCGCTCTGGAAGAGTGATGCCATTATTGTATATCTCGGTGAACAAGGCCTTGGGCAGCTGTTTCATATTTCATGTCAGCTTGTCTGCCTTCTTGTAGCCTCACATCATCTTATGTGAAATGCATTTGTTTTCTTTGAGCTTCTTTTGCATATTCAATGAAACTGTCCTGTCTTGAACTTGGATCCCACTAATGTTTTTATTCTTTCATTTTGCCAATAGGCCTTATGATTGTGATTTCATATATGCTTTTATCTTAAGGTGCACATTCAGACTTATGTGTATGAGTGAATTCTGTTAGGAAATACCTCAGATTTTTCTTCTTAATTAAGAAAAAAAATAGTTTGAATGAAGGGAAACTAGCATGATCCTGTAATGGGAAGTCCACAGAAGAAGGTAAGAAGTCATTGTGTGTCTAAGAAATTAGGTCAGTATTTCCATTTTTAATCCAGATTTGAATGACATTATATGATAATGGACAGATGGAGGAATCCTATGCAAGAGGTCAGCTATTAATTTATTTTTTTTTCTTTTGGCCAGGTTTACTGCATATCCATCAAAATCTAGGGTGGTTAGAACTGCTAATGGGCTCCTAATTAGAAAATAGCCAGCAAGATTAATAATATATAATGTTTCCCAGGTCTGTCAACCAAGAGGGTGAAATTGTGCTAGGCTGATCTATGCATATTTAACTATATGAATTTACATATTATTTAGCCTTTTCTCTCATCATAACCAAGTAGCTTTGAGCTGAGATGTAGCATTTTTTTAATTAATTCTACAGCAGCTTTTTTTAACTACTCTGACTATTTTGCAACTTCAAAGAAATAGTGCTGCTATGGCTTATTGTATAGCAATGATATATAGATGTAACCGCTACATTGTTAAAAGACGTTTGCTTTACACAAGGGATCCAAAATTTCACTAAGAAATTTTTCTGCATTCTCCATTTAGTTCTGTGAGATTCACTTCGTGCCATTCAAGTATGTGCCACTGATCCTGTTGGAGATCGGGGATGGTTTTGTGAATCTACAGTCAGTATTTCAACACCTTTTAGCCAGGACATCTCAAAACACAGTTACAACCAGTTTATGGGCTTGCTAATGAACAGCATGTACAAATGTGTTGCGCTTTTTGCACTTTAATGTGTTCCATGTGTGCCGTGCGGAATACTTACACAAGTACTTCAGAAATGTTGCTGAACTTCACAGCATCAGACATCATATGAAAAATTTTTACAAAGCAGTGAGGTGTTAAACTTACATGTGCTGCGTAGAACTTTAACTGGTAAGGATGTTTGGGGGATATTTTCTGGTCTTTTTCTCCTTAAAAAGTATTATAAGTCATGAAAGGGTAAAAGAAGGAAATACTTTCATTCAAGGGATTTATGCTCATAGTTTCCTTGAATCTTGATATTTTCAAAAAGCCACTTGCTTCAAAGATTCAGACAGTTGAGGAATTGATTTAGACTTGTAGGTGAGCTCAGAAGGAAAGTGTGCTGTGCTGTGGTCAATATTTTAGCTTTAATGGGAAATTGAGTATTCCAAAGCTCACTCAGACCTTTAATGAGCATTTTAGACTTCACTAAGGCCAAAAGTAATGTTCTCTAATTCTTGCAAATAAATATTTTAATGTTTTTCTTTTCTAATGTGAGTGCTCAGATAATTGAAGGAAAGTGTTGGTGTTTCATCATTGCAGTTAATTTTAATTGCAAGTGTACATTTCCAGAAGAAGAATTATCCAGAATGCCATTGTATTTTTTGCAACTGTGAACAGTCAATCCTGACGTGCCTAAAGCATTAAAAGCAAACAAAAGCAGAGACCCCATAATTGTTGATTTAAGGTACAGTAAAAAGCTGAATAAACTGTTGATAGGTAAAAAATCAGCTAAGGTTAGTACCTCATTAATCTTAATTTTAAGCAACTAAATGTAACCTTGACAGTGTGTTGGGTTTTGGTAGAAGTGATGGTAAGTTTTTGTTGGCAAGGGTATTGTGAGAAATGTGCGTAATGTGATGGAATGTTGCTTGAAGACTGAAGGATTTTTTCATACTGTGCTGCTGATTCATATAGTAGAGTGCTTACTAGATAACTCCGGTTCGAATTAGATAAGACTGGCTGGAATGCCTTTATTAGCGTTCTGTGTTTTGTGCTTGTTCCTGTGATAACACTTGAAGGTCAGAGGGGAAAGAAAAGAAATGGAGAGCAAATGAACTAAAATGAGATATATCTGTGTTTTTTGGTGTTTGTTTTTTTTTGCAAATAAATAATTTTGTGAGGCTATTTGTATGATCCAAGATGGGGACACTTTGGTTTTGCTCTTTCTAATACAAATATATACAATTTCGCCATTGGCAAGATGTTAACAACTTAAGCTTTTTTTTTTTTTTTTCCTGTAACATGCAATGGAAAACAATGCTACCCCTTAGGTTGTGAGGGCATGAACCAGAGATCTCCAGTCTTACTGAGAGTAACTGGACTTTGAAGAGGACAAGTAGAAAGTACTTCTGGCGGTGGCTTATAGGTAGCCTCAAATTAAAATTGGTCTGTGAAAGTGTGGAAGAATAATTTCTGTACTTGAAAATGTAGAATTGTTGATGTGGGTAACTGTGCTGAAGTGTTTCTCAGCAAATTTGAAGAAATTAATTTTTAAACTTGCTTTTGAGGATATTAATGACCTAGTAAAGGTGAATGAAAACCACAATACTTTATAACAGTTCTTTTCAATTTTGCTCTAACGTGTGTATTTATGATTATGGCTCCTATGACTGGAGTGTTGGAATGGAAGGTTAAAGACTCTTTAGAAAAGACAGGCCTGGCAGGCGTGGAAGGGGAGTTGCCCTTTATGTTAGGGATAAGCTGGAGTGTATGGAACTCTGGGGACAGGTGACCAGATAGCAGAGAGCTTGCGGGTCAGGGTTAAAGGGAAAACAGCGAAGGGAGACATTACTGTGGGGATATGTTACAGGCCACCTGATCAAGAGGAACCTGCGGATGAAGCACTCCGTAGGCAGATAGGAAAAGCCTCACGCTCACAGGCCCTCGTTCTCATGGGTGACTCCAACCACCCTGGCATCTGTTGGAATGACGGTACGGCCCGGCACAAGCAATCCAGGAGGTTCCTCGATTGTGTGGAAGACAACTTCCTTCTGCAATAGAGGAACCGACAAGGAGAGGTGCCATGCTTGACCTTATGCTCACCAACAGGGAAGGGCTTATTGGAAATGTGGCACTCCAGGGCAGCCTTGGATGCAGCAACCACGAGATGGTTGAATTTGAGATCCTTAGGACAGTGAGAAGAGCACGCAGGAAGCTCACTGCCCTAGGCTTCAAAAAAGCAGACTTCAGCCTCTTCAGGAACTTGCTTAGTAAGGTTCCATGGGATATAGCCCTAGAGGGCAGGGGGGCTCAAGACTCTTGGTTGGTCTTCAAGGATCACCTGCTACAAGGTCAGGAGTGTTGCATCCCAACTAGAAGAAAATGCAGCAGGAGGGCCAGGAGTCCTCCTTGGATGGATAAGGAGCTCCTGAGGAAAATTCAAATGAAAAAAGAGTTTTATAGAAAGTGGAAGCAAGGAGAGGTGGCCTGGGAAGAGTACAGGGTTATTCTCCGGGAAGCTAGGGACCAGGTTAGGAAAGCTTAGGCCCAGTTAGAACTAAACTTGGCTAGGAATATTAAGGATAACAGGAAGGGATTCTACAGGTACATAGCAAATAAAAAACAGATTAAGGAGAACATAGGCCCCCTCAGGAAGCTCTCAGGTGAACTAGCTACACAGGATTTGGAGAAGGCTGAGGTTCTGAATGACTTCTTTGCCTCGATCTTCTCTAGCAAAAGCTCTGACCGCACCACCCAAGTCTTGGAAGGCAGACGCAGGGATTGTGAGAATGAAGACCTTGGGCCCACTGTAGGAGAGGAATTGGTTCGAGACCATCTTAAAAATCTGAACGTGCACAAGTGCATGGGTCCTGATGAAATCCATCCGCGGGTCCTGAAGGAGCTGGCAAATGAAGTTGCTAAGCCACTGGCCATCATATTTGAAAAATCATGGCAGTCAGGTGAAGTTCCCGACAACTGGAAAAAGGGAAATATAACCCCCATTTTCAAGAATGGGAAGATGGACGACCCGGCCAACTACAGACCAGTCAGTCTCACCTCTGTGCCTGGCAAAATCTTGGAGCAGATTCTCCTGGAAGGCATGCTAAAGCACATGAAAAACAACAAGGTGCTTGGTGACAGCCAGCATGGCTTCACTAAGGGGAAATACTGCCTCACCAATTTGTTGGCCTTCTATGATGGGGCTACAGAAATGATGGACAGCTGTAGAGCAGTTGATGTCATCTACCTGGACTTGTGTAAAGCGTTCAACACTGTCCCACATGACATTCTTGTCTCTAAATTGGAGAGACATAAATGTGATGAATGGACCACTCGGTGGATAAAGAACTGGCTAGATGGCCGCACACAAAGAGTTGTGGTCAACGGCTCAATGTCCGGCTGGAGACCAGTAACGAGTGGTGTCCCTCGGGGATCAGTGTTGGGACCAGTCTTGTTTAACATCTTCTTTGCTGACACGGACAGTGGGATTGAGTGCGCCCTCAGCAAGTTTGCCGATGACACCAAGCTGTGTGGTTCGGTTGATACGCTGGAGGGAAGGAATGCCATCCAGAGGATCTTGACACGCTTGTGAGGTGGGCTGATGCCAACCTCATGAAGTTTAACCATGCCAGCTGCAAGGCCCTACACCTGGGTCGGGGCAATCCTAGGCACAGCTACAGGCTGGGCAGAGAAGAGATTAAGAGCAGCCCTGCAGAGAAGGACTTGGGGGTGCTGGTCGATGAGAAAATGAACATGAGCCAGCAGTGTGCGCTTGCAGCCCAGAAAGCCAACCGTATCCTGGGCTGCATCAAAAGAAGCCTGACCAGCAGGTCGAAGGAGGTGATCCTGCCCCTTTATTCTGCTCTCATGAGACCTCACCTGGAGTATTTTGTGCAATTCTGGTGTCCTCATCATAATAAGGACACGGATCTGTTGGAACAAGTCCAGAGGAGGGCCACGAGAATGATCAGGCGACTGGAGCACCTCCCATATGAAGATAGGCTGAGAAAGTTGGGGCTGTTCATCCTGGAGAAGAGAAGACTGCGTGGAGACCTCATAGCATCCTTCCAGTATCTAAAGGGGGCATATAGGGATGGTGGGGATGGACTCTTCATTAGGGACTGTATTGGTAGGACAAGGGGTAATGGGTTAAAACTTAAATGGGGAAGTTTAGATTGGATATAAGGAGGAAATTCCTTCCTGTTAGGGTAGTGAGGCAGTGGAATAGGTTGTCCAGGGAGGTTGTGAATGCTCCATCCCTGGCAGTGTTCAAGGCTAGGTTGGATGAGGCCTTGGGTAGTATGGTTTAGAGCGAAGTGTCCCTGCCCATGGCAGGGGGTTGAAACTTGATGATCTTAGGGTCCTTTCCAACCCTAACTATTCTATGATTCTATTATTATAGTGGTCATTCTTAGAAGCTCTAAGTGTGCTTTTATTGGGGAAGGCGCAGATTTCTAACAGGAAGATTGTCCCTGAATTTGAAATGGATTTGAATATATTTTAGGCTTTTGCAGGATAAGCCTGATCTTGTTTACTAAGGAAACTAATAGAAGTTCTGTAACTTTTTTTAGTGGCTGTAGGCAGAGCTGTCATAAGAGCACTTCTACTTTCCTTATGCCACAGTTAATTCAATTAAATTTCCAGAAACTTTTCCAGCGATTGTTATAAAAACCACCACCAAAAAACACAGAAGAACAAATCACTAGAGGGGGAAAAAAAAAAACTGAAAAAGAAGCTACAATATACAATGCTGTGTTGGATTCTCAAATTGCTGAGGAAACTGTCTTTTCCAGTTTCCAGGATACAACTGTCACTATATAAACATAAACTCTGCTGCATTGTTAACCCAACCTTGCAGAAAGCTCTCTCTAGCCAAAAAATGCTATCAGCAAAGGTGTGAATGTGTCAGTTAAAATGAGATGAGTTGGTACTTCCCATGATCTGTTTGTTTTCAAAATTTTACAGTGTTAAAGAAAACTGTGTTAATTCTTAGTTTGCAAATTGAGTAGGCCTTAATCTGCAGTAGATCTGTGTTGAAAGTGACATATTATTTCATAAGAAATAGAGCTAAATCTTACAACTCAGTTAAATATGCATACAACTTAAAATCTAAAGAAGTGTGAGACACTACTAACTGAAATTACTTATCCCTTTTAAATCTTTGTGTAATCCAATAGAATTTTGAAAACTGCTAAAGAATCTGGAAGGAATAGAAGAATAGGTTTGTGCCTGCCACTTTTGGCTGCTAACACTGAATATTATTTAAGCCCAGGTAATATATTTTAATTTGAAAAAATCACTTTTACTGGAATTTGCCTAAATTTCTCAGAGCCAGGTTTAATTACTACCACTGAATTTTGAGAGCTCTGACTGAGCAGCTTTGTTTAAATTCTTTTTGGCCTGACAATTAATACAATTTGCTGGCAAAGGACAGTGGTACTACAGCAGAAAATATCAAGGTGTAAAGGAAAAATATGATGCAAATTTTAAGGATGATGTAGTATTACTTTGTTCTTATGTAGCCTGAGGTTTTTTTCTCTGATAGCCTGCCATTAATACCTCTTTCCCATATGCACTTGGTTCAGCAAATATTTAAATCACTTAACATGATACAAAGACATTTTAATAGGTCTGTGCTCCGTGTATTCTGTTAGTGTGTGTTCTGCTACTTGACAGATCAACACGGAAGTAGCTGGTCATGGAACTGTGGTCAAGAAATGTATCTGGAGCAAATAATACCATGTCTTTTGGTCAGTGATGCTATTTCAGAAGCTATGGATGTTTGAACCCAAGCTTTGAATTGCAATTGCAATACCAGCTACTGCTGAATCTATGTTGAGTCACACTGCACAGTGAAATATATGCCTAAAGGATTATCTGCTCTTCTGAGGTGGCAGAGCAAGAGCAGTTTCTTCATGGTCAGCATAATGCCCAGATAAATTACAGCAACTGGGATAGGTATTCTCTGTCTGGACTTTGTTTCTCAGCTTCTCCAGGAAAGGGCAGAAGATTAAAAGGTGGTGGATGGTCAGATCCAAGCCCTGGACCATAAGGTTTTAGGTCAAGGAAGAATCACCCAGTATGTAAATTTCTATTTTTAATAAAGTAGGAAGCTGCAATTTAGTTTGATTCCTATAATCTTTGTTAGCAGAATTCTTTGTGTCCTGATTAATTCTGAAACTTCTCTAGCATTCACAAAGAATTCTCCCCAGTCTTTAGTTCTGTGCTTGCACGTCAGCACTGTTGGTTTCCAAGATAGCTCGTGAATGAAGTTGCTAAGCCACTGGCCATCATATTTGAAAAACCATGGCAGTCAGGTGAAGTTCCCAACGACTGGAAAAAGGGAAATATAACCCCCATTTTCAAGAAGGGGAAAATGGATGACCCGGCCAACTACAGACCAGTCAGTCTCACCTCTGTGCCTGGCAAAGTCTTGGAGCAGATTCTCCTGGAAGGCACGCGAAAGCACATGAAGAACAACAAGGTACTTGGTGACAGCCAGCATGGCTTCACTAAGGGGAAATCCTGCCTCACCAGTTTGGTGGCCTTCTATGATGGGGTTACAGAATTGATGGACAGCTGTAGAGCAGTTGATTTCATCTAGCTGGATTTGTGTAAAGCGTTCGACACTGTCCCACACAACATCCTTGTCTCTAAATTGGAGAGACATCAATTTGACGAATGGACCACTCGGTGGATAAAGAACTGGCTAGATGGCCACACACAAAGAGTTGTGGTCAGTGGCTTAATGTCTGGCTGGAGACCAGTAACGAGTGGTGTCCCTCAGGGATCAATGTTGGGACCGGTCTTGTTCAACATCTTTGTCGGTGACATGGACAGTGGGATTGAGTGCGCCCTCAGCAAGATTGCCGATGACACCAAGCTGTGTGGTTCGGTTGATACGCTGGAGGGAAGGAATGCCATCCAGAGGGATCTTGACACGCTTGTGAGGTGGGCTGGTGTCCCCTTCATGAAGTTTAACCATGCCAAGTGCGAGGTCCTACACCTGGGTCGGGGCAATCCCAGGCACAGCTACAGGCTGGGCAGAGAAGAGATTCAGAGCAGCCCCGCAGAGAAGGATTTGGTGGTGTTGGTTGATGAGAAGATGAACAAGAGCCGGCTTCAGTGTGCACTTGCAGCCCAGAAAGCCAACCGTATCCTGGGCTGCATCAAAAGAAGCCTGACCAGCAGGTCGAAGGAGGTGATCCTGCCCCTCTACTCTGCTCTCATGAGACCTCTCTTGGAGTATTGTGTACAGTTCTGGTGTCCTCAACATAATAAGGACATGGATCTTTTGGAACAAGTCCAGAGGAGGGCCACGAGAATGATCAGGGGACTGGAGCACCTCCCGCATGAAGATCGGCTGAGAAAGTTGGGGCTGTTCATCCTGGAGAAGAGAAGGCTGCATGGAGACCTCATAGCATCCTTCCAGTATCTGAAGTGGGCCTATAGGGATGGTGGGAATGGACTCTTCATTAGGGACTGTATTGGTAGGACAAGGGGTAATAGGTTAAAACTTAAACAGGGAAGTTTAGATTGGATATAAGGAGGAAATTCTTTCCTGTTAGGGTGGTGAGGCAGTGGAATAGGTTGCCCAAGGAGGTTGTGAATGCTCCATCCCTGCCAGTGTTCAAGGCTAGGTTGGACGAGGCCTTGGGTGATACGGTTGAGAGCGAGGTGTCCCTGCCCATGGCAGCGGGTTGGAACTTGATGATCTTAGGGTCCTTTCCAACCCTAACCATTCTATGATTCTATGATTCTATATCCTTGAAAGATTTAACTTTCTTTTCCTTCTTCCTGGAACAGAAATTCTCCCTCTCTCACCCTTTACATCACATTGCACTGCTGGGTTTTTTTTCCTCCAGAGTGTGCTAAAAGAAATGCCAAGGCATGCAAACCCTTTTTCGTTGTTTTTTTGTTTGTTTTCTTATGAGTCTTTCAAAGCTTTCACCTTTCTCTTGACCTAATAGCTTGTCAGCTGCACCTCACCTGCCTTTTATAGAGTCTTGAGTATCATTCATTTTGAAAGAATAAGTAAGTTCATGGGGATACAAAGCTGTTTGAACTGCAAGAAACCTGCCTCCACTTATATAAAGCCATGTTAACATGCCAGTGCAAAAAGCATTTACCTTGGTTGCTCACTGTCTTCAAAGGGGGTAAAAGGATGGGCAATAAGGGGGAAGAAAAAGAAACAAACCATAGTGTTGCAAAGAGATATGTTACAATAGAAGAGAGAATTTTGTGTATTTGTTTGTGTATTATTCTGTGTGCAACAGACCTGAGGGAAAGGTTCTTCCACATTCAGGCTTAATATACATAGACTCAAAAATGTAAGGGAATGTTTCAGAAGTGCTAGCAGATACTTGTGGAACCGAGAGAGGCAGGAGTAAAAGTCTTTCAGGAATATATTACTTATTTCTTGTCATTGAAGAGCTATTGAGATACATATTATTCCCAGAAGAAGTCTGTCTTCATTCAGAACTCTTCATCAGGTCTGTATATATAACTCTTTAGGAGAGTTGTCAGCTGCTTCTAAGGAAGGTTCAGGTACATACTGAAGCTTCTGCCTTGCTTTCAGCCAGCTCAGAGCAGGGGCAGCATGACTCGTGTGTGGGAAGGGTGTCTAGACCCTGTGAAACTCTGTAGTTCTGTGTGGGTAGGAAACCTCAAATAGCTGAAAGCAGTGATGGAGTAAGGAATGTTTGTAATCTGTTATCACGAGCAAGAGATCTCAAAAGCATGTCTAAACTGAAGACAGAATTCTTCAATGATGTGTAAATTAAGGATATGTTTGAAAGATATGGTATTTAAACTAGGTAAGACAAATATGAATTAGAACTGCAGTAAAAGTATAAAGTCCTGAGTGCCACATCTATAGTGAATAAAAGCTTTAAAACAAAATCTCTTGGGAGCAAGAGAATCCATCTGTCAAAGGTGAGTTAATACCATCCTGTGTATTATGAGGACCTTGAGATGTTCCATGCTGGAAATGCTCACACAATATCTTGTCTTGAAGTAAACTGCAGTCAAGCTTGAATCAAAGATAATTACCTGTCATCTTAAACAGATTCTCTTCAGTACAAATCAGCTGTGCTGTGGCTAATCCTCACTAGAAACTCTATTATGCACACCATCATTTGTTCTGGCAAATGCATGAAATCTCTGGTCAGAATGAGCTCCAAAGGTAATTGCTTCATTTCAAGCAAGTGTATGTATGAAAAGGTTCCAGCGAGTGCCCTTCCTAATCTTCTGTTCTTGCAGTGAAAGTTCAAATGCTTTCTCAAATCATAAGGTCTAGCAGTGTTTTCAGAGTTGCTGCCCTTCCCTGAATCTCCCTGCATGCTGCTGTACCCTGACACAGCTGTAGAGCAGTGTGAATCCTTTGAGGAACGTCTGCACTGAATAAAATTTGCAGCATCTTGGCAGATTTCATGTTTTCAGTTATTTCAGACCTCTGGAGGGACTGTGAAAGCAGTTTAAAGCATTATTGTTTTGATTCTAATTACACAGAAATGTGTACCTGGTGGTCAGGCACAATATGCAGCTTTTCTCACATCAGTTGACAGTGGTGGCTGGTCAGTAGTGAGGAAGCAAGAGCGAGTAGAGCAGCTTTTCACAGTTAAGGGTTAATAACCCATGCACTCTCCTATCCTAGTGGCTAAGTAGTATATTGCAGATATGTTACCCTTAAGACCTCTTGAGTGACAGTTTCTTAGAAAGAACTTGTATGTTTTATAAAATAAGAATTACAGAATATTATAAAGAATAATAAAATTATAAGAAAAAGAAATAAAGAAAAAAAATCCAAGACCTAGGTCCTCTGTGTCTGTAAAAGCATCACACTTACCTTGTTACAGGTGTAGCATTTCTTGCATATATATAGCTCTTTAAAATAATGATGCCTTGTTTAGGAACCAGTCTTGGATTTTTTAACACAAACAACTGATACTTTTAATTGTTTCTGTTGCTCATTATTACTAGGATCACTGTTAAATATTACAGGTGTTGCATGTTTAACTTGAAGATCCTGAAAGCTTTTGCCCTGTACTGCTCACTTTTGTTATCTATCAGTCAATATTGGTGGTGTGCAGTTAGCCACTCATATTCATGGCCACCTGATACTTAGTCAAATTGAACTGTCTCCTTTTTCCAGGTAAACCATAAACAGAAAAAAAAAAAAAAAAGTCATCACAGGAAGAAACACTATTTTCCCCAATTTTACTTGGAAAGTTACAGTAATGGAATATTGGACACAAAACTAACCTACATGTCACTTACAGCAATGTAAAGAATTTAGGTTTGATTTTTTGGTAGTATTGCTGGTTTTAAAAAATAATAGAATTACTCGAATGAGAACAAGCCTTGAACTTACAGTGGTGAATTAGTGTAACTAAAGGGAATTTAAAGCCAAAAGGTATTGTTACCTGAAGTATCAAGGTGTGATATTTCATAGCAGATTGGTTTTCACAATGTATATTTGTATGTTTAATCAATACCAGGAGATTTACTTATATTAATGGGGTAGATATGCTTAATGCATAGTAAATAAGGCCACACTGTAGCTGTAGCTTTGTGTTGTATGCTACACTGTAGAGGTATCATGAGCAAATACATCAGAACTTCAACTAAATGAGGATTAGAATATCTTTCAAACACTCGTCTGCTGCGTATCTGGTAGCAGAGCTTTGCTTTGTTCAGCTGTGAGCTCCCAACATCATTGACAGGCTCTTCTTTTGAATCTGCAGGTAAACTGAAATCCTGTTTATAAGGCTAGCTGTTAGCTGTCCGTCAGCGTGCTCATTGATTGTGTTATAATAATGCATCAGAACCCGCGAAGGGAAGCACGTGCTGCTCTTTCCACCTTTGGCCAAAGCCACATTATACATTAAATCTTCTTAAGTGGGGAACTGATCCATTCAGTGGGCTTTATGTTTTGGAAAGCCAGGATGTTGATATCCCAAGTTCAGCATTATGACTTAATTGCAGAGTCAGGAAGGAAGAAAGAAGAGAGGGAGGAGGCAGTGATGAGGAAAAGAATTGATTTAAAAGGCCTACTGCATAAATTATTGGAAATCAATGTGCATTCTCCTTAGGATGCATTGTGAGTAAGGAGTTTGCCTTATCTTTACTGGGACTCACATCTTTGCTATTTCAGTATGAAGCATGTGACTAAAATAGTAACTGTTTTCATTTCGCCCTCTGTACTAAAACTGGAATAGGTCAACTGGAGGAGAAGCCATTCACTAGTCTCTGTTGTGAATAGCATCCCATATCTTCTATTACCTAATCAGGAATATTTCTTAGTCGTGATATCTGTCCTCTTCCCTCTAACTGGGGCAGAAGTGGAAGCAAAAGCTATTCAGGTAAAAGATATTCAGGCCTCAGTTCCCTAGATGGTTCCCCTCAAGATGTTCCCCATCTTGTTCTAATAAGCTTGTACGCTAGTGGGACAGAATACAACAGAATTGTGCTTGAAACAAACTTCCCTAGAAACATGCCTCCTCAATACGTTCTGGGAGCTTCTGCAGGAAGATGTGAACAGGCTTTCATCATCCTCAAAGAAGTCCAGCTGAACCCTTGTCACTGTGCAAACTCTTTTTGCCTTCTCAGTTCAGCAGTCCAGAGCTAGAAGGACTGTGTAGATTTGGGTTCCATGGAGCATCTTGTGGTGCAAGCAAAGTCTGCACGTGCAGAGCTGTGAATGCATATGGGGGGAGTATCTGTGTGAGATTTTTAACAACTAAATATGGATCTACAGATCCAACACAGTAAACTGGCCTTAGGAAAGTAAAACAATGAGTAGCGCTGGAAGAGAGTAGAACAGCTATAGAGACAGCTGAGAGAGAGAATAAAAAGGAAAAAAAATATCTGTTCTTAGAGAGTTTTCTTCTTCATTCTGTCATCATTACGTGTACTCTTAGAATGGTAATCTTGTCAATTAGGTATGTGAAACAGCATAAATATGATATATTTCTGGCTTTGCAAATTCCAATTTTAAATGCTATATCTGACATTCAGTAGAATGCATTTATTGTCCAAAAGGAGCTAAATTATTCAGGATATTTATTTTTTTTTTTAGTTAGAAGTTCAGCTGTTGCTATTTCCTATTAAGCTTAGTTTCACTGTGGTCTCTTCTCCTTCTGTCAGCCCAGAAGCTCCTCTCTCATATTTTCCAGTGCTTATTTCTGCCACTCCTGTGCAGTCTTGAACAGGCTGCCCACTCCACCTGAAGTCAATAGAACAGTCATTTTTTTTAATGCAGTCTGAACCAGGAACTTTATGTCTTCTGTATTTAAATTCTTTATTTTTGTGTAGTGGAAAATTCTCCACAGCTTTATAATTTTTAAAAATCACAGTGTTAGATTTGCAGAACTGAATTATAATGAAAGAATTATAAAACCTTGATTTCTATTGAATGCTTTTTTGAAGTTCTGTGAATTCAGCCATTGCAACTATTTGCAGTACTTCCAGTGTTTCAGTAGACTGAACTGATAAGGTTAATGGTGAATTCGTGTTACATATACTGTAGGATAAAGTTTCACGACGAGGCAAAGTGCCACAGCTCGTGGTGGCCCTGGTAATTATTCCTATTAGGTGCTGCTTGAGGCAGATTCTGGATGGTACTGATATGGAGACACAGAGGGGAGGTGGCTTGGATGGTAGAAGCAGCCTTGTTAAGCCAAATGTGTTCTGTTTTATTAATCTCCACAACAGAAGATGTGTTGTAGCTGCAGTTAGAATAAATACAGTACCTAAAATTCCATGTGTAAAACCATGGATTGTCTCAGTCATACTTCAGTCTGCAGAATTGCCTGAAGCAGCTGCAAACCTACAGAATTTCTTCAGGGGCAAAACTTTGCACAAAAATACTTAGATTGTGATGTTGTTACTCATGTAATTTTTCTAAAGTGAGTATTGGTGAGAGTCTTTTTTGGGGTAGATGTCCTGTATTTGCCTGTGCTAGATCTCTGAAAGCAGATTTTACGACTGGAGCTGTGTAACGTATACATTCAGCTCTACAGTGGTGTGCTGGGGGTATGTTACTGTGGAGAAAAAAAGAGCAGAAAGGATACCTTAGAATCCTAGAATCATAGAACAGTTGGGGTTGGAAAAGACCTTAAGATCATCTAGTTCCATCCCCCCTGCCATGGGTGGGGACAATTCACACTAAACCATGTCACCCAAAGCTTCCTCCAACCTGGCCTTGAACACCGCCAGGGATGGAGCATTCTGTCTGGGGACAGGTGAGCAGGTAACAGAGAGCTTGTGGGTCAGGGTTAAAGGGAAAACAGCGAAGGGAGACATTACTGTGGGGATATGTTACAGACCACCTGATCAAGAGGAACCTGCGGATGAAGCACTCCATAGGCAGATAGGAAAAGCCTCACACTCACAGGCCCTCGTTCTCATGGGTGACTCCAACCACCCTGGCATCTGTTGGAATGACGGTACGGCCCGGCACAAGCAATCCAGGAGGTTCCTCGATTGTGTGGAAGACAACTTCCTTCTGCAATAGAGGAACCGACAAGGAGAGGTGCCATGCTTGACCTTGTGCTCACCAACAGGGAAGGGCTTATTGGAAATGTGGCACTCCAGGGCAGCCTTGGATGCAGCAACCACGAGATGGTTGAATTTGAGATCCTTAGGACAGTGAGAAGAGCACGCAGGAAGCTCACTGCCCTAGGCTTCAAAAAAGCAGACTTCAGCCTCTTCAGGAACTTGCTTAGTAAGGTTCCATGGGATATAGCCCTAGAGGGCAGGGGGGCTCAAGACTCTTGGTTGGTCTTCAAGGATCACCTGCTACAAGGTCAGGAGTGTTGCATCCCAACTAGAAGAAAGTGCAGCAGGAGGGCCTGGAGACCTCCTTGGATGGATAAGGAGCTCCTGAGGAAAATTCAAATGAAAAAAGAGTTTTATAGAAAGTGGAAGCAAGGAGAGGTGGCCTGGGAAGAGTACAGGGTTATTGTCCGGGAAGCTAGGGACCAGGTTAGGAAAGCTAAGGCCCAGTTAGAATTAAACTTGGCTAGGGATATTAAGGATAACAGGAAGGGATTGTACAGGTACATAGCAAATAAAAAAACAGATTAAGGAGAACGTAGTCCCCCTCAGGAAGCTCTCAGGTGAACTAGCTACACAGGATTTGGAGAAGGCTGAGGTTCTGAATGACTTCTTTGCCTCGATCTTCTCTAGCAAAGGCTCTGACGCTACCACCCAAGTCTTGGAAGGCAGACGCAGGGATTGTGAGAATGAAGACCTTGGGCCCACTGTAGGAGAGGAATTGGTTCGAGACCATCTTAAAAATCTGAACGTGCACAAGTGCATGGGTCCTGATGAAATCCATCTGCGGGTCCTGAAGGAGCTGGCGACTGAAGTTGCTATGCCGCTGGCCATCATATTTGAAAAATCATGGAAGTCAGGTGAAGTTCCCAACGACTGGAAAAAGGGAAACATAACCCCCATTTTCAAGAAGGGGAAAATGGATGACCCGGGCAATTACAGACCAGTCAGTCTCACCTCTATACCTGGCAAAGTCTTGGAGCAGATTCTCCTGGAAGGCATGCGAAAGCACATGAAGAACAACAAGGTACTTGGTGACAGCCAGCATGGCTTCACTAAGGGGAAATCCTGCCTGACCAATTTGTTGGCCTTCTATGACGGGGTTACAGAATTGATGGACAGCTGTAAAGCAGCTGATGTCATCTACCTGGACTTGTGTAAAGCATTCGACACTGTCCCACATGACATTCTTGTCTCTAAATTGGAGAGACATCAATTTGATGAATGGACCACTCGGTGGATAAAGAACTGGCTGGATGGATCAGATTTCCTTAAAACTTTAATCATGTTAATTCCTTTTCATTAGAAGGTCCCTAGTCAAAAGTTCCTATCAAAGCCCAACCAGAAAGATCTTTAAAACTTGCCTTTATTGCACGTTTATTTATCTCTGCGTGGATTTTTTAGTGAGCAGAAGTAGAGAATTCCCAAACACACAGAAATTATTGGAAGAATTCCCATTAGCACTGTGAGTTTTAAGCCAGGTTCAAAGTTCACAGACTATTGATGTCAGGATCCCATCAACCTCTGAATGAAGTGGGCCATCTAGTTGGTAGAGAAGGGTGGGAGCCGGAAGCAGGTGTAGGGAGAGTATTGTTCTGTTGAAATAGATCTTGGCATTTTCATTATGTTCTCCTTCGTGTGGGAAAAAGAATAATTCTAGAAAGGCCTGTGCCTTGTTTGGAAGAACTAGTGTATATTGACCATAACAATTATTCAGATTAACAGCAGAGGCTGAAGGAAACTGTTATGGTGTAATTTATAGGCAACATCGTGTGTATGTAGTAAAAGCATAAAGAAAAGCAATTTAATATCTTTCATGCTGATTAAGTAATGTAGGAAAAATATTATAAATAAGGCTGGAATGTTAAAGAATTGTAATTGATGAAAATGTGCTGGAGGAAAAATACTTCTTCCTGAAAACTGAAATGGAATTTTAATTTCTTGAATTTTACCTAAAATAACAATTATAATGTTTACAATGAAAAAATAAAAGGGGGTGGGGAAGAACCCTGTAAGCAGTAAGTTGGTAATTATGCACTTGCTGAAAACCTGCACTCTGCATTTTTTAAATTCCCTAATTAAATCCTAATTAGCATGTGCACTAGAGTGTTAATTCTTGCTTTTATTCCTCTAGGGCATCCCTACACCTTCAGGAACATAAGCTTACTCAGATATATAAAAGATAATTATCAATAAATAGGACTACCGCATAGTATGTTCATTACAGTGCTTTTTTTTGCGTGTGCCTGCTAGTCTATTACTCTGAAAAGCAATGAAGTTTGTTTTGTTTCTGATTTTGTGTGAATGTATTCAGCTTTATCAACAGGATATCACAGCAGCACAAAAATTGGTTAGCATATTGTCAGGTAATACAACACTGGAGCATTTTTTGTCTCAGGAAAATCTGAGCTCAACTGCTTGTGTGTTTGAAAACATTTTCTAAAGCCTAGAAATTTCTAGTGATAAACTGGAAAAGAGGAAAGAAAAAAAATCAGTGCCAGTTTTAAATAGTAAATTCTGTTATACAGAACTTCAAGTTATTTCTGTTCTTTTGCCAACATTCCATCTTTCCTACTACTTAAATTTCACATTGGTTTCTTGGTGGTTTTTATAAAAGTTCTAACTCAATAAAGTATTAAAATCCAACAGGTAAAAACCCCAAACACTGAAAATAAAAGCACAGTGTGATTTCTTGACAACCACTAATAAATTAGGCAGTGGTGCTCTGTTACGTGAATGGATGGGTTTACTATATGAAATCTGTTCTAAGTATCCTGTCCATAGGGTTGAATATTTCGTTCCTGAGGTGATGCCCAATCCAACTCATTAGTGTTTAGGAAAAGACAGGATTTGGATTGGGTAATGAGACATTTTTACAGAACAATCACTAGATATCTTTGTTAATCAGAACAGGTGTGAATGATCATCTGGCCTTGTAAGGTGAAAATTTGTATTTCTGTAGAATTCAGCTTTTTAATTAGAGTAATTTGATAAAGTGACTGAAAATAGGTGGGGTTTTTTTCCATCCATTTTTCTGTCCCTTTCTTCCTACAGCAGGGATGCTGTCACCATATGTGATGGTTTACAGTTCATTAAATTCTTGTCCTGAATGTCAAAGGGGTTCATTTTTCCCATCTGAAGGAGCTGTTGTAAGAAGTATTTTGCCAGAAGTACGAAGTGCTCACATTTTTCTTAATTGTAATTTTGAATGCAAATTTTGAACCCCAGTGAACAATGCAGGCTCAGCTGTCCTTGCCATTAAATAACCTGATCAGTAGTAAAAAGTGATTATTGGGGGGAAAAAAAATCTCAAAGTATATCAATTAAAATAAATAGTCAGTATCAGTTGAAATATACAGTATGTTAGCATTTTCCACCTCTAATGAGGTTCTGTCACATTTAGAATCAAATATCTATTTTATTGTATTTCTGTGACTTTCACTAAGATTAATTTTCCTTATTCCTTAGCAATGGTTTCACAAGTTTGCTTAGACTTCTGTTGGTCAAGAGTTGCTCAGATGTAACAAGACAGTCCATTGACTATAGGAATTTAAGGCTAGGAGGTCTGTAAGAAATCATCTTATGCATCCCTTTGCACCAAAATAGCTGTTTGTGTAATGTGTTTATAGAAATAACAAATCAAAGGGTGTCTACAGCTTTTCTAGAACTCTCTGAAGGCTTAGTACCTCTTTTAGTCAGAAGACTTTTCCTAATATCTAAAGTAAATCTTTGAACCAAATTACACTGCCTGTCATTTGTTTCTTCCTGCCCTGCATAGGATGACTGTCATTTTGCAGATTTTTTGCATTGTAAGTCTCTCATGAATCTTGCTTTAATGTTTTCTTTTGTAAATCAAATACATCAAGTTCCTTGAGCTCTTCTTTATATGTCATGTTCTAAAAATCTATTGTCTTTATTGTTTTCCTCATGTAGAGTCTGCAGTTTGACAGCATCTATTTTGGGGTCTCAGAACCTGGCTTATACTATCACTGTCAAGAATAATTGTCTGTGTATTTTGCTATCCTGCTTGTATGCCAAGAGTGAGTTTGTTCTTTTGTTTTGTTTTGTTTGGGGTTTTTAAATACTGTTTATGTTCTAGGCTCTCTGTTCTCTTCTTCAATTTTGCTGTCTGGCCCCATTCTACCTGTTTTTTTCTTGGTGCATTTCATGACTTCTTCCCATATGAAGTGTTTTGAATGTGTCTTTACCAAATCTCATCCTAGAGGTCTTTATTTACTTTGTTTCTAGTTTGTAAAGATCGTTTTGAAACACAAAAATATAAAGTGCTTGTATGTCCTCCTGCCTTCTTTCACCTGGGCTTTTTCCCCTGACCCAGTTCACTTGAGGAGAATTCAGATATTGTGTTGGTGGACCCTGTGAATTTCTATCATAATGTCTTTTTTCAGTTTAAAATCAAAATATTGATAATTACTCCTTGAACATTAATTTTAAATTAATTAAGGATTTACCTCAAGTTGTTTTTTGTTTTTTTTTTTTTTTATTTATACAGTTAATTTTTCTGTAGCTTGTCTATGGAGATTCCACGTCTAGCATTGTTTAAAGCTTTATTAAAGTGAAACTGTACTACATCTAGTGCTTCTACCTTATCAATTAAACCTGTAAAGGAAGAAACTTTAATTGGTTTGGCACAGATTGTTCTTGGCAAATATGTGTTGGATATTTCAATCACTTTATTATCCTGTAGGTGATTATTAATCGATTCTTTAATATTTTTTTTTCCCAAACTCTGTCAAGTAATTGAAATTGGGCTGGGACATCATTATAATTCTCTCCTTTTTACTTTTTGGATGGGAAGTGAATCTGTACAATATTTGTACTTTTTTTTTTTACTTCTGTATTCCTTGTTAGTTGCATGTAGTATTGCACAGAAATTTCTTGCACTATTCTTTTATATATATATATATGCTTGATCATATGCCTTTTTATTGCCATTGTAAATTTCCTTGATTTTTGATCCTCTAAAAGGTGTCTTCACTATTTCTCCCCTGTATAACCATATCTTATTGGCTTTTGTCATCAGTGTTTCTACAGCTCTTCATTCATCTCTCCCATTCATCACAAGATTGAGTTTAACATAAGTATCTAGTCTCTTTCTTACAAAACAAGTGTTTCATTTTCAAACCAAAGTGATACTTCATCTTCTTAAGCTTTTTAACCTTTGATTTGTCTGTATACTTCCTAGTGACTTGAACATAATATGCAGTCAATCTTACTGCCAAGTGAAACCTTGCTGAATTTGCTGCCTCTTGAGTGGCACTTAGTGCCTGTGCTACTTCTTCAATGTTTGTGGAGGTTTAAACTAGAGGATGTATGCCTGGGCAAGCACATCATAAGCACACCTTTACATGAGTTACTAGCAGTTTTGGCAACATCGTACTTTCTACAATTCATAGAAAAAATTCCACAATTAAAAAAAATTTGTTTTCTCCTCTCCTTTGTTGGCATGCTGAGCTAGCTCCAATGCTGCTATCATTTATAGAATGATTTTTCCGTTGTTTTTTTGTTGGTTTTTTTTTTTTTTGAGTTTTGAAGTCTTTAATCAATTAGTGAATGTTTAAGAAAGAGCTTTTCTGTATAAGGCTGCTCATTGGAAATAAGATAGGTATTAGCTCTCAGGTGAGTGTATATTCCGTTCAGTGCTTTTTAAAAACTTGACGTAAAGAAGTGACCTCTGACCCACAGGTTACAAAATTAGTGTTCAAATTAGTTCTTCTAAGGGCCATAAGTCAGATTGGATTTGAGACAGAAACAGGATCCTGAAATGTTGTCTTTTCTTTTTCTCTAGAATACCTTCTCTTTAAGCACTTGCTGATGTAAGTACTTGATGATATGTGTGATGCGGTCCCCACTATAGAAGTCATTTGCATCGTTCTGAATCCATACTGTCTTCTGACAGTAACTGCTGCTTTAATAATGTTGAGGCAGTCTTGAAAGTTCATCCTTCCACCATCAGACACTTTCCAGTCAGTTACATTCAGTAATTTTTGAGAAGTTACTTTTGCTTTGTTCTTTCTCTTCATGAGGGTGTATACTGGCTGGGGATAGGGCACACTTTCTGAAATGGTTTAGAAAGATTTTCTCTATGGCCACAGGATGAATAAACATTTTGGTTAAAAGGTTTTGGAGGCCGAGCTTGAGGCTGTCTGGAGTTAAAACACACAGCACTGGACCACTGCTTTGTTTTGTTTGATACTCTTCCTTCTTGGCTGATTTTTCACATTTCATAGTAAAGGGAAACTAAGAATCAGTTCTCCCACAAAATCTGGACTAGCTAGTCTTGATGTTCCTGTTGTATTTGTATCTTGATGTATCCTGTTGCAATTGTATTCATATTTGTTTCTGGATTTAAACTTTTTTCTGAATATACAGTCCTTATTCAGGCAAACTTTGAGATTTAGCTTGAGAAAACTGCTAAAATGCCTTCTCTTAAGAGATACTTCTAATCAGAGGTCTATCTCAGATTTTTATGTACAGTCACTTTGGCACTAGTATAGAAAACGTAATGATGTGATCATTCCCCAGAGTATTCTTGTCAGAAGTTTCCTATATTTCATACACTGACACTGAACTGTGAGTGTTGTTGGGGCCTTATTATGGAAGGTGCAGTCTTCAGAGATACTGTCTTGGCAGTTTAAATGCAGAATGAGAAGTGACCAAATGTTAAATAATATAAACATATTTTGGGGTACGTTAAATCATGCATTTCATAATAAAGAAGTAGCTCAGTTGCATCTAATGTGTGTGCCAGGTCACTACAATACTGTCCATATGTCCAGATAGAGATGTCTAAATGTGCATGAGCCTAAACTTTGAGTTCTGTGCACATGGTGATAAAGTCCTGCATGGGAAGGGAGTTATGCAGGCCTGTTCTAAAGCTGGACATTGAATATCCATAGAGAACTGGAGTAGGAAGATAATTATTCTAAGTCAATAGTGAACATTCTTCTCTGTAGTTTAATATTCTCTAATTTTGTTTATTTTTACTTATTGTAAAATTATGATTTGTAGATTGATTTTCGTCAGTCTTTATGTTCTGTAAAAGATTGCATTCATCAAATGCTTCTTCCCATTTCCAAGAAGGTTTGCACATCACGATGAACAAAAAGTGGAATAATTCTTTGCTGTTAGGTTTTGAACCTTTAAAAGGTTGCACCACAGGGAACCATATAATTCTTGGATGTTTAGTGAATAGGACTGACATGTTGGTGGATGCAGGCAGAATGAAGCAAGAGGAGGACAAATCTATATGAATATGTATTAACCCATTTTAGGAGCAGTTGGCTGAATTGTTTGCTCTCTCACAGAATTCTGGTTGCAGTTCTGCAAAACATTTGGCTTCTCAATTCCCTTCTGGAGATGACAATGAAAACATTACAGTGGGTGCTGAAAGAGTATCTTCCAGAGCAAAAGAAGAAAACTATTACAGTACTTTATAACACCCCATTTTGAAAGATTGGCGTTCCAGAGTTTGAGGCTTCTAGGTGAGAGAAACAAGAGAGAAATAGAAAACTCTTAACTAGTTTATTAATATAGGAAAATACAGGGAATCTAACTGATACAGTAAAGGATACTTCCGAAGAGTGTATACATTACCAACCCCCAGGACCCTGTGAAGACGATCAGGAAACCAGCTCCGAAGATCATCATCACAGTGTTAGGAGGCAGGCTCTACCGTGGTGGGCGTCTGCACAGAGGCAGCATTGACCTGGATAGAATGAAGTTCTGCAACCCCACAAATGCATGAGGCTTGGGCTTTTATATTGACAAAAATGCACACTCATTCTGACGCGGGGGGGGGGCCTACATCAGAAGAAGTAGCCAGCAATATTTAGAAAGGTCTCCAACGGTTGAGACTTTTCCAGGCAGTTCTAAAGTGGAACTTTCCGGGTAGGAACCAAAGCAGGACCTTCTGGGGAGGAGCTAAAGCAGGACACACCGGGCGGGGGGAAGCCACCACGGACCATTACCTCACATAGGCTCACCTAACACAATTGGCTTTTTCATTTGAGATTGCTTTTGATAGTGAATGTATAATATTACACATTAAATGTACATTTACATTTTAAAATGAGTCAAAATATTAAAAAGAAAGGTGTATTCAGGCTTTCTACAGACCTCGAAACAATGCAATAGACTGCACACAAAGATGGCCATCCTGAAATGCTAAAAATGTAGCTGTGGCATGATTCTATCCTAACTGACCTCTACACTTCAGTCTTATACAGTGTATACCCCATGAGCGTGAGTTTTCATAGTTTAAGAAAATAGTGACTTACAAGCAATACCGTAATAACTTACAATTTCACCTGTTCATGCAGAAATTGAACGGATGACATTCTAATCATTGCAACAGGATACATACTTTATTACAGTATGTTTTTAAAGCATCCTGAGGAAGGTTATTCGTGCTACAATAGTCAGGGATTGCTTTTCTTAAGCAAGAAAAATAAAACTGTTAAGTGCTAGATCATTTACCTGGCTGTTGGAGTTTAAGCCTATCTGTGTATTCTGCAGTGTCTCCTGAAGAACAGAATAGCTTTACATGGCTTAAAACTGCTAGCTGACATGTAGGCTTGTCATAGAAGCTCATGTCAACATCAGCAAATCAAATAATGGCTGTGAGAAAAAAACGTGTTGATGGGTAGGAGGCCAAGAGGGTCAACAGTTGGCATTTACACAGATCTTTATTTTGAAAAATAGTATTAGCAGCCTTTTGCTGCTTCCTTTCAACAGCAGTGCGTGAGGACTAGAGTCATATGAAAAACGAGCCAGTGATGCAAGTCAAATTGCTGCAGCTTCTCTTAAAACATTTCATTCAAAGTTCCTTTCAGCTGGGTTTTGGGGCTTTGTTTTGGTTTTGTTTGCTTGGTTGGTTATGGTTTTTTTTTCCTTTCAGAAAAATGAGAGGCAGAGAGAAAATTATCTCTTTAACAGGGGATTTTCCAGGTGAAAGTGATAGAGCTACTACTTTTTCCTTTTCCTAGCCATATGGCATAAATATATAATAATTATTAAAACTATCTTTTTGGTTTTTAACTTGAAATCATATATGTGTGTCTTAAGTATTTGGAAGATTTAGGAATCCTTTCTGTATATAAATCAGAAAGCAGTAATTACTGTAAATTAAACTTTATCTGTTTGTTTACACAATATGTTTTTCAGATTTCTCTGTATGGGGGACTGTTACCTCCTTATGGAGTAAATGAGCTTTACACAAAATTTCTATTTTATGGGTTTTTTGGAATGTTAGTGAGTAAAAGGAAATTAAATATTTAATATTTATAAATCCAACTTTATTAAATGTTCATATGGGCAAAATAGGATGATGTGTGGATTTTTTCATGCATTAAATATGTGATTTTATATTAGATGTTTATCTTCAGATCTGAGCATCTTTCTCCTTTAGTCTTTGAAACATTGCTCTGATTTTGTTTTTTGTATTTATTTTTTTTTCTAATGAGAGGCTACCAGTTCCCTTGGCGCTATGAGAGATGAGTTATATTTGTACTGTTTCATTAATATAAATTATTAAATGAGATTAGAATGCAAAAAGAGGGTTTTTTTTATTACAATTTTTTTAACTTGGATTATAAGAAAACAAAATCACACATAATGACAAGCCAGATAGTATCAATAGTAAAAGCACACATGTATAACAACATGAACAAAGCTGATAATAAAACTGTGAAATTGTGTGAAATTCTTGGAATTCATGTTGTGCAAAATTCATATGTCATTCAAATCAAAAGATACATATTTACTGCTTTCTGGGACTATCTTGCTTGGTTAAGCTTAGGACTGAATGTCATACAGTGAATTTATGATGCAGACATCAATGTTCATGTTTTTTGATGTGATTAGAATTTGCCATGAACTATTTACCTGTTTGCTTTCATCAGGGTGTGTTTCTTCCAGTTGTTGGGCCATACAGTAATGAATTACCCTGCCTTCCTTGCAAGCTGCATTGTTTTTATTAAGGTGCAGAAAACTCGTGTTTGACAAGTAAACTTATTTTTATTGAAATGTTAGGTAACAAAGAAGTAAGAGCCTGTTAACAACAGTCTTTCTATTCTGCGCACTCTGAAAAAACAGTCTTCAAACAGCAGCTGAAGCAATAATATCTCCATTGCACTGCTAGTGTGATCACAGCAGGTACAGGCATATAAGTGTCAGCTTTGATGTAGATGGTCTGAGCCACTAATACAAGTGAAGTCTGGAGCCATGTAGGCTTGTTTCTGAAGACAGCTGCTCTAGCCAAAGCCCAGGTCTCCAGTCACACCGTTCCTTTTTATGCATTCAGTAGATGGAAGCCAGGTTTAAAATGCCTGTCCGTGTTTCAGTCATGCCTCTGGTTTCCAAAAATATGACCTGTGCATAGGTCTTGTGTCACACCTGCATATGGACACAAGCTGCATGAATCACTGTTAGGAACTTGTGTACTTCTGCTGAACTCTTTAGCTCTTCTGTTTTTAGCTGCTTGTATCTAAGTTTACAGGATTGGAGGTGACTTGATCCTCATGCTGCAACTGAGCCTCAAGTTGCATCGGAGAGGCACTCAGTCTTCCTACAAGAACAGGGTCTGTTCAATGCACAAAGACAGTGCACATCAGAAGGCACCAAACCACAGTCAGTTTCTAAAAGCCCAGTTTTGTACGGAATTTCTGTTTGTCCATGCTTGCCTTTCAAATAAGTCGGAGGATCTTTACGCTGCGTTGAGTAAGTTGAAGTACTTCCTTAGATCTCAGAGCTTTAGAGTAAGAGAGCATGGCCTTCTAAAGAATAAACCTCTGAAACTGTGATTTGTCTTGGCATTTGGCCCCTGTGCCTCTTCTTCTATATCACTGCAAGGGGATATGTTGTGAGGAGAGGCAACACAGATCTATCTCTTTGTTGATCATGGCATCCGAGGAAATAAATGCTTCCCAGATAGCTGACCTGCTGAACTGACGTAATCTCTGACTCGCCAGTTGTAATGAGGGGAGGATGATAATCTTCTTGTGGTGCAGGTTGGTAGAGAACTACTGTCTTCTTCAAGCTGACTTCCAGCCCAAAAAGCTCAGCTGTCTCCACAAAGCAAGATGATACACGCTGCAGAGCTGCTTCTGTGTGGGCAACAAGGGCGGCATCATCAGCAAAGAGCAGTTCACGGACAAGATGATCTAGGGTCTTACTGTGGGCCTTCAGTTGCCTTAGATTGAATAGGCTACCATCAGTACGATATTGAATATAAATGCCATCTTGTTCGTCGAGGTCTGCCATAGCCTTTTGGAGCATCATGCTAAAGAAGATCGTAAATAAGGTTGGTGTGAGAACGCAACCTTGTTTCACACCATTGGTTACTGGGAAGGGCTCAGAGAGTGCATCGCCATACATGACTTGGCCTTGCTGATCCTCATGTAACAGAATAATCATTTTGAGGAACTTGGGGGGACAGCCTAATCGTTGCAAGGTTAGCCACAGGCCTTTTCTGCCCACAGTGTCAAAAGCTATGGTTAGGTCAAGGAAAGTTACATAGAGCCCCTTATTCTGTTCTCTACACTTCTCTTGCAGTTATCTGAGAACAAATACCATGTCTGTGGCACTTCTATTAGCTCTGAAACCACATTGGCTTTCAGGTAGAAGTTCTTCTGTGATAGCTGGTACTAATCTGTTCAATTGTATTCTTGAAAGGATTTTTGCAGCAATGGAGAGCAGAGTTATACCTCGGTAGCTCGAGCAGTCTGACTTTACACCTTTTTTCTTATACAGAGTGATGATGGTTATTTACCTTGTTCCCAACAGTGCACAACTAGCTTATGAAATTTAGCATGAAGTGCTTGGCCTCTGTGCTTCCAGATTTCAGGTGGAATCCCATCGACCCCAGCTGCCTTGACAGTTTTCACCTGCTGTATAGCCTTAAGTCTCTCCCATGGTAGGAGCTATATCAAATTCTTTTTTCACCGGATGTTGTAAAATGTGCTGGATTCCTTAGCCTTGGACTACATGGTTAGCACTAAAGAGTGTTTGAAAATATTCAGACTGATGATTCAGGATGGAGACTTGTCCTGGGTTTAGCAGCAGCAGTCATTTTTTCTCCTTCTTGGTAGCTGGTGCAGTGCTGTGTTTTGACTTTCGGACTGGGAACAAAGTTGATAAAAATGATGTTTTGGTTTGGCCAAGGACTTTGTGAGTCTCATGCTCTGCCAGGGAGGAGGGGAAGCCGGGAGGAAGCACAGACAGGACATCTGACCCAAACTGACCAAAGAGGTATTCCATACCACAGCACGTCATGCCCAGGGGGGAACTGGGAGGTACCCGGAAGGACAGGGAGTCGGCCGGGTCGGACTGGTGGCTCGGTGTGTGGTATTGTACTCCTTTCCTTTGCTATTTTATCATTGTTGTCGTTGGTGGTAGCGGTGGTGATTCGTATTGTACATTAGTTGCTAGACTGTTCTTATCTCAGCCTGTGGGAGTTGCATTCCTTCGATTCTCCTCCCCACCCCTTTGGGAGCGGGGAAAGGGGGCGGCAGCCCCTGGGGAAGTGGGGGGGACGGACTAACGTGGGCCTCAATTGCTTCTAGCCTGGCACCACTCACTGGGAGTAAGTGCACAAGCTGTCTTGGTTGGGGTTAAACCACGACAGTTCTTTTTGGCGCCCAATGTGGGGCCCGAAGGGGTTGAGATAACAGCAGATCTGACCGGATTAATAGTCACTCGTCACAATGCTGATTTATTGGCTCTCAAAGTTGTTCTTCTTGATCTCACAGCTTCAGAATGTTGTAACTTACTTAGATCCGGTATTTGCTGTATTAGTGTTTTTCAAGTGTGGGGCTTGGGCTAAAGTTCTTGTCTCAGTGTACTTTATGATAATGACTTGTAACACAATAGAATTATTGATCATGAAACTTATCTGGCTTATGTTCCCAGTATGGTCACCACCTTTATACTTTGGGAGGTATATAATAGAAGTGCTTAGCAATTACACATATTCTTTCTCCTTCTCGGGTGGTCAACCTGTGAAGGAGGCATTCTTTTACCCTCCCAGTCCTCCCCCCAGAGCATTTACAGCATCATTTGAGAGTTTTGAATGGCCTTTTAATGCTATTGAGACTTGTTTGCTGATTGTAATGGGGATCACCATGTTGGCACGTATAGTGTATTTTGCCCACAACTATTTCATCTGTTTTCAAAAGTTAAGCAGGGTCAGGTTTGGGTCTTGTCTGGGGTTAAACGACAAAGTAGGAGGACCAAGAGATTTTCTCTGAGGCTGGACAGCCATGAGTGGCAGGGCGTGTGGGACAGTATTGGCAAGTATCTAGGTCAGTGGGCCCCTCCAGTACTTTGGAATTTCACCACTTAACAACTGCAAAATCCAGAAGAATTAGTAAAACACTTAAATGAGGTGTGTGGTCAGTCTGGCCATACCAGAGACGGACAAGTCATGGCAACCTGCTGGGGCTTGGCCTATGCTTACAGGGCCATGTTCAATGCTTTCCAGCACCTTCAAAAGGAAAAAGATGTCGCTGGATCTGAGGGCAAAGCAACAGCCAGTACAGTTACTCCAGCTCCAAGTACAGCAGCTACACCACACCCAGCAACAAGTACAGCAGCTACTCAAACTTCGACTGCAACAGACAGCGCAGCTATCCCAGCTCCAAGTACAGCAGCCACATCACCCCCAGCAACAAGTACAGTCGCTACTCAAACCACAGTGATAACCACTGCAACTAAACCAGAGGACCAATTCGTACCAATATCGGTTGCCCCTGTACGCAAGAGAAAAAGCAAAAAGGAGGCAGGAAGGTTAAAGCAAGATGAAGAAACAATGTGTTCACTACTCGATCCAGAACATGATCAGGAGTCATAATCACATGATGAAGAAGAAGAAGGAGAGGTGACTTCTCAACTTCAGACCTCAACCGAGCTACGGAATATGCGAAAAGATTTTACCCGTCAACCAGGGGAGCACATCATCACCTGGTTGCTCCGATGCTGGGACAATGGGGCCGATGGTCACGAACTAGAAGGTACAGAAGCCAAGCAGTTGGGATCACTTGCTAGAGAAGGGGGAATTGACAAAGCAATTGCAAGGGAGCAAAAGTCCCTCAGTCTTTGGAGGCGGCTCTTGGCAGCTGTCAAAAAAGGTTTCCATACAAGGACGATGTTATGAGTCGTTCGGCCAAGTGGACTACTATAGACAAAGGTATCCAGTCTCTGAGAGAATCAGCCATTGTAGAGATGATCTACCACATCAAGCCGAATAATGGGAATATACCCATAGATCCAGATGAAGTCGAATGTACACGACACATGTGGCGAAAACTTACACGGAATGCACCATCATCATATGCCCATTCATTGGCAACAGTAACCTGGAATGACATAGTACCACTAACAGTGGATGAAATGGTTCATAAACTCCGCGAGTTCGAAGACAATCTCACCCCTTCCATCATCTCAGCTGTGGAAAAACTGTCCCAGGATCTCAAACAATTGAGGGACGATATATCTGATTTATCCAACTCCTCGTGTGTACCAACACACGTTTCAGCTATTAACAAAAGGCGTCCCACTGTTCCAGAAAGGAGATACAAGAGGTATATGCCATGGTCTACCCTATTGTTTTACCTGCGGGATCACGGAGAAGACATGACAAAGTGGGATGGAAAACCTACTTCAGTTTTGGAGGAACGGGTGAGTGAACTGAAAAGAGGAGCAAAGGCCAAGACTGATCGTCCCATGAGAGCTACGGCTTCAGTCTCTGGTGAGCAGTTTCCCAGGTGGAGTGGAAGAGCTGATTTTACTCCAGCTCCTGTGATAAAGAAGAATAATCCCTTTCAACATGACTTAAGCGTCCAATCCTGTGATGACTCTTAGAGGGGCCCTGCCTCCAGCCAGGTGGAGGTAGGGGACAATCGGATTTACTGGACTGTGTGGATCAGATGGCCTGGCACATCAGTCCCCCAGAAGTATAAGGCTGTAGTAGATACCAGTGCACAGTGTACCCTGATGCCATCGAGCTGTCAAGGGGTGGAACCCATCTATATTTCTGGAGTGACAGGAGGATCCCAAGAGTTGACTGTACTGGAGGCTGAAATCAGCCTGACTGGGAGAGAATGGCAAAAGCACCCTATTGTGACTGGCCCAGAGGCTCCATGCATCCTTGGCATAGACTACCTCAAGAGAGGGTACTTCAAAGACCCAAAAGGGTACCGATGGGCTTTTGGTATTGCTGCTTTGGAGACTGAAGAAATTGAGCAGCTGTCCACCTTGCCTGGTCTCTCAGAGGATCCTTCTGTTGTGGGGCTGCTGAAAGTCGAAGAACAACAAGTGCCAATTGCGACCACAACAGTGCACCGGCGGCAATATCGCACCAACCGAGACTCCCTGATTCCTATCCATCAGCTGATCCGTAGACTGGAGAGTCAGGGAGTGATCAGCAGGACCCGCTCGCCCTTTAATAGCCCCATATGGCCAGTGCGAAAGTCTAACGGAGAGTGGAGACTAACAATAGACTATCGTGGCCTGAATGAAGTCACACCACCCTTGAGTGCTGCCGTACCAGACATGCTAGAACTTCAGTATGAACTGGAGTCAAAGGCAGCCAAGTGGTATGCCACGATTGATATTGCCAATGCGTTTTTCTCAATTCCTTTGGCAACAGAATGCAGGCCACAGTTTGCTTTTACTTGGAGGGGTGTCCAGTTCACTTGGAACCGACTGCCCCAGGGCTGGAAACATAGCCCTACCATTTGCCATGGACTGATTCAGACTGCACTGGAACAGGGGCAAGCGCCAGAACACCTGCAATACATTGATGACATTACAGTGTGGGGCGATACAGCAGAAGAAGTCTTTGAGAAAGGGAGGAAAATAATCCAAATCCTGCTGAAAGCTGGTTTTGCCATAAAACGAAGTAAGGTCAAGGGACCTGCACAGGAGATTTAATTTCTGGGAATAAAATGGCAAGATGGACGTAGACAGATCCCCACAGATGTAATCAACAAGATAACAGCAATGTCTCCACCAACTAATAAGAAAGAAACACAAGCTTTCTTGGGTGCAGTGGGGTTCTGGAGACTGCACATCCCAAATTACAGTTTGATTGTAAGCCCTCTCTATTACGTGACCCGTAAGAAGAATGATTTTAAATGGGGACCTGAGCAACAACAAGCCTTTGAGCAAATTAAACGCGAGATAGTTCATGCAGTGGCCCTTGGACCAGTTCGGACTGGGCCAGATGTAAAAAATGTATTGTACACCACAGCTGGGGAGAATGGCCCTACCTGGAGCCTCTGGCAGAAAGCTCCAGGAGAGACTCGAGGTCGACCCCTTGGTTTTTGGAGTTGGGGATACAAAGGATCCGAGGCAAGCTATACCCCAACTGAGAAAGAGATACTGGCAGCCTATGAAGGGGTTCGAGCTGCTTCGGAAGTGATTGGCACCGAAGCACAGCTCCTCCTGGCACCCCGGTTGCCCGTGCTAGGCTGGATGTTCAAAGGCAGGGTCTCCTCTACGCATCATGCAACTGATGCTACGTGGAGTAAATGGGCTGCACTAATTACACAACGAGCTCAAATAGGAAATCCCAGTCGTCCGGGCATTCTAGAAGTCATCATGGACTGGCCAGAGGGCAAAGATTTTGGAATGTCACCAGAGGAGGAGGTGATGCGTGCTGAAGAGGCCCCACCATATAATCAGCTGTCAGAAAGTGAAAAGCAGTATGCCTTGTTTACTGATGGGTCCTACCGTACTGTGGGAAAACATCGGAGATGGAAGGCAGCTGTATGGAATCCTCGACAAGAAGTTGCAGAAACTAGTGAAGGAGAGGGTGAATTGAGTCAGTTTGCTGAGGTGAAAGCCATCCAGCTGGCCCTGGACATTGCTGAACGAGAAAAGTGGCCAGTACTTTATCTCTATACTGACTCATGGATGGTGGCAAATGCCCTGTGGGGGTGGTTGCAGCAATGGAAGCAGAGCAACTGGCAACGTAGAGGTAAACCTATCTGGGCTGCTGCACTGTGGAAAGATATTGCTGCCCGGGTGCAAAACCTGGTGGTGAAGGTACGTCATGTAGATGCCCATGTACCCAAGAGTCGGGCCACTGAGGAACACCAGAACAACCAACAAGTGGATAAAGCTGCTAAGATTGAAGTGGCTCAGATGGACTTAGATTGGCAACATAAAAGTGAATTATTTTTGGCCCGGTGGGCCCATGACACTTCAAGCCATCAGGGCAGAGATGCAACATATAGATGGGCCCGTGATCGAGGGGTGGACTTAACAATGGACACTATTGCCCAGGTTATTCATGAGTGTGAAACATGTGCTGCCATTAAACAAGCCAAACGGTTAAAACCTCTTTGGTATGGAGGACGATGGCTGAAGTATAAATATGGGGAGGCCTGGCAGATTGATTATATCACACTGCCACCAACCCGCCAAGGTAAGCGCCATGTGCTTACCATGGTGGAAGCAACCACCGGATGGCTGGAAACGTACGCTGTGCCCCACGCCACTGCCCGGAACACTATCCTGGGCCTTGAGAAACACATTTTGTGGCGACACGGCACCCCAGAGAGAACTGAGTCAGACAACGGGACTCATTTCTGGAATAACCTTATAGACACTTGGGCCAAAGAGCATGGCATTGAGTGGGTATATCACATCCCCTACCATGCACCAGCCTCTGGGAAAATCGAAAGGTACAATGGGCTGTTAAAAACTACACTGAGAGCAATGGGTGGGGGAACTTTCAAGCATTGGGATACACACTTACCAAAGGCCACCTGGTTGGTCAACACCAGAGGATCTGCCAACAGAGCTGGCCCAGCCCAATTGGAACTTTTACATATTGTAGAGGGGGACAAAGTTCCTGTGGTGCATATGAAGAATTTGCTGGGGAAGACAGTCTGGGTTATTCCTGCTTCAAGTAAAGGCAAACCCACTCGTGGGATTGCTTTTGCTCAGGGACCTGGATACACTTGGTGGGTAATGTGGGATGATGGGGAAGTCCGATGTGTACCTCAAGGGGATTTAATTTTAGGGGAAAACAGCCAATGAACTTAATTGTATGTTGTTGCCTGCTGTGTAATACTTTAATAGCCCATCAACCAGATGTCTTCAGGCCACCAGCGACTAGCCCTGACTTCCCTTCAACCATCATCCCAACAGAGAGTGAACTTTGACAGAACCAGACAAGTTCTACAGTAAGGGAATGATCAGCATCAGCAGGCAACGACCCAATACTGCACGCGGCCTCTCCTGTTCTGAAAGACTGTTACAAGAGATGGAGCCTGACATCATGGACCAGATGGACTCAGCAGCTTTATAGGGACTAGTCTATGCACTAAGATAGAAGTGCACTGAGATCGGAGTGATGGTATATTGAAAATGTAGGATCTGAGCATGATGTGAATGGTATGGAATAAGGGGTGGATAATGTCTTGGGTTTAGCAGCAGCAGTCATTTTCTCTCCTTCTTGGTAGCTGGTGCAGTGCTGTGTTTTGAGTTTCGGGCTGGAAATAAAGTTGATAAAAATGATGTTTTGGTTTGGCCAAGGACTTTGTGAGTCTCATGCTCTGCCAGGGAGGAGGGGAAGCCGGGAGGAAGCACAGACAGGACATCTGACCCAAACTGACCAAAGAGGTATTCCATACCACAGCACGTCATGCCCAGGGGGGAACTGGGAGGTACCCGGAAGGACAGGGGGCCGGCCGGGTTGGACTGGTGGTTCGGCGCGTGGTATTGTACTCCTTTCCTTTGCTATTTTATCATTGTTGTCGTTGGTGGTAGCGGTGGTGATTCGTATTGTACATTAGTTGCTAGACTGTTCTTATCTCAGCCTGTGGGAGTTGCATTCCTTCGATTCTCCTCCCCACCCCTTTGGGAGCGGGGAAAGGGGGCGGCAGCCCCTGGGGAAGTGGGGGGGACGGACTAACGTGGGCCTCAATTGCTTCTAGCCTGGCACCACTCACTGGGAGTAAGTGCACAAGCTGTCTTGGTTGGGTTTAAACCACGACAAGACTTTATTTGGAAGAAGCGTTTGGCCATCTGCATTAAGTAATGGGCTTTGAACCTGGTATGTGGGTCCGTACACTGCTTTCAGAGCCTCATAGAATCCTCTGTGGTCACCCAAATCTGCACATAATTGAGTCTTTTCTGATAGGCTGAGCCACCACTTGTTCTGTTGGAGTTTAGAACTGCATTTAGTCTCTGCATGCATGGCGAAAAGCTGCTTTTCTTACATGGCAAAATGGCTGAATGAGGTGTGCTTGATGAACAGATCTCTATTTTTTTAGCAATTCCTGGACCTCCTGGTTGTTATTGTCAAATCGGTCTTTGTTTTTGTTTAAGGAGGACCCAATGGACTCTACAGAGGACTGCAGTATGCTATTTTGGATATGTTGTGAAAGTGCTTTAGGAGAGGAATCTATAAGATGGTCTTCAAGCCTAGTTTGAAGGTTAGCCTGAAAGCTGTCCCTCACTGCAGCTATTTGGATATAATATTAACATTGAGCCTCCTCCTCAGAATGCCACCCCTCTTAGGTTTGGGCTTGAAGTGGAAGTTAAGTTTGCAATGCACAAGGCAGTGGTCTGTTTGAGATTCTGCACTAGGCATCACTAGGGTGTGACATTTCTCTGCGGTACTTCTATTAGCTCTGAAACCACACTGACTTTCAGGTAGAAGTTCTTCTGTGATAGCTGGTACTAATCTGTTCAATAGTATTCTTGCAGGGATTTTTCCAGCAACGGAGAGCAGAACATTTCCCTGGTGAACTAAGATGTAATCAATACGGTGCCAGTGTTCAGATCAAGGATGCATCCAGGTTGTCTTCAAGCTGTCTTTCTGCTGACAAAATAGTATCGGTGATGGTAAGCTGCTGCTCTGCAGAAAACTCTAGCAAGAGGTGTCCTTTATTGTTGCAGCTACCAACACCATGCTTGCCTAGTACTACTTTCCAGGCTTCAAAGTTCTTACCTACTCGGGCGTTGAAGTCACCAAGTACTATGATCTTATCATCTGTAGTAACCTTCTAAGTGAGGCAATGCAGGTAGGCATTTGTCTTTTTCTGCAGGGTCAGCTTGCAGAGATGGAGCATATATGCTGAAAAGAACAACATGTTGCTTATCGTGTAGTGAAAGGCGTAAGGAGATAATAGGATCTGAATGACCTGTTGGCAAATTTTCAAGTTTAGAGATGATGGAGTTTTTGATCATGAAGCCAAATCCAGAAAGGCAGCTTTCAGTTTTGGATTTGACTGACCAGTAGAGTGTATATCCGGCACCATGTTCTTTAAGGCTACCTTCCTCATGAAGGTGAATTTCACTGAGAGCAGCACTGTCAATGTTGAGTCATGACAACTGTGTAATTAGCACAGAATGGCATTCAGGACTCCCGCTCTCCGCTTTATCGAGCATGGTTATGATGTTCCAACATGCGAGTGTCAATCTGGGCACACCTTTGGAGGTAGGTGTATGCATTTCTCTCTTTGTCTTTAATCAACAGTAACAGAAGATGCCCGCTGGCTGTGGCTAGCCAACCAGGTGGAGGGGAGATGAACTTTGGTTAGGCCACTTTTTCCAGGCCTCTCTCCATATGGAGCAAGCAGTGCTCTCCTTGAAAAAAAGGCTGCTTGGTCATTCAAGACAAGACTGTCATCTCCTGGATCAACCTCGAGTGAGCATTTCCCTGAGCCGTCTGCATGCAGGGTTGGGTCTGCAGCTTCAAGTGCACCTTATCACCTGCCATTTCATCCCTCACCTGTCCCTACAGGGCTTTGCAAGTGTGGGTAAACCCTTTGGGCCTGCGCAGTGGATTTTTAGGTGAGGTACAGTGTGCCTGGAACTGGTCCCACCCTTTACACCTGAGGTTTTTCTGCCAGCTTGGATGGTGACAGCAAAGTCCTCAGTTCGTAGGTTTAGTTAGAGTGTCCTTCTCTTAGATGGAAGGCCTTACTTACAAGGCTAGACAAGCTCCATCTGCCCAGGTTTCAAGTTAGTGTCCTTCTCCTGGGATGGTTGCCCAAAGGCTAGTCTGACTTTGTCTGACCCTTCAGTTGAGATCTGTCTGGCATGGGAGACCCTACTGGAGGCTTATACCACCACCAGCATAGCTCTCAACCTCACAAGGGCATGCAGGCTCTTTCCCTATGACAACGGGGTGTCTGTGAAAGAGCCACTCAAAGTAAGAATAGTAGTAACAGTATATTTATTCTTTTTATATATAACTTGTCTGAGTAAGAGAAACTGGTTTATATTTTGATTTCTTTATACTTACCTTTTGGTTTAGAAATCAATGTGGTAATAGTAGGCCACATTCCTGACTGTGTATATGCATTATGCAAAATACTGTATTTTTCAGTTTTTTCTCCTTCTTGACTGGTTGCTAGGTGGAAGGATGGTGGGGATATGCATCATAGAACAAGGCTTGAGGAAGTGTCATTGTTTAACTCAGAATCATGAAGTCATTTGCTCATGCTCCCCTTCCCCACCCCCCTGCCCCACCGCCTCCTCTGGGCAGGATGGGAGGAATGTTAAAGCTATAGTTTGAGATAAGAACAATACAATAACTAAAGTATAATATAAAACTACTATTACGAGTGATAATGATAAGGGAACTAACAAAGGAAGATAATATAAAACTGAAAAGGGAAGCAAGAAAACCCAAGCGACACAAGTGATGTGCAATACAGCTGCTCACTACCCGCTGACTGATACTCAACCCGATCAGTGACTTGGCCTTCCAGGTGACTTCCCCCACTCTATATACTGGGTATGACATACTGTGGTATGGAATACCCCTTTGGCTAGTTGCCTCTGCTTCCTTCCAGCTTCCCATGCTCCTCCTCACTGGCAGAGCAGGAGAGACTGAAAAGTCCTTGATCAGAATAAGAATTACTTAGCAACAACTAAAACATTGGTGTGCTATCAGCATTGTTGTCAGACTAATGCGGAAACACAGCACTGCACCAGCTACTAGGAAGGAGAAAAGTGACTGTAACAGCTGAATCTAGGAGAGGGAAAAAAGGTATCAACCATTTTTGAGTATTTTTACTTTAGGTTCTTCACTTCCTTCTTTTCCTTCTTTTGTGCTGCTTGTTATACGGTAACTACTTGATTTAATTATGTTTTTTGTTTCAGGGCTCTTCTCAAAGACCTTCCAGTTAAATCATTCAGCCTTATTTCTTCATAAATACTCAGAGGTAGTATTATGCATCTGGTATTTCATTAATAATTTCTCATAATTCATTAAGATCACTTTTAAGGCACTTCACAAATACAATGGAATCATATGTTCTCTTTCAGATCCCTTTCGTGTTAAGTGCTGATTCCCACCTACACGATGACTGTATACTTATTGACATTAGTGTTTTTTAGGATGAGGAACATAAATATATGTCTTATAGGCATGTTGTTCATTATCTTTTAACGCACAGAGCAATATCTGTGCCCCTGTTGATTGCTTTTCTCTTAAGCAGTTGTTCTCTGGCTCTTAAAAATAAAACAAGATTGTAAAGAGAAAAAAAACCCAAAACAGTGCAAGCACAAAGTGACGAGAAAATAAGTATAATGGAAAGAGTGGACTATTGCTATTTCTATGCTTTACAAACCCAGTAAGAAAAAAAATAAATACAACTAAAGATCTGGCCCAGAATACTAATCTGGAGCATTTTTTCTTGGAAAACTTTGTGGTAAACACATCAACTCAATCCACAAAGCAGGTTAGAACAACCCCCTAAACAGCAAGGCTAAACAAGAGCTGTGCAAATTGAGTTAACATAAAACATGATTGGCAAGCAGAAACGTTAACTTAAAAAATGGCTCTTGCAGCTGCCAGGGTCTTCCTGGTAGGCTCTTAGCAAGGGAAAACATAATAGTTCTGGATTGCAGTTGGCTGGGTAAAAGAATGAACTCCATACAAAATAGAAAAAATTGGACAAAAGAAAAAAAATAACTTTGTAATGCACTTTTTAGGAAGATCTGTCAAGTTCTACCTATATTGCATTTTAAATGGTGGATTTAGTGTCAACAGTATTCCTCCGTGCTTTCATGTACTGGACTTACTGTAGATAGTGTCCTGCTTACTAAATGCTTGTTCTGCGTGGTCACTTTGCTCTGTGGGGAGGACCCAAGGAATGCAGTTGTTGTTACCCAACTTCTTGGAGGAAGTATATTGAAAACTACAATTGCAGAGGTGTCGTGGTTTAAACCCATCCAGACGGCTTGTTACCCACTCCCCCCCCTCTTTCTTGCCCTCCCCCTACTCCTGGAGAGACGGAGAGGAGAATCAAAAAGAATGCAACTCCCACGGGTTGAGATAAGAACAGTTTAGTAACTAAGGTATAACACAAATCACTACTGCTACCACCAATAATAGTAATGATAAAGGAAATAACAAGGGAAAAGAATACAACACCCCATCACCAGGCGACCGATAACTTGCCCCCCCAGCCTGACCAAGCACCGACCGATACCTCCTCTAACCCTGCAGTCCACTTAGCCCTCCCTTCCGGGTAACTCCCAGTTACATCCTGGGCATGACGTGCTGTGGTATGGAATACCTCTTTGGTCAGTTTGGGTCAGGTGTCCTGTCTCTGCTTCCTCCCGGCTTCCCCTCCTCCCTGGCAGAGCATGAGGCTCACAAAGTCCTTGGCCAAACCAAAACATCATTTTTATCAACTTTGTTCCCAGCCCGAAAGTCAAAACACAGCACTGCACCAGCTACCAAGAAGGAGAAAAAATGACTGCCACTGCTGAACCCAGGACAGGAGGCAATGTCAGGAGTTGAGTTCAGTCATTCTTATAAAAAGCATGCAAGTAGATAAAGTAAAAAGTGATGTTGCTTTCTGTGTGAAACTTGGGTGTCTCAGTTGCTCCTGAGTGACGGTATAGCTGTACTTCCTTTAGATATACTCCTTCAGCACAGCACTAAGCCTGACATTAGATCTTGAAACAGCTTCTCCCTGTGTAAAGATGTGTAAACACATCTTTACATATCTACCTGTTACTTAGGAACGACCAGCATTACACTGAAAGCTCTAAAAACTAATCAGACTATCCAGAATCCCTTTTAACTGTCTTATTATTTATCCTAATGCCATTATCAGCTTCTAAACTTTGATGCAGTGAAAAGTCAGAAGAAACTTGACCTGCCAGCAAGATAACATGCAAAGAAGTGAGACCTTTAAGACTGCATCTCTCTCAGTATCATTCTACTCACCTAAAACATCTGTGTCAATGATGTATTGAGGTGGCTGGTTTGCCTGCAGAGAGTCTGTTTTCACTGCCTGTTTTTTAAAATGCTAGAATCTTTGTAGATACCTTTCTTAGAATGTCTTTACCTAAGAAAGAAATTGCTCTAAGTCTTTTCAGGAATCTATTAGTCTGGCAGAGAATATTGTGTAGCTTCTCAAATAATTAGAAAAAAACCTCAAAAGGCCATCACTTCTGTCCCTTGTGAAAATCAGGGTGAATTTTCTGTCGTTGCTGACAGTTGCATGTCTAACTTCTAAAGATCTCTGCTAACAGACTGAACTACTTCAGTTAACTTCTTCAGCACTTCAGTAGTTTGAACATTTTTCTTCATGTCTAAAACTGCTCTTTGTAGTTGCATCTTAATCTTCTTGCTGTCCTATTGACCAGAGACATAAATAATTGCTGCTTTTATATGCAGCAGCATACTATATTTTGAGGATAGATGTTATGTGCATCCCATCTCCTCTACCCCTAACATTTCCTTCACTAGCTAGAACAACTCTGATTCAGCCTTCTCCTTTCTCCTCCCCTTCTTTGCCTCAGTAGCTAAGAGTTTGAATTGTTCTCTTTGAAGCTCTGCCTCATTTGGGTTTTCCCATCAGAATTTCTTGATGAAAAATTCTGAAACTGAAGACACATCTTCAGCTCTAGACCTTGGTGTTATGGGAAGTGCAAGTGTTTTACAAATGGCTTCTGTTAGTGCGTCCTACTATAGTGTTTCCTTTTGTCTAATTGTACCACTGTTGACTTAAGTCCTGTTGCGGGTGAACTTCGTTCAGTACATTTCCTGTGGCTTACTGTTTCCTGTGTCATGCTCATGAGGAGTTCAAGTAGTGAGCATTTTGCCATTTTGGAGAGTTGACTTCATATGTGTATCTAACTGCTAAAGCAGCTAATGTCCAAACACTTACTAAATAAGTAGAAATCAATTGACTGCAAAATTGAATAGGTCACAGTAGACACACCTTAATCCCTGTATAATTTGCAATCTAATTGAAATTAAGTAAATGAAAACAATGCAGATGAGGTAAGCAAAGTGTAACTACGTGACTTGACTATGCTATAAGGAATGCTGTATCACAGAAAGCTTCTGCTTTCTTCTGTTTTTTTCCAAGCAAAGTAAATTGCACTTTTCAATTATCTGACCTTTTGGGAAAAATAAGTATGAATAGTAGAATGAGCATCTCACTATGAGGTTCTTACTTATTTTTATTTCAATTCCTATGTGGATGATGGGTCTATTTAAAAGACTGGTATCAGTCATCCTTCCAAATAGATTCATCTTCTTCACATTATTTGAACCATCAGGTCAGCCTAATAGAGATTTGAACCATCAGGTCAGACTAATAAAGCACTGTTGAGGAATGATTACAAACTAGAGCATGTGGCTTCTCACAAGACACAAGCAGGGTTCAGATGCTTAAATCTGAAACTGCAGTATAAAGGTTAGTTTTTTACTTCAGAAACTCTCTACTGCTGACAGCCTTCATTTTTAACATAAAGTTTTTTTCAAGGGCCTGACATTCAGCTTTCTCCACAGAGCAGAGTGGTCTGGGCCTAAGCAGCTATTATCCTATGCCTAATAGGGACACTAAAGCTAGAGAAAGTGTTATGCAAGTCTCTGAAAGGTTCTGTTGAGCAGGCAGCCTTTTGGACTGTAACTGTGGGATCATTATCAAGCACCTCTCTAGAACAGTTTATGTACTTCATTTCTAAAGCACCATTCTCACAGTGTGGAGCTTAACAGGTATGATATGTCTTTTTTTCTGTGCTTGGCTGGTAGGATTTATCTACTGCACAGTTTGTAATACCAGCAGCTGAACATTCAGGGTGGACGAGAGAGCCTGCCTCAGACTCTGAAAAGCTTGCTAGTCAGGCTAGGCCACTCTGACCACTTTTCCATGCATTCTGTCTAGGGTGCTGTGACTGCACTGCTTTCCACATCCAAGTCATTTGACTTAAAATAGCTCAGGTCTAACTTTAAGATATATTCAGTTGATGTGGTACTATCCCAAGGATTTTATGCAGTAACGTGTGTGTATCAAAAGCATTTAAGTTTTGCCCCAAAGCGCATGAGAGATAATCAAGTATGGGACAGATTCTGTATGTGGAAAGAAATGAATTTAGGGGGATATAGTAACTAAATGTTTAATTGTGAGTGGCATGTGGAAGGTGAAATTGGAATGTTTATTTTCTGTCTTTTCAAAACCAATTAAGCCCAAAAAACTCCAACAACCTTCACCCCCCAAAAACCCCCACAACCCCCACAACCCCCTCCCCCAATAACAGGAGTCTCAAACTCCAAAACCAAGCAAACAAGTAAAAGCCCATCTTCAGATCCAGATGATTAAGCTCCTACTTAACTCTTGCCACAATAAAAGTTCAACAAATTGCTGGGGGAACTTAGGGTATTTGAACCTCATATAGTTGCCCTGGGCCCATGGATCGAGCCTGTTCAGATCCCTCTGTAGTGCCTTCCAACCTTCAAGCAGGTCAACACCACTGCCCAACTCAATCCCCTTGTCCAGATCACTGGTAAATACATTAAACAGAATTGTCCATAATACCAAGCCCTGGGACCAAAACTTGTGGAGGGTTTTGAAATACAGAAGAGCATTCTGAGGGAGGTAGTATTATATCACTGTCTTTCTGTTTATTCTTCTAGATAGTGCTTGCTGTCAAAATACATTTGGAAGAATCAAGCTGGAGGAAAATGAGGCTAGAGGAGCTTTGTTTTGACCTGATAAACTTTGTTTTATTTTGTTGGGTTTTGGTGTTTTGTTGTTTTGGTGTTGTTTTGGGTTTGTTTTTTTTTTTTTCAGTCCCCATTCTCCATTTCTGGCACAATTTTAACTTTATTTCTCTATTTGTCTCCGAAGTACTGACAAACAATTCTTAAAGGTCAAATATTAAACCTGACCTTTCCTTTACTTTGTATAGTAACACCTTTTCTTTTTCTTTTCTTTTTCTTTTTCCTTTTTTTTTTTTTTTTTTAATATATTTAAACTGGTTGCACTCTTTTTCCTGTATTCTTTGTTACAGACTTCAGGAGCTGTGCCTTTCCCCCCCCATTTCTGCCCCTAAGAAATCCCAACATGCTGCCATGCTTTCATTTCTTATTCACCCACTGTGATTTAGTCTATAAGAGGCTCTAAACTACAACTCAGTCAATAAACAAAATACTAGTGTGGCAGCTTGATGGACCAATTACAGAAAAGTAATTGTAGAAATGGTGCTTTTATTTCCTCTAGACATTGTGTGCAGAAGTCATAAAGTGGACGGCACATTACTGAAGTCAAATTATGATGAATGAGAATTCATGCCAATATTTCAGTGTAATTTTGGCAACTTGTAGATTTATTAGCTGATTAGAAATAAAAGATGAAGACACACTGCCCGTTGGTTCATTGAAAAGCAGTTCAAATGCTAATATAATGGAACTATTATTTCTGAGAACTTTGATTAAATGTGATATTACACAGCATCACTTTTCTGTCTGCAGTCTCACTGGGAAAGATAATCTGTTGTAATAATATCAATCTTGGTAGATAATACCATCAAACTTTAAACCAATGGGATATTTCACTTAATAAAGTAACATGATTATGTGCATTTAAAATAATTTCTGTGTTTTCATTGATTTGTGCTTAAATCAAGATGTCTTGGAATAAAATCATAGTCTTTCTACTTTCCTGTGGTTTCTAAGTGTCAAACTGATGTAACCAGTTTGTTACCTGTTACTTGCTTACTTGGGGTTCAGAAAAATCTTAGGTGCAACCTCTTTCTTTTGACAATATTGAATTCTCCAAGTTAACATTGATTTCTCCCAAGGACTTTTTTGCTTGTAAAATTTTTACATTTTTTGTTCAAACCCAATTTTATCAGGATTTTTTTTTTATTGAAAAATAATACTGTGCTGTGAAGAGTCATATTTGTAGTAATGATTGAGTTTATAGTAATTGATTTGCAGTCATGTGATGATCTAATATGTCCTCTAATAAAATGTCAGTCCTTCCTAAGTCTGTATTTATCTTGGGGCTCATGTCAGAGGAGGACTGGGAGTGGCAGAAATGAATCCGGGTGGTAAGACATTCTAGAGACATACAGAATATAGTAAAACACATAATCAAATGTGAAAGTGACCTTTCTGCCACATTTTTTTGACTCATCTTTTCTTACCCTATGTCTAACTTGCATGTCACAGAGACTCTTTCGTTATAGTGTCTACAATGGCTGAAATCCAGTGTTTGGTTTAACTTCTAGTTAGCTATTCAGCATTTAGTAAAAGTTTGAGAGAATAGAGAGAATTAGTTGCAGAAAAATAATGGCTCATATGCAGTAGTTTTTCTTTGTTGGTTTTATTAGTGATCCCAGAAAAATATCAGCAAAATACAAGTATTTGCCTTCTGCAAAGCGAGAGAGGCATGCTTTAGCATAAAAAGTTTGTAGGAGTACCCTAATGGGTATAGATGGAAAATCTCTTATTGGAGGTGAGCTGTATACCTGATGTTACTTTAAATCTCATCTGTCTGTTTCACTTGATTTTGAAACTTGAAAAATTAATTCTAGGTAATTTTTAAAACTCTCCTGAAATTTCTTAATTTTTAGTCACAGTGAAATGTCCATTGTTCTATTAATTTAGACCAGAAAAAATTGCAGATCCCAACTAGCTTTAACTGTGATATTTTATATATCTTTATATATATATATCTTTATATATATATATATCAGGAAGCCAGATGGGGAGACCATTATCACCCAGCAACATCAGCAGGAAAAAGGATCAAAAGGCAAGACAACATTTAACCAAGGCAATATACGCACGTTGCACATATGAAGTCTCAGTGAGGGTCCTGCTGTTGTTACTCTGCAGCCAAGACGTGACTGAGCCTGACCTATACACTGCATATAGTTTTAAAATGCATAAATATGAATATAATAACCCACATAGGATCGTCTGTAGATAAGTTGGTTTCTTTTCTGAGGTAAGATATAGTAACTATAGTGTGTTTTCATGGAAGGGTATTTGCCATGAAAAGAAGAGCAATACAAAATACAGTCAAAGCCATTCTCCATTGCCCATGATTTGTTAATTTGTGTGGAAGGATGTGTTTGTCTTGGAAAGCAATTTTGCACACTTTAGCAATCTACTCAGAGTGAATGAAATGGGCTGCATACTTAAGTATTGCTTTATTTAGTATTGCTTTATTCCCCTGAAGTACGAGGTAGAAGAGGAAAAGGAGAACTACAAGCTGGTATGATACCCAGTAGGGTGGGTATGACTGTTTCCATTCCTTTGATCCTTACTCTTCACTAGCAGTCCTAAAGAAGAACTAACCTAGGGTAAACCCATAGCACAGGTGTATGTCTACTTTTCAGCAGCGTAATGCATCCTGTGCTAAATTTTGTTTTGCAAGAAGTTGGTTGTGAAGACCAACAGTGCTCACTGTCTTAAACTGTCAAATGTCCTGTTGAAATGATTTATCATTATATTTTCTCTTATGTTCTAGTAGCATATGCATTATGTATCTTCTTCTCAAGAAGTTTTATACCTATATGTCTTTAGTTATATTACTAGTAGGAGGAGCCTTTCTGCATTACTAGTGTTTTCTTACCATCCCTAGTGAGTGTGGTTAGTGTAGGTATTTTTCTATTTAAAAAAAAAAAGCTTTTCCTTTTTATGGCAATTGAAAGGACTATTGCTGTTTGCTATCCTGGGTTCATTTTAGCACTACATGGTGGGTTATTCACACTGGTTCTACATTTTATTTACAGTATGTCTTGTTGATCTGGGTTTTCTGTGTAGTTCATGTGGAGAGAAGTTAGTTTTTAAAGCAGTTTGTTGCTTTCAGTTCCTTGTTCAGGAGGAGGGGCTACCCTTGTCTGGTGATTTTATGTATACCAGGAATATATTTTATAAATACACTGCTTCTTGCTGTATTTTCTGGCTGTCAAAGTGAAGTTTCAGATGTCATTAAAACAGCAAGAGGATTGAACTTAGTTTCTGAGACGTTTCAGGAAAGGATAGATCACATCAGAGATACAGTGGCCTGGTTGATGTCTCCACAGCAAGACAGTGCTAACATCCAGGCTGCAAGGGACTGAGCCTATGAGAAACGAGTACAATGGCAGTGATGAGTACAAAGAGTTGTTGTAAGAGGTTGTTGTGTACTGCTTCACCACCTTCCTCACAGGCCTGGGTGGTGCAGGTCTCTGGTGAAGTTGTTACAACGTAAGACATGCCCTTCAACTGCCATATGGATTGCAGTCCTAAAAAGCTGGGATAGAAGGTGGAATAACAGGTCAGACCAAACATAACATGATATCTGGTAGCTTACTGTATCATAATGTACAATAACTTATTCAGAATTACTATGGCAACCCAATCCCTATCTTTTGTAAGCAGAAGTTCTTGTGCAGGAACACTTAAATGATGATGCGTATTTCAGGTTGGGTGAGAGAATCAAGACTAGAGTAAAGAGAATAACTTACCAGGTGGTGGTGCAGGTGTTTGTAACTGCAGAGGTTGGAGAAACAAGGTAAAGAAAAAATAGATGATTTATGGTGTTGAGGAAACTGCCTCAGTATGGTATTTATGATTTTATCAACATTCACCAGGGTAACAAATTTAACAAAGTAATCTGATTTGTTAAATACACTCTGTAACTTGAAGACTGTTTCTTGTCCGAGGTGGAAAATATTACAACTTCCACTTTTACTATAATCAAATCGAAATATTAACGTACCCTGGTAAGGGCCATAGTAAACAAATGTGGAGTCCAGCAGTTCCATCTATTATCCAGGTTCATAAACCAGACTGGTGGATACGGGAAGTCTATTCAGATGAATAATGTTACTGTTTTCAGGATTTTTTGTCTCTTTTTCTGTCTGAAACATTTTTTGGTTCTTCTACTTTCTTTATCTGGGACTCTTAGTTTCATAAATCATCCATTTCAGAAGTGTTACAGACATGTAAAATGTAAGTTCAGGAAAACAAATACATTGGTAAAGAATATATTATTTATTAAATAAAATAACAGGGTTTTATTTTCTCCTGCTGCTGTAATTGTGCTATGTAATTCTTGTGCCTTTGTAGCAGTAACAAGATCTATAGAGTCAATGTTTTTTTTGTGTCTAATGTAGGCATCATTTTTTCTCTCAAGAAACAGGGGATCTAACAGCAAATGTTATCTTTGCTTTATCTGCAGTTAAATCTAGTTTTATTTCTGTTCCTTAAAACACAGAGGGATGAAGTTTATAATTTCCAAAACTACAGGCTAAAAATACTTCTCTTCACAAAAATGATTCATGATGACATTTTACTATATCATTTACTATTTACATTTTACTATGTAGTTATAACAGAGATTTGCTGTTTGCACATACGGTGGTATATCAGAGATTTACTGAGATTTACTTCAAAAATCAGAGATTTTCAGATCTGTTATAGGATTTAGATTGCTTCAGCCTAGATGATTCAAAGTAAACAAACAGCTTTGGACTTCAGTGGGTGTCTTCACTATTCTTGCATTTGCAGCAGTAAAACTCCCCTTCTTCTGCTCCTGAAACAGTGTCATCCATTCAGTCCATGGCCACAACTGAGTCCTCTCCTCAGATTCTTTTGTCTATGGAGGGCATTTTGTCAAGGCTGCTAAAACCAGTGTTTGACTAAATTTGACAAGATGGGATTTTTCCAGCTGCATGACAGCCGGGAAACATCTGTGGGAGCTAAGGCCTGTCTTTTTGTTTTGTTTTAGCGTCAGCTGGCAAAGGTGGGATAGATCTGTACCTGCCAAGCATATTAGTGTTATGGTGATGAAAGGAAGAAGAAACTGAACATCCTCCAGAGCTCTGTGACCTCACTCTTGAGCTTACTCTTGGTCTCACAAACATCTGGATTCTTGGCCTCAGCAATGTACTGTGAATTAGAATTTATATTTATATTATAATTTTACAAGTTAGAATTAGGCAGGATCTGAATGAGTTATTTCCATACACAGATTTTTTAATTAAATCCCAAATCTATAGAGTGTGTTTTGGGAATGCTTTTTTCTAAAGTTGTTGCTAGGGGTAGGTTGATCTTCTGTAGCTCCAAACATGGTGTCAAATACTTAAGTCTAACGAAAACAGAAACAAGAATGTTGTTTCTTCAAGAGGCTTTGTCTCAGGAAATTAGTAAGCCCTGATGCAAACCCCCAAACAGGGAACCACCTGTCTCCTCTATGCTTTCCCACTAGGCAAAATTTAGAAATAAAATAGGAATATGACAATGAATCTCTTCTTATCTGATGCTAGGAAATTTTGTGCACAGCCTAAACAACATCTTGCTTAGATTTGTCTAGAAGATATGTGTGCATATTAATTTTAATATGAAAAATGGCTCATCTTGAAATTAAATAGGGAACATTTGCCTCTATTATATATTAGGAATAGTTTTGGCATGTACCCGTCATTTCCCATGTCAAAGCAGGAGATGAAAAATCTTGCACAATGCTCTTAAAAGGCAGGAAGATTAATATTAAAATACTTTGTACTTAGCTCTTTAGCATATTACTATTAGTCTGAAAAGGTTATGATAAATAGCTTTGAATAGGAAGGCTCAAACTCAACAAGGAAATATATAGGGGATCTAGGAAGTGTGTGTTCCATCAAGACCATGTTAACAGGAATATAAGTCAGAGAGATATTACAGCTCTTTTAGTTTATTTCATTATAAGACAATGTGGTAAGTATGATGATTTTTTGTTGTTCATTATTTCCAATGCAGAGGATTAAATGAAAGGCTGGAACCTGTAGAATACTAGAGAGATAGCAAAAGAGGACATGACAACTAAAAGATAAAAAATAAGGACAAAACTATTTTAGTAATTTCTCTTTAAACTGCTTGTTGCAAAGAATTTAATAATTTTGTATATACCTTTTGTACAAAAGGAGTGCCTTTTTCCTTTGCATTACATTTCTACACAGTTTTGCCCGTACAGCTATGAAAGGTCATTTCAAGGTACTCATATTCACTATCTTGCTACCCCCTGTGTTTGTGCAAATACAGTATTTGTCCACATATTTCTGTTTCCTTTTTGCCTAAGCTTATGTCTTGATCATAGTTCTGTCTGAAGGACAAATTTTCCCTCTTATCGAAGCTCAACTCTAATAAGCAGTTCTCACTTTGAGTGGATCACCTAGTGAGATCAATGGGACTTTTGCAAGCAGAGTGAGAGCAGAGTATTAGATATCAGCTTTGCTCCGTGGATTTCAGGGGACATCTCCTTTTTAAGTATGATTTTTTTCCTTTATTTCTTTTGAGTGTAGATAATTTCTCTAAAGGCAGCTTCTACATTTGATGCCAGTGCTTGGTGTAAGTTTTTTTCTTTTATTTAGTTGATTACAAAAAAACAACGATAACACAGGAAGGTATAGCTTAAACAGTAAGCCAAAAATGCATACGAATTGGTGAATGTATCCAAACACAGCCCATTATGTAGACAAATGGACATTGGTGTGTTCAGAGAATGCTATGTGAATAAAGGAAGAGACCTAGGTCTGTCAAAATTTTTGGGTCTCCTAAAAGCCTTATTTGTGCCACGTTCTTTCCCCTCAGACTAATCACCACATTTAGCTAGAGTGTACAGTATTCCTAATTAATGTAAATAACCTGGAAAAGTGGTGACTATCCTTTAATGTAGATTCAAAAGTGAGGACTTTCTGGAACAAGGGAGGAGAAGTGGAAAAGAACGACTGCAGAAATGTACACTAAATTCTTGTAAGACTGAGATGATCCTTTTGTATTTTTCAATCACAGTTATGTAAATATAGAAGAAGGGAATGTGGTCTTGACATTCTGCATCCTACAGTACAGTTGAACATGCAGATGTTTAAATTGCTAACAGCATTTGCCTATGTCTCATAATATTTCTGCAAGAGATGTCTTTCCCTGTGAGAGGATCAGCAGAACAGGGCAGAGCCCAGTTACTCCAGTTCATCTTTATTGAGGGATTAAGATAACCTGTCTGATTATAAACTGAGCTAAATCAAAGGTAGTGCTGTTTTCTGTTGTGTTCCAGAGATGACAACCTGTGGCATGAAGGCAGGTGACAGCTGAAATGTAGTAGCTGTTAATTCCTTTACCTTTCTCTGAGGAAAGCAAGGGGTAAAGAGTTTCAAACAGATGCACTTTGCTAAGTGTGGTTTCTCATTCAGATTAATTCTGACTATCGGTGAGTCGCTAAACATCTCGATTCCTTAATACTTTCACTACAAAATACAAGCATGATCACAATAGAATAGCAGTCTCTTTTAACCATGTATGAAGAATTTTGATCTTCCAAAGAAAGCACAAGGGACTGTGGTTTAGTAATTCATTACTACCTGTAAAAACATCAGTACAAAACCCATTCTCTACAGTAATTTTGTATATGTTGGAAACTTAATGGAATTTGTATGGATTTAATATTTCAGGGACTTCAGGTGATATTAACTGCCTATATGACATCCTATAAATTGCTTAATTAGCTGACAGATGAGAATTATCAAGCAGTGTGTCTCGCTGCACTAAAGCTGTGCTCTTACAACTTGCTGTAGTCAGTTTAGTGGGAATTCATTCTGAGTCGTAGTCTGTGCTAGCAACATAAATGGAAATGAAGAAACACTTCTGGATGGGACAGACATCATTAATCTTATTAGTTAGTCATAGATGTCAAGATGTCAAATATATCTTTAGAAAAATAAAAACATGCATTCTTGGGAAGTGGAGCTGCACTTAGTGCTGGACAGGTGCTTCGACTAATTTTATTTTGAGTTGTTCTTTTTCCACTTTTTATTATTTTGTTCTTTCAATCTAAATATTTTAACTTTTTTCTCAAGGCTGTATGAGGTCCACAGGAGGAAGTCTATAGCTTTCATCTTGATTTATAGAGATGATAATAAAAGTTTAGTCTCACAGCTTGTCGCCCATTTCTCTGCTAGATTGCTGCCTACAGCATATGTTCAAAGACAGGTTGCCCATAGTTGAATGTAGCTTTCTTTCAGTAAACATAGCCTACAGTAGAAACATATTGAATTTAGGCTAAACTTGCAGAGACTGGGAGAAAACCTCTATGTATAGTGTTGGGTTGCAATTAACTGTGTTCTAACATTTATAAGCCTGTGTGGCTATGCTAGAGGGATAAAAGTGAATGAGGTTCCATCCCTGTTTCAGGATGTCTGCAGTAGTCATGGTTTGTGGCTCAGGGTGTACAGAAATGAGATACGGTCACTTGTGTTGCATGAATGTATCTTCTTGTGAATCAATTTTCTGTGTGTCTCAGGAATTTGTATCTCTCAGATATCATAAAGAATTATTTCTGTGCAAGTTTTTCATGCTGTAGAGGAGAAACAATATGAAATTGCAGATGAGTAGGAAGGTAATTACTCATCTGCAGGTGAGGAAGAAGACTGTCCTTCATGCTTCCTCAGAAACCCAGGAAGCAATACAAAATACAGTCATCACTTTAAAATACCCTTCACTGTTATAGATAGATAGGTAGACAGATAGCTATATACACACACATACTTTTTTTTATATAGGTACTATATACACTGTTATGTTAATATAGACAAAGGAACCACTTATTTTTATTGACCAGTGCCTTCAATGTTTATTAGTTTAATATTAATTTAATAATCAAATTAATACAGTTTGCATGTTAGTGATTGCTTACTCTAGGAGGGTGTTATTAATTTTACCAAAAGAAGATGCATGCTTGTTTTTTTCTTGGAGTAAGCATTTACTGACCCTAAAATACAGCAGCACTTTACCAAACAATGACATGTGTAAGTAAAATAATGCATGTACCTTAGGGTCACTCATTCTAGTATTCTCTGAATTTATTTTCTGAAATTACTGCAATAAGACTCTGCTACAGCAGTAGTAAGGTGATTCTTTGTGCAGCCATGTCAATGGGTTGGAGCCCACTCCTGATAAAATTGTTGCAGTGCAGAAATCCATAATTGCAGATCTCTTTCAGTATTAAATATTTGGTTATAAAGGGACAGTGTTTATTTTTTTTTTACTTCCTGATACTGACTTAGGGCTGTACATAGTGCCATACAAAGCATTTCTAGCACTGATGACGGAAGTAACTGTCACTGACTTATGGGACAGGAAGCAAACAGGCTTACATTAAAAGAGAAAAAATACTCATCTTAAATGCATCAGATTGAATGGAAATTTTTGTTACTTAAGTTAGTTGAAACTGAAAAAAGTGAAGGATATTACTGGAACTACATGGTGAAGTAGTGGTTCATTAAGATCATCATCCGTAACCTGCCTGTCACACACCCCTTGTTGAGACCAGATTGTCTGCTGAAGGAAAGTTCAGATTAATCTATCCCTTATGTTGTCATACTTGCTGGAGTGACAGATTAGGTTCTATTTTTGGTGCCTAATTTCTAAATTAGCAGTTTTCATCAAACCGTGTTTACTGCTGTCACAGAAGAACAAGCTGGGATGTGCACAGTCTCACTGAGAGACGTGTAATTATAAAAAGCTGAGGATGTGCCCTTCTGCTTGCTAAATGAGATGGTAGTAGTTCTTTTCTCTCTGAATATACTGACGAGCTGTATATGTGTATATTTAATTTATTTAACATTCTTTAATAGTTAAAGTACTGGGAGGTTTTTTCCTATTAGCAACTGGCAATTGGCCAAATTTAAAGAAGTCTTTTTGCTTAGCTTAATAATTTTATTTTTCTGAATCTTTCACAGTCTCTCATAAGTGGGTAGGGTTTTTTTTTTTTGTACTTTTTAATTTTTTTTTTGTATTTTTATTGTATTTTTTTGAATACAGTTTTAGTCACTGAAAAATAGTCAAAAATGGCTTTCTCGACGCATAGGAAAAAAGCTGTCAGTACTCCTACATATCTGTGACTGCTTGTCCCTTTGAACTATGCAAAGGGCTGAAGGTTGAAAAATGCCATTGTAATTCCAGGAAAAGTTCTAACAGCTTCATCAGAGTGGGGTGAATGATACAATTTTGCTTCCCACAGTTGTGTTCATTGTAGATACATACTGTCAGTTCTCTAGGGAGTGAATTTGGATTGACTTCCATTCCTAAAATTAGCTTTTCTGAAAATTGACACTTCAGATAAACAGGAAACAATCCTCCAGACTTTTTTTAACATCTTGAATGATGTTAAGCTTCTTCGGAAAGCTTGGGAAAAGCCTCATATCATACAATCGTAGAATCATAGAATAGTTAGGGTTAGAAAGGACCTTCAAATCATCAAGTTCTAACCACCTGCCATTGCGCAGAGACACCTCACACTAGACTTGCTCAACCTGGCCTTTAACACCGCTAACAATGGAGCATTTACATCTCCGGGCTACCTGTTGAGTGCTTCACCCTCACAGTAAAGAACTTCTTCCTTATATCTAGCCTGAACTTCCCCTGTTTAAACACATTACCTGTTGTCCTGTCACTTACAGTCCCTAATGAAAAGTCCCTCTCAGCATCCTTGTAGGCCCTCTGGAAGGCTCTGTGAGGTCAACCATGCAGCCTTCTCCAGGCTGAACAGCTCCAACTTACAGCTGGGAAGTAACCATGATAAGGTATGAAACATAAAAATGGGGCCACCAGATCTTGCAAACTATTAGATTTTGTCAGTGAGGAGGGGTTTCTGAGAAGAAAATGTTTGCAGAAAGGAAGACACGCTGAATGTGGAGGGAGAAGTCAGGATGTTGGTCAAGATCAGTAGGTTTTTGTTCACTTTTTTGTGTAGTAACTGCCTGGTAGAACAGAGTTGGTATTCAGCACATAGCCAGGATTCAGAGCAGATAGGCTGTGGATAGACAGGGGTAACTCAATTTCAGTTTTAGAGTAGAAAACTTTTAAAAGAGTATCAAGAGATAGCACTCAGGTTTTCATGTATCTCCATGTTATAGAATCATAGAATAGATAGGGTTGAAAAGGACCTTAAGATCATCAAGTTCTAACACCCCTGCCATGGGCAGGGACACCTCGCTCTAAATCATATCACCCGAGGCCTCGTCCAACCTGGCCTTAAGTACTGAAAGGGATGGAGCATTCACAACTTCCATGGGCAACCCATTGCAGTGCCTCACCACCTTAACAGGAAAGAATTTCCTCCTTATATCCAATCTAAACTTCCCCTGTTTAAGTCTGAATCCATTACCCCTTGTCCTACCACTACAGTCCCTAATGAAGAGTCCATCCCCAGCATCCCTATAGACCCCCTTCAGATACTAAAAGGCTGCTCTGAGGTCTCCACGCAGCCTTCTCTTCTCCAGGCTGAAAAGCCCCAACTTTCTCAGCCGCTCTTCATATGGGAGGTGCTCCAGTCCCCTGATCATTCTTGTGGTCCTCCTCTGGACTTGTTCCAACAGTTCCATGTCCTTTTTATGTTGACACCAGAACTGCACACAATACTCCAAGTGAGGTCTCATGAGAGCAAAGGGGCAGGATCACCTCCTTCGACCTGCTGGTCACTCTCCTTTTGATGCAGCCCAGGATATGGCTGGCTTTCTGGGCTGCAAGCACATACTGCCGGCTCATGTTCATTTTCTCATCGACCAGACCAGTTAAACAAAACCTACTTAATATAAGGCAGAACCATATAGTTTTTTAATAGGTCATCTATATGTCTTAGAGGTATTCAGATTAGTGATGGTTCACAAATTCCATGTAATTATGCATGAATTTAAAAATACTCAGAGTCATCTTGATAGATAAATCTTAATATCAAGGTACTTCTTGATTTACGTTTGACTACTGCACATATGCTTGGGTGATGAAGGAGTATTTATATTTTATAAATGTATATATGAAATAATTAAGTATCTTAACAAACTGTTATGTATTTAAACACTAATTATACATGGAAATGTTATCACAAATTAGACAAAATTATTTTTAACTTTGTCTTTTATTCCTCACTCCCCTTTTCTGCCTTCTTAGGAAGGTCATTCAGGATAAGCAACTGACTCTTTACTCAGACTGCAGATTTTTAAAGAAGGGTCTAGCTAGTCTTGAAAAGGACTCATAATCACTTCTTTGGATTTCTTTAGATCTGTTTGCTGAACTCCTCAGGGAGTCTTTGATATCCTGACATTTCATGTTAGTGCAGTGTGTTTGCCAAAAATATTCTTTGTCAAAAGGTTGCAAAGCTTTTTTCTGTTTTCCTCTTGACATGGCATTGGCACAGGGATGCCTACAGTGAGAAAATGGGATAAGGAAAATGGTGTAAATGTAATTACTGTCAGCTATTTCACATGACAACTTGAAAAGATTTTTCATCTAATGGTGGAGGAACAGTGGTTCATTTGGGGTAGAATGCTAAACACTAGGTTTTGATTAAAACATCTAGAATCTGTACTATGGAGTTCCTTAAAGAAACCTTTACTGGAGGTGTTGCAAGTACCGCTGTGAAGATAAAGTTATTTCAGATTGGGGTTAGTCATGAGCCCTGGGTTGGGAAGTTATGCTGACATATGTTTAGCAGTTACCTGTGGGACTGTCCTTCAGTCACAGTAGTTACACTATTATCTTCAGACAACAATAGATCTGCAAACAATATTTTAGTCCTGGAAATGCTAATACATTCAGGTTGTATTTTCCTTTTCTCTGGTACAGACTTCTTACCTCTAACTTCCAGAAATACAGTCACAGAATAGCACTAGAATAAATCATAGTAATTTCATTTCACTCTTACCCTTACAAATTGTTGCCTAAATTGTCAACACCTCTTCATTATTAGTTTTAAGCAAATTAGCTTTTATAAAATGTGAGCTTTTCGATCATTCATCTTAAGCCCCAATCTGTCTTCTTGTTGTTTTTAAAGGTAAGATATAATAGTAAGTGAAAATAGGAATTGCTTCCCTGAGGAAATTTTACAGTGATCAACAGAACCTGAGTGTGCATGAACAAGAATAATGCCTAGCTTAATGAAATTTAACAGAAATTAGATAAATAAGTAAAATGGAGGATTCCAAACAAACGGTACTGTAACTCTGAAGAGTGAATGCAAAATGCTAAGCCTTCAGGTTGAATGTGGAGAGAACAGTAGTCCTAGTAAAATAGCTCAAGAAATCTTTTCTTTTGAAGAAGGGAATGGTAAGAATGTAGAAGTAACTTTGGGAGAGGTGGACACCTGATTATGTTAAATTGCTTTTGGAGTGATACAGGTGAAAGCTGAAGAGAGAAGAAAGTAAATCAAGTGGCAAGGGAAGAGCAGAGTTACGTAGAACCTCTAAGGTGAGAGCAGGAAGCCTGCAATTTAAAATGTAACTTCTTGTAAAAAGTGTAATTTTAAAAAAATCTGTATTTCTCAATAAATGTAACATTGCCATGCAAACAGTAGAGTTTGCTTCAGAAGTAATTCTCCCATCTTAAGGCCTGATAAAGGAATAAACATGAAGTGGGTAAGAACTGCATGTCTGCTGGATCCAAATACAGCTTGCACTTAAAATAATTGTTCATTTCCAGTTCTAGTTTGGAAGTCATAGGCTTCAAGGGATTTGCTGTTGATTGACTTAATAGCCTTCATACTTGTTATAATATCCATTTCTGAGACGCCTGGTTTGTGTGGTCTACTCACAATCTCAGGATATTGCTGGCCAGATTTGGGTCGGGGAAATCATCATTCCCAGATGAGACTGATGGGGTAATGGACCATTTGTAAGGGTCACATATGTATAATTATGCTTCTTGATTTGTGCAAATTTTGTCATAGAATCATAGACGCTTAGAATAGTTAGGGTTGCAAAGAACATTATGTTCATCTACTTCCAACCCCCTTTACCTTGGGCAGGGACACTTCACGCTAAACCGTGTCACCCAAGGCTTCCTCCAACCTAGCCATGAGCACTACCAGGGATGTAGCATTCACAACATCCCTGGGCAATCCATTCCACTGCCTCACCCCCCTTACTGTAAAGAACTTCTTCCTTATATCCAATCTAAACTACCCCTGTTGAAGTTTTAACCCACTACCCCTTGTCCTATCACTACAGTCCCTAATGAAGAGTCCCTCCCCAGAATCCCTATAGGCCCCCTTCAGATACTGGAAGGCTGCTATGAGATCTCCATGCAGCCTTGTCTTCTCCAGGATGAACAGCCCCAACTTTCTCAGCCTACCTTCATATGGGAGGTGCTCCAGTCCCCTGATCATCCTTGTGACCCTCCTCTGGACTTGTTCCAAAAGTTCCATGTCCTTTTTTATGTTGAGGACACCAGAACTGCACAGAATACTCCAAGAGAGGTCTCACGAGAGCAGAATAAAGGGGCAGGATCACCTCCTTTGACCTGCTGGTCACTCTCCTTTTGGTGCAGCTCAGGATACGGTTGTTTTCCGGGCTGCGAACACACAGCGAAGCTGGCTCATGTTCATCTTCTCATCGACCAGCACCCCCAAATCCTCCGCAGGGCTGCTCTGAATCTCTTCTCTGCCCAGCCTGTAGCTGTGCCTGGGATTGCTCCGACCCAGGTGTAGGACCTTGCACTTGGCATGGTTAAACTTCATGAGGTTGGCATCAGCCCACCTCACAAGCGTGTCAAGATCCCTCTGGATGGCATTCCTTCCCTCCAGCGTATCAACCGAACCACACAGCTTGGTGTCATCGGCAAACTGGGTGAGGGCACACTCAATCCCCCTGTCCATGTCAGCGACAAAGACATTGAACAAGACCGGTCCCAACACCAATCCCTGAGGGACACCACTCATTACTGGTCTCCAGCTGGTCATTGAGCCATTGACCAGAACTCTTTGCGTGCGGCCATCCAGCCAGTTCTTTATCCACCGAGTGGTCCATTCATCAAATTGATGTCTCTCCAATTTAGAGTCAAGGATGTCGTGTGGGATGGTGTTGAATGCTTTGCACAAGTCCAGGTAGATGACATCCACTTCTCTGCCCCTGTCCGTCAGTTCTGTAGCCCCATCATAGAAGGCCACCAAATTGGTCAGGCAGCATTTCCCCTTAGTGAAACCATGCTGGCTGTCACCAAGCACGTTGTTGTTTTTCATGTGCCTTAGCATGCCTTCCAGGAGAATCTGCTTCGAGATTTTGCCAGGCACAGAGGTGAAATTGACTGGTCTGTAATTCCCTGGGTCATCCATTTTCCATTTCTTGAAAATGGGGGTTATATTTCCCTTCTTCCAGTCATTGGGGAAGTGTTTAAAAATTAAGGGATGAGTTTTCTTCTTTGCTTTTGTCATCTGGTCTGTGGGGACAGAAGTCACTCTGTTGATTCAGGAGTATCTAATCATCCTCCAGGAAGTCTTGTTTGCAATGTGGAAAGCCAGAGAAAGGTAAGAAAGCCATTTTTTTTTTTTAAAACTCCTTTTTATCTAACCATCTGTCTGTGGGGGAAACCACAGCATTCCACACAAGACTGCTTGCAAGGCGGTTTGAAACAATGTGTCACTAATTAGAACATTTTGTGGGTAAATACTAGGGTGTGACATGAATGCAAATATACCTGAGTAAGTGCCAAATTGTTCTGCACAGGTTCAGCCAAGGCTAGGAATTGCTGTGATTTTGCCCGTTTCATACAACTTCAGTTTAACTTTGAACTCTTTCCTCTTCTTCCACCCCACTAAATCTAGGTGGATACAGTTACTTTGTTTTGAATGCATTTCAAACTCTTTTTTTCATCAAAGGGGCCAGGGTCGAGCAAGTAATAGATTGACTTAAAAATTTCCACTTTCTTTCTTCCTGTGAGAACAGGTTTTCAGATCCTGGTGCACTTGACATCTCTGTATCACTCTTTTGTGGCTGATGTGATGGCCATCAAAAAACGCACACTCTTGAGATTATGTTTCATCTTTTAAGACTAGTTGTTTAATCATGGTGTAGTGGTAACAGGAAAAACATTGTCTGCTTAATTTTTTGTAGATCTCCATCTCTGTCTCTATCCATCTGTTGTGTTTTCTCCTTAGGCCCAGACAAGTAATCTGGAGAGCAAGTATAACACAGCATATAAGATAAAATAGCACTTGACCCTAATTGCGTTGCAATATTTAGCAAGGCTTTTGCTAACCAGTAGCAGTAGAAGTCTATATACTGTAATTTGCAGGTATCAGTAATTCCTAATAACAGTTGTGGTTGTATGTTGGGCAAAAAAGCTTCACTACCCAATATCAGATTTCCTGAACGGAGGATCAGCTCCACTGGATTCTTTGAGTGGCTTTTATATCTGTTTTTGTAAACAGAAGAAAAAAGAGCAGGCCTGTATGGTTTTTCATTCCATCACTATTCAAATATCTTAAAATAATATAATTTTCTGCTGCATTGCTGTTTTGAAATGTTCAGATTTCAGACATCTACATTCAGGGCCATCATTTGTATAGCACTTCATTAGGAAACTTTAATTTGAAAGTTAGAGAGACTCCTAATTTAAATCAATGCTCATCTGCAACTTTGCACTATGTGAAAGGAAGAGAATTTCTGTCTTATTTAATTCAGTGCCTCTTCAGACTTTAACTGGTCCTCAGAACTCAGGAAGTAAAGCTGGGAATTAGAAACAGGCAATTCTGCAAAGCCAGACAGGAAAGCTGCAATGTGAATATGTGTTGTTAGCTGAGAGCATTATTTGATAAACTCTTTTGCAGTACCAAATAAAAATATATCTACATCTAGTGGATGTAAACAGTTGATCATCATCAGATACCCTCCCCCTATCACCCGTTGGCTTTGCCAGTGCAGTATGGTGGTTTTATTTTTGTGAAACTCCTTAGTTTTGATTGGAGCAGGTCGGTAAATAAGTGAGCTCTGATAATTACTTCAGTAGCTTGTTTGGGTTTATTTCCTTCTTTGAATAGTCTGTGTAACTGAGTTTGTACTGCCTGTTCCTCAGGCAAATGTTTTTATATCTATTGCCTTTGTATTAAGATTTGGTATATTTTATTCTTCACATTTCTGTATTTTTTCTACTGCTGCTTCTTTCTAGTCCTTCCTTGTCTGTTAACAGGAATTACTTACAGATTTGTTATTATGAGAAAGGATATGTCATAAAAATACATCATTGAAAGAATTTTATTGTACCTGTATGAACTTTAGAACAAACTTCTGTGCTCAGATGAGCCTTAATATCTTTCTCAAAGCTCTCTCTGTCCCAGTTGAATACTATATATATATGTATATTGCCTTTTTTTTTTTTTTTTTTTTTTTTTTTGTTGTTTACCGAGTGTGCAAATGCAAAAAAGGACTTTTCTGGACAAATTCTTGCCGTTGCCATTTGTCTGTCTATGTGCAGTTTGGAATGCAGTTTAGAGGAAAGCAGTTATATTCTATTCTTGCTTGTTCTACTTTTGATAATTTTTACTATTCCAAATTTTAACACATTCCTTTGTCATCCCACGTGTATGCTAATGATGAGATGCTCTTCCCTTAATGCTAGTCTGTTCTTTTAACAATTCATATGAGTGACACAGACTAATAAAATGTGGCATTTCAGGATCCAGAGTAAAATATGAAATAAAAAAAATGACTGTTTGAGGAAAAATTAGTCATATGCAGAGGGACCTATTAAAGTTGCCTCACATATCAAGCCTTTGTTCTGAGCATGTGTGACTGGAACTGCAAAGCTAGACTGTCAGAATTTGTTTAGCTAATGATTCTAACTTGTTAAATTTTAACTATGTCTCCTTTTGTTGTTCTTCAAAGGATTCATAATACTCTTTATATTAATTTGTCTTATTTTTTTAAAATATACATTTTTTAATTATTATTTGGACATTGATTTGACTGCTCATCAGACACTGTTTATGTGTAATTTTGGTTTTGAATATGGGGTTTATTGTAAAAAGAATCTACATAAAATTCATAGCTCATACACAAGTGCTTTTTTGTTATCCACTAAGACAAGAGATACAAATCAAGTGTGAGAAAAGCTTGAAGCTAGACTGCAAGATGTGAATGCTAAAATCTATCACAATTCATACCGTCAGAGAAGTGTGCATATAAAAGTTCTTGGGCATGTATAATAATAGGCTGAAACACAAGTAGCATGCTCAAACATTAAACATTAAGAGCACTATGTCTGAAAAGACTTTGGAAACAGTCCTAAAAGTACAACGTGTGAAGGAGCTCACACTGACGTTCAGTTTCCAGCATGGCACTACCAGCTCCATTGTCTTTATTCTGTCTCTGTGTGGTGAACAGTAACAAGAAGGAATTTTGCTTTCTGTGCTAAGCTTCTGGGTAACCATCTGGTTGCAGAAATGTGGATGTGAGCCTCTGCCATGGGGTAAAGGTGATGCATAACAGTCTTGGTTTATGATTCTGTTTGGCAGTGTTATGTCCTATCAGTTTCTGCCCACACTACAGACATTTTTCTCCCTAAGTTAGTTCCAGAGCCCAGTAGCATGAACAGAGTCAATCCTGTGGTTTTCAACCAGCATTTGTGTAAGTTCAGTTTCATAACCTGTTCATTGCACTTTCAAAATGCAAAACCTGTTTCCCCTAGTATGCACAGGGAGGTGGGCTAACTAATTCCAGGGTAAATGTGGTATTTTTAAATGGATACATCCAAATGCAGTTGTTAGTGTGTGTGTGCCCTCTTGGTCACCCAAAAAAAAAAAAAAAAAGCCTCCTGAAAGATCTGTGGACACAAAACTAGCTTTAGAAATGCTTTGAAAAGATGGGTTCAAACCAGAAGCAGAGTGAACAGTCATAGAAGACACGTCTCAGTAAAGCAAAGAACTGAACTTTTTGCTTTTCACTTAGAAAAATCTGGGTGGTCAGGAACACATGATTTCACAAGGAATACAATTTCATTTTCGTCTGTTTCTGATAGGGTTGAGCTCTTGCAGGCATTGCACAAGGAAAGAAGCACTCTGGGCCCCCCCCCCATTAACCTGCGTTATCTCTTGATTCTTGTGGTCTCTCTAAGGACAGCTTCATATTCACCTGTCCATTACTTCCTTTATAGTAAAATATTCCTGTTAAAAATACAGCTTGCTTGGACCTCTCATGTCATAAGAAGTCAGGTGGATCATAATTAAATTATTTACCAAGTCTGTGAGGTGAAAACCACACACAATAACAAATTCCTTTAGTACTGGCAACCAAGAAATTACTGGTTGGACCTGCTGTCAGAACAGGAGCACTAAAAGGAAGGTGTCATGGCTTGACTTCGCGAACGAAGATTTGGGAAGGGCATTTACCACGCTTACTACAGGCGCGCTGATGACTAAGAAGGCCAATGTGGGATAGGCAAATCCGGCTACAAAAAGCACAGCAGAAGGTCTCCTTGGGTGGAACAGGTGGGGCACGATCCTTCCTGTGTTGTCTTTTCTCCTCGAGACTAGTTCTTCGTGAACTCTCAAAGGAGTCAGCGGCATTATGTATGGTGTACCTCCAAGTCTCCCGATTGGAGGCCAAGGTGGACCACTGATGGTAGTCAATATGGCCAAGGCTAAGGCATTGTTTCAGGGAGTCCTTGTATCTCTTCTTTGGGGCACCTCTCTTGCGGCTACCGGTGGCAAGTTCACCGTAAAACACGATCTTGGGGAGGCGGTGATCCTTCATTCTAGAGACGTGTAGCATTTAAAATGCAATGCTCACAACTAGTCTATGTTAATAATTGTATTTTTATACCATATTGATTGGCCCAAGTAGATGGCATTGGTACTAACTGTAAGCATAGAAAAGTGTGTATGTATAGAAATCTCTGCAATTTAATTGTTATAAAAGATACATGAATCCTAAAGCACATACATATACATTCAGTACATGCTTTGTATTTTCTTTCTGATATAAGGCAGATATAAGGAAACTGCAAGGAGAATTACACTCTAAGAAATGCAGAGGACTCCCTAAAATTTTTGGTAAATATCATGTAGAGAATTGCATGCCACTGAATGTCTCTGTATATGTATTATTTACTTTTTTAGAATTCTCATTGTATTTACCAGAGCAAAAGATTCATTGCCAGTGGCAAATAGTGACATTCTGAACCAGTCTTTCCATCCTTTACAAAGTGACAACTTTGTTCCTTTTCATGTGTGAAGCTCAAGATTGTGTTCCCTTTCTGTCTCTTCATAGCAGAGATTTTGTCATGGCAATTACAAGTGAGCATATGGAGGCAACAGCCTTTTGGGCATTAGAAGCTGCAGCATCAGAACAAGTCACATTAGTAGACTAGATGAAGAATGGTTCCTTGTTGATAGATATCATGTAAAGTGTTCTATCTGCATGAAAATGTGTGTAGTTTTCTATGTGAAACCAAGGGGATTCCTAACTCTCTGCCCAGATTGGAGACGCACACTCAAGTATGTGGATGGCCTAAGATGCTCATATGCTGTGGCATATTTTTGGATTTCTTTTTGATTAATATCATGCTTCAGTACATCCATCTGTCTGTGTACTAAGTGCAAATTTTGAAAGAAGGTAAATGATACACATCAATTAAAAAAACAGGCAAAGTTTAGGACTTCAGCAGAATTCAATAACTTTTTCATAGTAAAGTGTTGCCATATTGAAATGATAACTTTATACAGTTTTCAAAATAAATCTATTTCATAAATGTAATTAATAAAAACCAGTGAGGCTGAATAAGGCTTCTAGCACTCCTTGTTCCAAGAGATCAGGAAAACACAGGAGATGGAAAGAGATGTTTTCTGGCCATAATAGTCTGGGATGGACTTGGTTAGGTAACTGCAGTAATTTCCTGCTCACTAAGCAGAGTAGTTTTGCAGATCTGCTGTTCACAAAGCAAAAGCTATGTCTGTATTTTACCATAGACACATTTTAACCTACCCTGCAAACTCTTCAAAAGTCAAGCTTCCAGCTTTCCTAAAGCTGTGCTTTCAAATCCATTTTGAGCAGTGGAGGCATTGTCTGTGTCAGGCTTGGAAACGCAGGCTATTACTCTAGAAGTTACTGAGTGAAATAAAAAAACCCCAGAAGCCTGTAAGAAACTTAACCCATACAGTTTAGCAATCGCTAAACCAGCTAACAAATAAGAGACAATTTAAATTGTTTCACAATGCCAGTTGCTTGCAGAATACCTGCCATCCTCTTGATAGGTTAAAAAATAATCTATTTGCAGCTCTAAGGTTGAAGAATGCAATGAATTCAGTAAGCTCAAGCCTCACTGCACTTGTCTTTCATGCTACCAAATGTGTCCTTTTAAGATATTATACTGTTTCACACATGATTGAATAAAGAATTTAAGAAGATATCTTCTCACAGTATATCTGTTCTTAAGTCTCTTATCATTTCTTAATGTTGGAACATGTAAGTGCCAGTATCTATGGGGCAGTTAGAAAATATTTATAAATTGTCATGGCTGATGCTTTTAAATCTTTATTTGAATATCTAAGGAAGACTTAGATTTCATACTTTGTAGAAAAAAAATATATACTGCTTATCTGCAGGCAAATACTCTGTATCATAGTATATTCCTTCAAAAACAGTGGTTAATGACATGAAAAGGGTCAGTGAGTTGCAACCTTAGGGCACTAGACTAACAATGACCAAATTTGTCATCAGTGTAGCTACATTACAGTTAATCAAATTACAGATTAAATGATTTGCCCCAGTAAATCTGCAAATAATGTTTTCTGAGAGGCTTTCTGAGAGACATGGGGTTTTATTAAAGCGGTGACGTATTTAGCCAAATTTCACTGCATCGGTATGTTTGCAGAGGTGTTGATAGATATTTATACCTAGATACATAGGTAGATCCGCCATGCATTAGTGACGGTTTTGTGCTATAAATTATTCAATGTGCTTGGAGGAATTTGAAACAAAAACTGCTTTGCGGTATCAGTAGGTCATACGCTCAATGAGAATCGGCTTCTCCATTAACTAGCACTGGCACTGAATCAGTAAAGTGTGAGTTATGTTGTCAGCTTGCTCATTTAATCTTCATAAAAATTTGAAACAAATATCCGAATTCACAATGGTTTATTTGAAACAGAAAGAATCTCAGCAACTAATTTTGCATATGAAATTGATGCAATGCTGAGAACAGCTCTCAGGACCTTGGACAGTTCTTTGAGCCTAGAAATGTGTCAAGATGTAAGGAAGCATAATAGTTGTCTTTGTTTCTCATCACAGTTCTTTCCTTTTTGAGTGTTGTTTTGGGTTGGTTGGTTGGGTGGTTGGTTGGTGTTTTCAAGTGAGGTCTGTATGTAAAGTGTCCGTTTACATGCTTGCAGAATTCACTGAAAATAAACCACTGACTCAAGCATGTAAGAACATACATGTTAGGGAATGAAAATTTCTTTTTTAAGAAATTAATAGTTTTTGCTCAAGTGTCATACAAATGAGGCTGAATTAAGTTCTTTTAATGATTTCATGTCTGAGGTTGAAGAATCTCACACAATGTAAGATCAGTTTTCAAGCGGTTCAGGATACCTTTGTTTCTGTTAGTTCATGTGTGTGCAGAATAATCCTGGTTAGATCAAAACCGTTTAGCACCAGTATATGTTAGGTTCTTTTCCACTTATAAACTGTCTTCTACAGGAAACTGACCTTTCTCTGAATAGGTCAACATCTTATAAAGCCCAGGGACCACCATCTGACCTATGTTACTATGATGAATTTCTAGAGTATCTTCACTGATGTCAGTACAGCTACTCCATTGTATACTGGTGTGAGAGCAGAAATTTCACTGGGAGCTGCTTTCAAGTATCTACATGAACAGTCTAAAAACCCTTTTGTCAGTTTCTTTGCAATTAATTAAACAAACGCTTTAAGTGTAGCACTTGTACTCTGCCAGAAAAAGTGAAGGACCAGGTCAGAGAAGATGGACTTGTAGGTGAACAAACTTTCTAACCTTTAACCTGTAAGAATGTAATTTATGTTCACATTGTAGACAGGTGGCTATGGAGGCACCAAAATCATTTTGCAAGGCTATGTGATTACCCATAGATAAACAGAGTCTACCTGTTTTCTTTCCTAGTTATTTTATAATCTCTGCAAGCAGTAAAATCAAGATGGATAGTTTGTTTTGGAAAAAAAGAAAATAAAATTTGTTTACTTTGAATTAAGAATGGATATTACTGACAGATTCCATCATGGATGATCAGAGCAAAATTGATGTTACACAGTACCTGGCAGTTTTCTCTCATTGAAATGAAAGGAATTTAGGATGCTTTCAAAGCTATGTCTAATTCTCTAGAAGTGCACTTGTCTGCCTTGAGGCACCTTCAGAAAAGTCTATTTATGATAAACCACTTCAAGAATAAAGTCTTCAGACATGTAGAATGTTAAGAACTATAAAGAAAAAACATGTCTGTTTAATTCAGATCATTTTCCAATTTATGTAAATGAAAGGCTTGCAATATTTTTTTCTTTTCCTTTGCCCAAGTTTCCAATTTTCAGTGTTTTGTTGCACTAAAACAAGCAAACAAAAAATGGATGCATTTACTGAGATGTGTGTTTAACACCAAACTCAGTGCAACAGGGACAGTTTTGCAGAATACCACTGGACTTGGCTTTGCATGACATAGCCACCTGTAAGTACTGCGAGTGATTCAGTATTTCATCGCGGGTGATATGTATTATTTCACATTCATTTAGGGTGGTTTTACTGTGTTGATTTAGACCTTCTCCCAGACTGATTTCTGATTTGAGAGCAGAAAGAAGTAGTGGCTAAGAGGGAGCTGTAGAATCCAGCAGAGTGACAGTGCCACTGTCAAGCCAAATAAAGATTCCACTGTGTATCTCATTATTTGTATATGTTATGCCTCTTCTATGGTGAGTGAAACATATTAGTATCTTCAAAATTCCTCCTTTATTTTGCTAATTGATATCATTCAGATTCTTGGCTGGTACAAAAGAGGGGGATGGGAAAGCTACTTAGTCTTGTACACAATAGGTTCATCATGCAATTATTTTTCCTTACAAAAATGTAGGCTTTTATTCCCTACCTGTATCCTTAATTATCACACAATTACAAGCAATTACTCCTCAGGCTGTGCAATTGTCCTGTGCACAGGTGGAAGTGCTCAAGTTAAAAGCATGTACGATGAGTAGAAGTTAAAACCAGGTTATAGAAGTAAGCGGTGGTTTTTTTGTGGGTTTTTTGGGATTTTGCTTTTTTTTGGTTGGGTAGATATGAAAGTTATTATTTCATAAATACTTCAGGCATTCGACTAACAAAGTTCATGTAAGTACTCAGAAAACTGATTTTTTTTTTAAGGTGAAGGTCAGTCCGTGAATGAAGACATCTGAAGCAATGGTCATGATAGCAATGAATGAGCTGCAGTGATGTCCTTTCACTTCTTGGGTTACGTTTGCTTGCACTGAATACTTTGCAATGGATTTTTGTCATAGATCCAGTACTGTTTATGTCAAAGCAGGTAGTTTAGTGAAGGTCCTAGTCCTTGATCTGTAATCCCAGAGTCCCCGAGAAACTCATTTAATATGAGCTAGCTCTGATTTTATCAAGGTATTTAGTGGGCACTATATAAAAAAAAAATAAAAATAAAAAAAGAATAACTATATTAGAATGGTACATTTCCATGTTATATGCTTAATTGATCACATCCAGGAGCAGAAGTATGAAGGCAAGGAAGTACAAGTGCAAGGCTGGAATGCTTGAATCAATAAGGATCACATTAATTTAGGTAAAAATCTCTGATGGATATTCTCTGTATTCTCTGTGATTCCCACATAGGAAGCATAGATATGAAACTACACCCTATAATGTTTTGGTCATTTGAATTCAGGATTCAGCAGTGAATCCAGCATGAGTAAGGTCCACTTCCTAAAATTTCCTAGATGCTACCAAATGCATTAATAATGTGCACTAAAGGAGAGAATTAGTTTTAGCTGCATTTTCCAAGTGAGCAGAGCTACAGACAGAGAGTATATGTGAAAACAAATGTAAATACTGAAGTAAAGGAAATAGGTGAGATTATGTGCTAGAGAATGATTATATATATGTATTTTTTCATTGTTCAAATATTATTGAACCAGTTTGAAAGCTCAGGCAAAGGCAGAGACAAAACACAAGAATATGAGATATTTATTGTTCTAAGGTAAAAACTGATTTACACGGTGTGGTGGCATATAAACACTGAAGAACTACTTTCTATATTGCAAGCATAGATTTAACACATAATGTGTTCTAAATGTGTTTCTTAATGTTGGTGAATGACTTCCATTTCTTGGCATCACATATCTAATAGCTTCACAGTGCCTAAGCAGAAACATAATACAAGTATAATACAATAAGGCAAAATGCAGAAGAGCCAGTCAACTTTGAGATAAAGGCCCTTAATCCCATGACCATTTAATAGGAAACACAGAGCAGAAACTACCAAGGCACTACAAATGTTTCTTGATTGTTATAGCCACAGTTTTCTCTATTTGGCAAAAACTTTTGTACTTATTCATAAAGAATTGAACTGAGAACTAGGGTTAAGTAAATAATGTAGGACATCCAGGAAATTGAAGAATGTGAGTTGTGGGCTTTAGCTCTGCTAAATTTCATAGAATCACAGAATCATAGAATAGTTAGGGTTGGAAAGGACCTTAAGATCCTCAAGTTCCAACCCCCCTGCCATGGGCAGGGACACCTCACACTAAACCATGTCACCCAAGGCTTCCTCCAACCTGGCCTTGAACACTGCCAGGGATGGAGCATTCACAACCTCCCTGGGCTACCCATTCCAGTGCCTCACCACCCTCACAGTAAAGAACTTCTTCCTTGTATCCAATCTGATCTTCCCCTGTTGAAGTTTTAACCCATTACCCCTTGTCCTGTCGCTAGAGTCCCTAATGAAGAATGCCTCCCCACCATTCTTGTAGGCTCCCTTCAGGTACTGGAAAGCTGCTCTGAGGTCTCCACGCAGCCTTCTCTTCTCCAGGCTGAACAGCCCCAACTTTCTCAGCCTGTCTTCATATGGGAGGTGTTCCAGTCCTATTATCCTCGTGGCCCTCCTTAGACTTGTTCCAACAGTTCCATGCCCTCTTTTTGTTGAGGACACCAGAACTATACACAATACTCCAAGTGAGGTCTCACTACTTCTTTTGCCTCATTCTTCTTCACTGTATGTAAGATAGCTGTAAAAGGGAAACTTTTATTTGGTGTTCTGTCTGATGACTATGCCATGCTTTTCAGCTTTTGTAGTGCATGTGTGGGCTTATTTATTTGACACAAGGCTGCTTTGTGTTGTGTTTCATCATCTTGGAGTACAGGCCAAAGACTATACATGCCGTATTGACAGCCCTCTATTAAATAATGTGAATCCTAATTTAAAGCCTAACGGTGCCTCTGAAATTCTATTGACCTCTTCAGCAACTCACTGTGATGGTCCACTAGGCTGTGGTCCTTCTGCATACAGCTGTTTTTCATTTTCACAGATGCTGTACATGTATGTTACCTGGTTTGGGTTGTTTTACTTCATTCTGACAGGAATGTATAGATACTTATCATTAAACAGAAATATTTTCTACCTCCTACAGTGTTACAAGAATAATTTCTTAACTTTATCTCTAGAGAACAACCATCCAGGGAAACATATTGTTATCAGTTTATTAATACTGGCAATCTGGAAGGGCAGGTATCATGCTCTGTTACTGCACTTTGTCAGCACAAATACAGTATAGACTATATCAACATTTGCGTTAGCCCTGATTTACTTATATGTGATTACTTTTAGCAGTTTCTGAAGGCAGCCGTCTGAAATACAGCTTTGTATTGTTGCTTCAGATATGACTAATTTGTCACTGAAAAACAAGGATTACTTGTAAGCCTCTTTGTCAGTATTTTAGTTATACATTATCAAACATGCACTCCTTGGTGCTGTATGATTATGTTTATTAGTAAGAAGATAAATTGATATAATGCAGTAGTAGTTATAAGAAGAGATTTCTGATGAAGGCTATCCCATAGCAATGAGCACTGAGCAGCAAGGGAACAGTGAGAGTAGAGATGTGTGTACTCTGAACCTATGGATTTGCTACAAATAAACATAATGCCTTATAAGGTTCCATCAAAGGGGGAAGTTTCCTTGCCAGGGTAGATTAAAACCCAAGGCCATAGTTACAGTGGACATTTTGACTTCGTTTGACTTTAGTGATTGTGGTTCAAGTTCACTTGAACCACAGTCTGAACTTTTGACCTGTGCCTCTACCATTGCATACTGTTCATGACAACTACAAGCTTGTTTCTCTTTGTTTTCCTCTGATAAACAGCCTGCATATCTTAGCTCCTTCCAAAGCACAGATATTGGAGGAAAACTAATTGATGAAATCTTGGTTTTACTCCCTGCCATAATGATACACTTTTTCAAAGTACATCATTTGTTGCTGTAGCATCCATTGATTTATACTAATGTCTTTTTATCCTTTAGGGCACTGTGAAAATTCTGTGGAATTTAATGCTGTAACTCACACAAGTGTGCTAATAATTTCTGTTTAATAAGGGCAAAATGTAAGTCTCCTTTGTGAATTACACTGATTGTTTTGGAACAAACAAAAATGCAGAAGGGGAGTAGATATTGTTAATTGTGTGGACTCTGATCAAAGTGTGATAAATTTTAGAAGATTCTGGTTTATAAGTAATTAGTGTTTGCAAAAGATGAGTTGCAACTCTTGTCTGAAATTAGTGTTGCAGGCTAAAAATCTGCACAAAATAAATTGAAGGAAAAGTGAAAAAGAAGGAAAGGCTGAGCATTATAAAGATGAAACTGTCAACCAGATGTGTTCAGATATGCTTCTGTTGCGATGGTGTTTTGTCACTTAGCTTATTAAAGACAACTTCTTCTCTTAGGCTACCTTCATGCAGTGAAAGAATCATTGCATGGAGTTGGAGTCTCCAGTTCATGGCCTCCAGGCCAGTATATTGAACAGTGCAATGACTGGGTGACACAGAAAGGTTATCTTTCTGACAAGCTGTTCTTTGTATCTTTGCAGTGATGTAACACACTGGCTGACTGCTAGAATACGTATTAGTTGTGATAGAAACCATATGTCTTCTTACTTACTTCAGGCAATGGATTCGTCAGGTACAGGGGACATATATAGTTACATGTAGTATTGCAAGCCCCAAACCAAAATGATTGAATGAAGTAAGACTTTGTTTGAAATGTTGGAAACATACCAAAAGTTTCAGCAATTTGTCCACGTAATCATATAAATGTGTATAGCTTACTTGAAACTCATGCAAATGGGATAAACTTGCTGGGCTTGAAAAATAGGGTTGTAGTACCAGTCTTGAAAAATATTCTCCTTTGATATTTCTTGTACAATATTTTCTAAGCAAGCCAGTAAAAACAGAAATAAGATTCCTTTAGAAAACTTCTGCATAGTTGTTTTCAATGTTTGTACCAGCATTGCAAAGAAAAATATTTTGAAACTGCTTGTCCCAGTGAGCTGTGAAGAAAATGAAGTGGTTGATTGTTTGTTCCCCTTCCATCTCATACTCCATCTCATATCTTTTTCAAGAGAAAAAAATCTTAAGTATTCCCTTGCTGAAAAGCAATCACTTAAAGAATGATCTTCCATTTCCATTTCAGTTATTGAAGCAGTTTTACTAAGTTCTTACCATGACAAAGTAAAGTCTTCACTTTCAGATGCTTACTCAGCAGAGTAATACAAGTCTCCAGATTTTGAGATTCACCCATAAGTTTTTCCTATAAAGTGGAGTTACTGTGAAATGTCATAATAATCTCACCAAGTTTCCTGAAGAACTTGTCAACAATTAGGAATCTGGTTGTCAAAAAAAAAAAAGAAAAATTAATGTGTTTCCCATCCATAATGACTCATTTTACTGAAGCATTCGGTCTATGGAAGTACTTTTGCTCCTTATGCATTCTGGTTGGATGCTTGTTGTGCCTGAGCTGCTTGAAATACAGAAGCATGTTACATTTGGGTTACCAACTGCTATGTGCAAAACGTGTCTATCATTTCAGTACAGTATCATTTCAGTACAGTGTTACACGTACACTTGTGCTGTCTTTTCCCACATACAGCTGGTTCTTTTAAAAAGGACTGAGAATTGGGACATTGAAAACATGTCATGTACCTTTTATTTTAAACAAATATGAATGATATTAAGTATCAACTTCCAAGTCATTCATCATTATTAGGTTCATTTGGAGCTGGACTGCTCCCTTCTTTGTTTTTAGCATGTTTTCTTACTGTGGAAGATGCCAGATTGACAGCCTTGAAAACTCAGATCTCTCTGTTTATCAGCACAAACACCCCTCCTGCCTCATATATATGCCTGAAATGAGAGTGAAGATAGTTCAGTCTCCACGGTCATTAAATCCTGTTGATTCCATCCATAAGAATGCCAGTACTGAAAGTTGTCATAGTGACTTTGTGATCTGAATGACTGCTCAAAAGACACTAGATTAAGACACCAAATTCATCTCACATACCTCTGTGCATATAAGACAGTAATGGTTTTCATTCACTGTGAATCTGGATGGATTCAAAAGGAGTCTTAGATTTAAAGCTTTCTGAAATTCAATAACCTTCCCCTGAGCCACACAGTCCCTTCACTTACTTGAGAAACTTGTTCATGTTTTTTAACAGGTTCCTTTTCATGTATGAGGTCTTTATTGTTTTCAATAGCTTTCTATCAGAAGGAAATCATTTCTAGGGTCTGTGGGGCATATGAATAAGAATTCTTGAGGATTTACCTGAATGCAGAAAGCAGTATAGAAGCTGGGACTATTGCATGTCTTTGTTTTATACTGTTAAACAGGCTGCAGGTACCTGTTTTTAATCTGAATTCTGACCCTGCTTACCTTACCAACAGCGGTTACAAAACATTACGGACTGTAAGGAGAGCAAAGTGTAATTGGAGAGTCCTCAGTAAAGTAACCTTGCTTTCTGCCTCAGTTTCCACTAGAAACTGGGAATAGCAATGCTTAAAAAGAGATGATTTTAAAAACTGATAAGTTTATATTTAAGTAATTTGTCTGGCTTGTAAAATTATATTATTTCCATCTAGATAAGGCATCCATTAGTAGATTAAGAATAAAATGATATCTTCTGGGGTTTTGGTTGTAATAAGGCTTTCAGAGCACTGAAATGTTGTGTAGGTCATTTCCTGACACCTTTTTTTAGTTCAGAATACTTCTCTGGAAGAGAAATACTCCTAGAAAATTTAAATACAAGTAACAGTAAAGACTGCTTCAAGAAAAACCTGTAGAAAACATATGAGCTTCATTAGTTATCAGGCAGTATTTAACTGAACCAGTATGCTGAACAGATGCTGCTCACCAAAGGGTGCTTTTGTCTAAAAATCATTTTGAACATAAAGAATAAAAAAATGTAGAAAACTTACCTGTGAAAAAGAAACCCATATTTCACCTAAAAAAAAGACTGTTTTTCCTTGTATCCCAGGATTTCCATGTCTAAGATGAGTGTTAATGGTGCGCAGAGTCTTTTCATTGGTAAGGCTTTGTGTGCACAATAGAAGGAGAAAGTCCTCAATCAACACCCCAAATTCGTATGACAAAAGTGGCTGCAGAATATATTCTTTTGAGCTTCATTTACTTTAGAAGGTAGCTCCACGTGCATGCCAGACAAGGCTATTCATAACATCAAGTGGCTTGTAGGGAGCCTGGGGAGGATTTACTATGTGATTCTGTAGCTGATAAAAATACTGCTGATAATATTCTGGTGATGGGTGCATCATCTTTCTCCAAATTAAAATATAAACACAAGAAAGTATACACTAAATATATATAAATTTACTATAGAAAACACAAAATTTTTTTTCAAAAATTACAAGTCTGCAGAACTCAAAAGCATTTTATGTCAGCATCCTATTACACATGCACAATCTGTTTCACGGATAGCAGGCAAAATTTCTATTTCCTGTGTGCTCACTGTTGGAATTACTGGGGTAGGTGATAGGCGTTTCCCACCCAGGTAGCCGTGCAGTGGATGAGTCTCTGACTCACTGTGCCCTTACCAGCTTAGCTGCACACAGTGAGGGTTTGTTCGTAAGAAAAGTTAGAATTGGCAGAATGTCCCAAGGAAGGTGCTTAGATTTTTGCTTCCATAGCAGGAGTACAGAAAGACTGTGGGGCAACTCTTAACCAGGTTTCTTATTTGATTCTGCAGTAGCAGAAATACAAGTTTCATCTTATAGCATGCAGGTAAATCACACATTCCTCAGATAAGCTCTGCAGTTTGCCTGTCATTAAAGATGGTCCAAACCCATTTTGGATATCTTGAAAATTGTAGCATATATAATCTAACTCTAAGCCCTATTGACATTCCTGACATTTATATCTTTGCTAACATACTTTATTCTTCTGTATATCTTCAGCAAGAAGGAAGAAGACATTTCTGCACTGAATATAGTTTCAGATGTATCAAACAGCCTAATCAACTGTAGCTTCAGTAATTTGAAACTTTTTTCCACTGACTTTAATGGGATCTGTACTTTGGAGAGGAGTAAACTATGGGAGGAAAATAAAATTTAACCTCTCGTATTGCATACCAGGGTATGTTGTAGAGGTCTTTTTAGGGCAACAGCGCTTCATTAGTATGCATAGTTTTCCCTCTTGCGAGGTTCTCCCCCATTCTTAACCTTAAACTACATATAAATTTTCTTAAAAATACAAATATATTGAATTTATATTAACTTCATCATGTCTGTGCCTTAAGGAACACATTTTTGTTGTAAAAGTTACACTTTTAATGCATGGCAACTTGTAAATAATATATTGGTAATCAGTAAATGATTAATACATGTTTTCCCCCTTAGTTATTTAGGGCAGTGTTGAGTGTGATAGTAAGAAATAATGCACGTTATAATGTGTAAGTGCTACGAAATAATGGATAGTCTCCTGTAGTAATGTATTTTAGTATTATTTATACATATCTCTCTCATATGTTATACAGTGGAGCTACTTGCATTAATTTAACTTAAGAAAGTAATGCCAGACTTGTTATTCATTTGTCCAAAATTGTCATCTTAGTTTATAGTGATACTGATATTTGGTATTTACCTTTTTAAAACATTAATGCTGTTTACTGCATCGCTGCCTGGGCCACTGTAATAGTGAAAGCGACTTAAAAATTTCTAAGCAGCTCTGACCTAATCCTGCAGTGCAGTCAGCATGAAGGACTCCCTGCACCCATATGGACTCCCACCAAGTTCAGTGGAGGTGCACAGATGTGGAAGACACTCAGGGGATGATTATGCTGCCTGTAGAGATCAAAAAAGATGAAATGTAACCAGTCCAGCACGGACACAAATGTAAAGCTTAACGCATTTCACAATGAGCACAACTGAAAGTGTACCTCTGATTTATGACCCCGATTGCCATGCTTCTTTCTTGTTGTTTTTTTGTTGCTTTTTTTTTTTTTTTTCCCCACAAAATGTGTGGCTCTAAATGCATTAGAAGCAGTAAAATCTCAGAGTTCAAAGCTTTCTCAGAGTACTTGCTTATAGGTTTGTAACAGTTTTGGGTACATGTTGCAAATGATGATTTACAACTACGGACCAGTCAGTCTCACCTCTGTGCCTGCAAAATCTTAGAGCAGATTCTCCTGGAAGGCATGCTAAGGCACATGAAAAACAACAAGGTGCTTGGTGACAGCCAGCATGGCTTCACTAAGGAGGAATGCTGCCTGACCAATTTGGTGGCCTTCTATGATGGGGCTGCAGAACTGATGGAGAGGGGTAGAGCAGTGGATGTCATCTACCTGGACTTGTGCAAAGCATTCGGCACCATCTCACACGACATCCTTGACTCTAAATTAGAGAGACATCAATTTGATGGATGGAACACTCAGTGGATAAAGGACTGGCTGGATGGCCGCACGCAAAGAGTTCTGGTCAATGACTCAATGCCCAGCTGGAGACCTGTAATGAGTGGTGTCCCTCGGGGATCGGTGTTGGGACCAGTCTTGTTCAACATCTTTGTCGCTGATATGGACAGTGGGATTGAGTGCGCCCTCAGCAAGTTTGCCAATGACAACAAGGTGTGTGGTTTGGTTGATACGCTGGAGGGAAGGAATGCCATCCAGAGGGATCTTGACATGCTTGTGAGGTGGGCTGATGCCAACCTCATGAAGTTTAACCATGCCAAGTGCAAGGTCCTACACCTGGGTCAGAGCAATCCCAGGCACAGCTACAGGTTGGGTAGAGAAGAGATTCAGAGCAGCCCTGTGGAGAAGGACTTGGGGGTGCTGGTCGATGAGAAAATGAACATGAGCCGACTTCAGTGTGCACTTGCAGCCCAGAAACCAACTGTATCCTGGGCTGCATCAAAAGGAGCGTAACGAGCAGGTCGAAGGAGGTGATCCTGCCCCACTACTCTGCTCTGGTGAGACCTCATTTGGATCACTGTGTGCAGTTCTGGTGTCCCCAACATCAAAAGGACATGGAGCTGTTGGAACAAGTCCAGAGGAGGGCCATGGGGATGATCAGGGGAATGAAGCTAGGCTAAGAATGTTCAGGCTGTTCATCCTGGAGAAGAGAAGGCTGCGTGGAGACCTCATAGCAGCCTTCCAGTATCTGAAGAGGGCTATAAGGGATGGTGGGGAGGGACTCTTCATTAGGGACTGTAGTGACAGGACAAGGGGTAATGGGTTAAAACTTAAACAGGGGAGGCTTAGATGAGATCTAAGGAAGAAATTCTTTACTGTGATGGTGGTGAAGCCCTGGAATGGGCTGCCCAGGGAAGCTTCCAATGCTCTGTCCCTGGTAATGTTCAAGGCCAGGTTGGAGGAAACCTTTGTGACACGGTTTAGTGTGAGGTGTCCCTGCCCATGGCAGGTGGTTGGAACTTGATGATCTCAAGGTCCTTTCCAACTCTTAACTATTCTATGATTCTGTGATTCTGCAATTTTGGTTTTGTTAAACTTCAAAATAACACAGAAGTATTTGGCTTTCTTTTCTAAATACTTTCAAATGTATTTAATTTACATCTTTCCTTTTTAAATGCATATTAAAAATCCACTGTTTTTCACATGGATAATTTATCAGTATCAAAGGGCAGGCTCCTAGTAACAAACGATTAATAATTTTACTGAGAATGCAGTGACTGCAAAATAAGCAAACAGTATTGAACTGTTGGTGTTTGAGTGGCTGCCTTTTCTCATGGCAGTTAATGGGACTTTTAAACTAACTTCATGTGGAATATGGTCAGTCCAATAACTGCTTTCTACTGTTATACTCAGTACAATTAGCAATAATTTAGGTAGCACTGTGGCTGTGTATTCTGAGCTTGCAGTACTGGATTCAGTGATGATAATGATGCTTTTCTGTTATCATTTCAGGTCTGGGCTGTGGTTTGTAACAGGTAAAATACATAAAGGTAACTTTCAAATATTTGCAATATATATGTCTCCAAATGATGCAGTACTAAAATGGCAATAGTAATACAATACTAAAAGTACTAATGGTACTTTTTAAACTAAGTATGAGTGGCGAGGTGGCACAGTGGGACTGAATTTTGCATGTATCAAGGTTTATTTGTACTATGCCGTACGATAGTGTGTTACTAGCTTGATCAAGGACTAGCAAACCTGAAATTTTGAATGGAAGTGACTTGAATTCGTACAGCTGGGAGCTGGCAGAGATAACTCATGTTTGTCTGTATCCATCCTAGATTTTCACCTTAGTTCTTAGGAAGTAAATAAAGGAAGTATTACTCTCTTCCAGGGTTCCTGAGAAATACTCTGCTGAGCTCAGTTTAATTTCTGTGGATAGATGTCCACCACTGCCAGAACTGTCACATCTGGTACCCAAACTGGCACAGCAGTAAAATGAAGCAATTGTAATATATATATTTTGGGGATTTTTAATTTTTTTTTAGTATGCATCTCACTGCCATATATAAATATCATCTGGCATTTCAGACTATATACAAAAAATCCTGAAAAATATTAAAATAGTGGTTACCGTAATGTTTTCTGAAGAGATTACTCTCCTCCATTAAATGCAAGATAATAGTGCATGTCTTCTCATTATGGTTCTGATTATTAAATGTTCTAACAACATAGCTTAAAACACTGGTTTGCAGTTCTCTGTTTCTGAGGATTGCTTAAAATTTCAAGTGGAAGGATGTGGTTTGAGATTTTGCTGACTTTCAATCCATACTTAAAGGAAGAATAATGCAGGCCTTGAGGTTCAACAGTCAGATTTTTCTCTTATCATGGCTTCTAGTTTTTGTGTGATATTTCATTATTATCTGGCTTCTACTGTCTCTCTTCTGGTGAAGTGACAGTAATTTATACACACCTGTTTATTTTATGCAAGAGTGTTTCCTGACATGTTTCCTCTAGTTTTAGATATGTAATAGATACAAAGTTTCATCTATCTGTTCCTTTTTACTGTGTTTTGAATTTCTGAAAGTGAAATGTTTTCCCTGGGTGTCAGTGGGTATCCTTCTCCACCTCTGGGAAGACAGTAGAAACAACCATATAGAATCACAGCACTAAAATACAAAATCATGTATATTTTTTTTGTAAATGCATGTATCTGAGTAAGTCAACCTGATTAGAAATTTTTATATTTGTATCCTTGCAAGACCTGACTACTGGCTGAAGTTTGCACACTTGAGATTTTCATGACATTAGAAGATTTTAAGATTAGAAGGCTAAAAGAAAGTAGATGGTTTTATCCTATTTAATTTAATTAAATTTATTTAGTATGAAAAAGGGATAAAGCTAACTGTCTCCAGCATAATAGCTCTTTAAATACATTAGTTCCTAAGAGGCCTGCAGTCTGAAAGCCAGCGTGCTTTTAGATGAATTAGACATTGTCTTCCTTTATTCCTTTTGTAACCTGGAATAGCTTCGGAAGTTCTTTTAATACAGGAGGGTGCTCAGGCACACAGTCTTGAATTGCAAGTACATGTAATAGTGAAAGTGCAATTCAAAACTCTTTTTCACTCATGTTTTCTATTAAGATCCTAGACCATCCTGAAATCTACTTAACAATTAGAAGAAAAAGAAAAATCCTCAAGAAAGGTCTGCTCAACAGTACTAATATCTTCTTCCTTTCGCATACTTTTTGGAAAGTATTACACAATCTTGGACTGTGAGTTGGATTGGGTTTAGAATATGAAGAATTGAGACAAGACAGACTCATTCACTATACAAGTCAACAAGTCAACTACATGTCGCTGTATATCTTTATACAGCAGGGAAAGTGCTTTCCTGCAGAACTGCAGCTCTACGAGAAGGGGTGACACAGCACAGAATTGCAGGTTTCTGTTGCTTATAGTTCTTGTTTCCTGATCTGCTCAAGACAAATTTCATATTAGTAATAAGATGTGCACTCCACAGCGCAACTTTCTGTGCTGTAGTTTTTTCACAGCACTTTTTATTCAAGACCACTATATGAATATATGTGATTTGCATAGATCCTGGGTTTTAGGAATATTTTTTCATGTTTATTCCTCGATTCACAAATGTTACTAAGATTAAAATTGCATACAATCTTCAAATCTAAATTCTAAGTGTATGTGAACCATATTACTAGGCAGGTAATAACAAAACATATATTTGAAAAGATACTGTATTATTAATCTCTTTAAGCAATGATGAGTTTCACACCTTCTGTGGTAGTGCGTTACAGTGTTTAATTATCCAGAACAATTTTGAAGAAAAATCAGTACACTTGGCCTTATTAGTGTAAGCTAAAGCAGAGCTTTTTAAAAGCAACCTCCAGACAGGATTTGTAAACATCAACTTCATTTTTATTTGCTGCAAAGCACATTAACAGCAGCAGCAGAGAGAGAGCTAAAATTTTACAAGTAGAGAATTAATCACAGCGGGTGATGACAGGCTGGTAAAGTGTCTTGTTAGTAAAAGAATAACAAGGAGTTTAATAGAGAGTCAATGTTTTATAAGTATAATTGCTTAGGTTTTCGGAAGGGATTGGTGATTTGGGAATGCCTCTAGTTTTGATACCAATTCAAAACACCCGATTTCCATATGGCACTTAAAACCTTTTCCTGCAACTGCTTTAAAATGTTTGAGGGTGAGCCTTGCAAAGTCAGTAAACTGTTTTATCAGTCTTTGACAAAATCATAGACTAAAAAAATGCTTAGATATTTTAGGAGGCAACAGCACAGTTTAAGAGGCAGATTTGCAGCAGATATAAAACACTACAGACTCAAACAATGCAGATGGAGTAGTGCCAGTTTACCGTAGCTGAGATACTGCTCCCACCATGAACTCCTGGCAGTAGAAGATTAAATCATTCTAAGGGAAATCTGTATGTTATGTGGAAAGCTAACACGCACACCCTCACACACACCCTATGCCAGTCATGAAACCACAACACCACAATACAGTATTTTGGAAATGCTTTATTTTAGTCATGCATTCTTCTTGCAACAGCTGTAGCTAACATAAGATCTAATCTGGAAAAGGGCATAATAAGCACAGCTGCCAGAATCAGGAAACATGACCGTAAAAGAAAGAACAAGTTGTAACTTGAATGGACAGACTGGAAAACGGAAGGTGTTAGGAAGAAATTCCAGTATTATTTTAGCTATTTGGGGGATGAACTAAGAGTTTTAGAGCAAGCATTTAGTTTACTCTTGTGAAGTAAAACTAATATCTTCAAACAGATTATCTGTTAAACGTAGGTGTTTTTTTCCCTATTTTTAAGCTTTTCATGATCCGTTTATACATATTATTATGATTGTGGTGTATTCTCATGAGTGTATTTTCCTCAACTACTAAGCATATAATTTATATAACCTTGTCACACACTATATTGCATGTAGGTGTTTTATGGCATGTTTTGTTTATACTTTACTGTTGTTGCATGCAATAATGATGTTTCTGCTGTCTCCAATTTCACTCATTAGAGCAGGCTGGAAAGTGGGCAAAGCATTTTTTTAACAACTAGGGACTAAAGCACAGTAGTGTTTTCAGCAATGCCTGATTCTTAGAGGCCCTCACCTGGTGTAATACGTAGCTACAAGTTACTATATTTTGTAAATTATACAGCAAGAAGTATGCACCAAAAAAACAATTAATGAAATGCAGTGTGTGGTTAGCAAGACCAGAAGACTTAGAGAAGAGGGGCTGAGGCTTGCTCTGTAAATTCCATTGGTGTTTAAGGAACTAATTTGTTTAATGCCTCCAACTGAAGTATATTTGTTCTTGATGGAAACCAATGTACTGAGGAATTTTACAGCTTTTTAAAGTCAGCTAGCTTATGTGCAGGGGTTCTGAAGAATTGGCTTTTGGACCTTTACATACTTGAACCAGCAATCAGGTAATGTCTCTGGTGGCATTTGTCAGAAAGATCAGACCTGCCTTCTGTGCTCAGAGATGGCTCCTTTCTCTGCTAGAGCTGCTACCTGAATAAAAGCAGTCCTGTTGTGCAAAGTGGTGGCAGGATTGGCACCCGGACTTCATAACCCATGTACTGAAGTAAAGCTTTGTTAGTGCAGAAAAACCAAACTGTGTTTTGCTGCTTCCCCCCTCTAAATCTATAAATGTCACAGGAAAAGTTTTGATGCCCCCCAATCTATTGAAGTCACATTAAGAGAAATTTTAGTGTTGGTTGTATAGCCAAATTATTTCTTGATATTCAGTTCACAATAAGTCTACTTAGGGTGCTTTGTTCTGATGAACTCATTTAAATGTATTATATTAAAAACCTACATTTTCAGAAGCTTCTCTAGACGTTTCTTAATCGGTTGTCATGGTGATGTCACTGATCACAGTTTTTAATGTCCCATTTGAAGATTATACACTACTTAACGATCCAAAAAGTAGGTCTGATTTCTTTAAAAAAAAACCAACTTTCCATGAAATGAATTACACAGGTTACTCACACTAAAAAATAATTAAAAAATGCAAATGAAACAATGTAAAGGAAGATTTCCTTAAGATTATAGGCTGAGAAAATGTTCTACATAAAGCACGTCTTTGATAAACATTGCAACAAAATGAAAAAGCTGCCATCACAAAAAATTTGGCAATGGATAAGAGTAAAGAACACTTGAAATATCCCTGTGCAATCTTCATCTCTCTTTACAATTACAAAATGGTAATGGTGTGGAGAGCATGTGAAATTATTTCATATTTTAAAGAAATTTGTTGTGACATATTTCTCAGTTCCTGGTTGGACTGTCACTTTGATTTAGGTAGCTTTGCAAGCTGTAGCAGAGTTCTAGCTGGGAATTTAGTTTCAGCTTCACCTGAGTGTGGTCCAGATTTGAAGAGGAAAAAAAACAACAACCCAACCGCTTCATTTTTGTGTTTCATACTATTTTTTCTTGTCCTTAAAGGATAAACTGTCACTGCTGGTTGCTCTAAAAAGCTTAAAAGCATGCTTTCATTCCTTTCATAAACAATATTTTAAACAAGTGGTATTTTTTCAGACTTCTTTAACCTTTGCATTTATAGCTATCCTAGTTTATAGCATCTGTTCATATTCTTCCTGTCTATCCAGTCTGGAACAAGACACATTAACTTGCTATTAACAATGCAAATTACTATTTTGTCTGATTAGGACAGTAACACTTCCTATTTAAAAAACAGTTTCTATTTAGGTCCATTTCCCCAAAATTGATTGGGAAAACTGCTTACTATCCTTAAGAAATCAAGAGGATTTTAAGTGACATAGGATACACTGACATCAGTGTTCAGGTTGAAGCAGGAGGGCACTTTAAAAGCTCATCTGACCATTTTCAGTTGTTGTCCTTTGTTTCCCATCATGTGTAATCTCAGAGGGCATAAACTGTATTTCATTCAGTTTAACTTAAACCAGCAGATCTCTTCCAAACCCTAATGAACCTGCCTACAGTTAGTCCAGCATAAATCTTTCTAAATATGCATTGTATAGGCATTAAGTCCTCAGTAACAGCTGGTTATGTCAACCCGTTCTCTATTGTCTCCTAACTGGTCTCTGCATTGTGCATGAGTATCTTTTGAGCTTTCTCATGCAGATAGTGGCAGTTAGCTTCCAGGAGTAGCCAGGAAATGTTTGCTTCACCTCGTTTATGCCACCTATTCTGCGGTCCATTCTCTCTTACATTTGTAAAGCTGTACAGTCCTTTAGGCTGATTCGCTTTCCATGCTGTGTCCACAGGACATAATTGAGGCTTACTTAAAATATGCTGGAGAGCAATTTGTTAACATGGAATACAGGGCAATTTTAATTTCATCCTTTTTTCTTTACTCCCTTTGAGAGCTTGGTCTTTACAGATTGCAAATTATTTTCCTTTTTTTTTTTTTTTCACATAGTTTCTTTAATAAAACAGCATTTTCTGCTCAGGCCTAATTTCACCTCATCAGAGTTCTATGACTTTAATGTTTGGCAATATGTGTATTGTGTACATTACTAAAAGCTAATCAAATCTCCATACAGATAATTGTTCTGATAACCTCCACAAGTTTTATTCCTCCACAGTACGTGCAAGCAGTATGCAAAAGAAATAAAGAATGATACCACAAATGTCTTTAAAGGTACATTGGGAAAGCAGACGGAAACCTGTGAAGATTGTACAGTCTGTAGAGCATTATGCATATGCTGTAACAGCCAGAACATTAAATACCTGGTGTCCCTTCGTAGCCATGAATACGATATTTGGCATGTAATGAAGTCTGTACTATAGAAAGAAAGTCTTATTCTGAGAGGCTTAAAGATAGAACCCTTCAGAGCTGAACCTAACTGTCTTTTGAGATATGTGTTAAGGTCAAAGCTGTACTTGATGGTAATTCTACGTACCTTCCCATGAAATCTTTGCAGTTGTACAAACCCAGTATCAAAACCTATTGAGCTTTTGCTGGTTTTACTGTGGATAGAAATACTGTTTCTTCTTTCTTTTCAGTAAATAATGTTAATTTAAAAAATCACTGTATTTTAATTTTCTTGCGGTGGTTACTGCTGCAGTTAAACCAATATCGGTCAAAATAAACATTACAAAAAAAGGTTAAAAGGAAATAGTAAGAAGTATTCTAAAAACCAAATGGCTATTCTGATCAGGAAACTAGCCTGCTTAAAAACCCAGTCAAGAAATGAACCTCCTCTTTTCTTGCAGAAAAACAGGCATCCTTTATTAGTATTTATCTCCTTCATAAAGTATTTCCTTCAGTCCTTAGTAGTGGCAAGTGCCATGTACCTTGGTGTGTTCTAGCAAAAACTTAGCAGGTTTTCAGTGGTGTACGATCTGCTTGAACAATAGCACTTTCTAATAAAGAAAATAAATGTAACAATGAAAAATATGTTCTTCTTGTTGCCTGTTTAGGCCTGGTAGACTGAAACTTCTGCCTCTGACAAGTGATTCTACTTTTATTTTTCCAAGACCTCAGCTCTGCTGCTTTGCTTTCAGCTTAAAGTTTGCTTAAATTCATGAGCTATTTCCATCCTTCTTTACCTTCTCAGTCTTCCTTCTCTAAGTCATGTTGCTATGAAACATTGTGCGTTTTCAGTTTCCGTTGACATGAGTGAGTCTTGGTGGTTGGCAGCACTTAGCGGCAGAGTGCCAGGGTTTTTCCCCTCAACAGCTAATGCACTCCCTACATGTCTTGTCTAGAAATCCCTCTCACATTTCTTCATTTCATCAGTTAGCTCCCAATCTCCTTTGGCACATCATCACAGTCCCCTAGGTTTCCTCAGGAAGATCACTTCTCTTTTGTGCTCCACGTCCCTCTAATTATTATGTAGAACCATGCGACTGAAGGTATTTCTATTTCAGTTAGCTTTAGGAAGAGGATGTTTTTGAATGAGCAGATTTCAGTATACACCTCTTCATAGTTAAAAAAGGAATATATGTAAGATCCATAGATAACAACGTTTCAACACATCTCTCTTCTTCAGCCTTCTTTAATGCTTTTTCTTATTTTAGATAACCTATTTTATCTTTATTTGCACTGAAGCTGAGGAATGGCAGTGTTCCAATTGACCTCTCTGTGAACTTTTCACAAAGTTTTCCTTTTCTTGGCCAAACTTAACAATAAACATTCCTTCTGTAGGAATGTTCAGTTTGTTTATGTACATAGTCATACCTTGGGAAATTCATAGGGTGACTGGTTTACCTTCACTTCTTTCAGTGATTCAGGATTTTTGAGGCAAGACAACTCCTTTAAGAATAAGAGAAATTTTGAAGGGTCGTTGACATAAAGAATGTTATTAAAATGCATAACAGCTCTATAATTTAAATGCTTTTTCTGTTCATGACAATAGATTGTATTTTATGTATTTATTATCTGTTACATACTGTAACTGCAGTCCCTCATTTGTTCACAGTAATGGCTCATTTGTGATCATACAGTATCTTGTTTAGGCCAAATATAGGTTATTACATTGCTATGAAGTATTCATCACTTTGTGGCATTATAGGCTGACTTCTTCTTTCTCAGATTATTTCATTTATTTTTTTGTGGAGTTTTTCTGGTTGGGTTATTCTGGGGGGGGGGCCCCCCCCCAAGTCCTTCATCTAACAGACGGAAATTTAATTCACCATTGTAGACTGACTGGTGTGCATCCACACTAATGGTGAAGTAATTAGCTTTTCAAGTTGCAATAAAAGATGCTGAACAAAATATATTTAGTTGTCATTGAATATTCAGAAGAGACCATTATCTTGGTTACAGTTCAACAGCAAGATACATGGTAGAAAGGTGAATTTTCCTCTAAACTTGAGACCTTTCCATACTGGCATACAATTTGATTAATGTTTACATTAACAGCAATTTATTGGTCACTTGCTCAGCAGAAGCTTTCCAGAGAGACATTATATATGCTAATGTGTTACTACTTACATCTCCATAAAACATACACATATTACAAATTGAAAAATATAGGACTAATTAACACTGATCAGCAGATGCGTATGCTGATGTGATATATTGAGAAAATCAGATTTTCAGCTTCATTTATTCAGAATCAACATGTTGACCATCATTTTGAAGAATGCCTGAGTGAGCTTTAAAACACATCAGTAAGACCCTAGTCATATATTCAGCCTTATTTTTCTGTATCTTTGAAAACTGAATAGCAGTTACGTAACTGTGTAAGTAAAGATACACTGGTGAAGTATTTCAAGGATGATATTCATAAAGCTGATTCACACAGCCCCCCAAAAATACATTTCTGCATATATTAAAACTGAAACCTCCCTTTGTTATGTATTGTTCTTAGATATATTTTTTTTATAAGTGTACAATATATGATAAGAAAGAAACCACAGCCTAGCTACAATTGAAAATGAAAAAACTTTAAGGCAATTAAGAGATCATTATCTGTCTAGTACAATATGAAAGGAATAGCTTCCATTTCTGTAAAGGATATGTATCAAACCCCCACTTTATTCTTGTTTTGTGCAAGTACATTCATATACAAGTGCACCATATGCTAGCGGGCAGCACGACTAAGGCAGATGCAAAGGTTTATGAGAGAAGCACACAGAACAGAGAAATCAGCATGAAGAAGCGGGCTGATCTCACAGCCCATAATGAGAAAGGAACATGTCATTCCTGTTTACTCCGAGGCAGTGCTGGGAAATGAATAGCATTAAACATTCAGCAACATTATTCCTTTTCTGTGTCTGCATAAATTTTTAACAGTTTCAGTGTCCAAAATAATTTGTATAAGTTTTAAAACTAGAAAAATATGTTCAATCATAATATGCATTTACCAGTCAGTCCAATAAATTTAATTTCAGAGTACTGCTCTTAAAGTCTGAATTGGACTGGTTTTGAATCAATTTGAAATTAAATCTTAAATAGGTGCCATTACAAGAGGCTAAGTTTTAGCCTACTAAAAGGTACCCCATAAAAGTTGTGCTCTGTCAGATACAGCTTTGCCAGCCTGAATACGTTCACATACATGAGTACCTACTTTTTCTGTCATCACTGGTGATATGAGATCCATATACATATAGACATGCATGTTAAGTGTAAAATGTATCTCATTTATGTTGCTGTTCCTATGGAATGCCATTCCAAGTCTATACAGTAAGTCCTTGGTGGTTTTATGGTCTCACAGACCTACCCCCAGCCCAGCCTTCAAAGTCCCCACTTCCATTGATATTTCCTCTGCACCAGCCTTAAAAACCTTTCAAACATTTGAGCAATATGTCATATTTTCTCATCTGTTGTGAACAAGGTTCAGGTCATCCACACAGTCTGTTCACCTACCATAATTACTTTCTCTTAACAGGTGGGGAATGCTCCACCAGAATGTAACAGTGACAGGAAAATTCATGAGCTGGAAGAGCTTTTCTCTGTTTAGTCAGATCTCTAAACATTTCAAATTTTATTAACCTCTATTATCACCTGATTGACTATTCCAGTGCATTATGGCTTGCAAGCAGTGTGGATGGACGTTCAGTAAAGGGCTTTGCTATTACAAATAGGACTGGTGTAACAAAAGAGGGATCTGGCTTTCTTTTCCAGTCCAGAGAACAAACCAAGGCAAACTGATGTATGTCCTTAGCAATTTTCCTACCAGAATTTCCTTCTAAATGTTTCTGACTGTAGCTCCCTGATTTTGACAAATACTTCAACTTCAAAGGAGCTTTTAGCTTCAAAGCATTGTCTTTTATTGAAAACAAACAAGAAACATATAGAGCATGTAAAAACATGGCTTATGGACTAAAGTTTTTAAGAGTAAAATGGTTTTGATTTTCCAGCTGGTGGTGAGAAGTCTGTAACACTGACTTTGTTTGCAAGTTAGTATTTCTGTGCAGGATGGCATTTCCTCCAGTCTAACCTTTTTAAACAGAAAATTTCTGTAGGTACTTCAGTAACTCAGTTTAACTTCTGCTTTTGTTCCACAGTGTGGGAATTCTGCTCTAACCACAGATATTTATCTGGAAACCACTGTAGTGATAGTATCATCTGCTGATTTTTGTCTTCTGCATTCATCACTTCATAAGTGAAATAATCATTCTGGAAGATACATGCAGCATGGGTATTAGATTAATTGCTTATTTTTTAAGAGAAAAAAACATAAAAGAATTAATGCCCTGTGCATTTCTATGTTTAAAGAATAAATTATGGAAATTACTGCATTTGTTTACAGAAGATAAAATCTTGCTCAAGTATTCACCAGTACTGTATTTAGCCAGGTTGTGGATATAACACCTTCTTCTCTTTCCTATGTACTTGACCAACAGTAAAACCAAAGTTTTTTACATGTGCTCAATTCTTTGCCTCAGACAGCAAAAAGAGGGGCAATTAGTTGGTGCTTTTTTATGAAGAATGAAATCATCCATTGTCTTAACTGAAAGAATAATCAGTTCTTTCAGAATATCCAGTGTAGTTTTTGAGAGTCAATAAATTAAATTTTTAGTCATGTCAATATAATAATAATTCAAGAAGCACGCAGATTTATTGTTTTATTTGTAGGGGGTGGGGGGAAGAGGGAAGTTACTAGTGACATGGGAATTGCATACTGTTTTATCCCAGTTTTACTGTTTTTTCACAGTTTTATTGTTTTACCCAGTTTCTACAGTGTATTATTGGGTAAAACTGCTGTGGATTTTGTAATGGATCATTTTGGTACTCTGGAAACAGCAGAACTTGTGTAAATTAAGGAAGAAGGAAAGAAATTTTTTTGCCAGGGGCCCAAAGATATAGATAAAGAAAGCTCCAGCCTTTTGTGCTGCAGAGAGAGTGGACATTCTTTTAAAGAATTGGTGCTGAAGGTGTATCATGCTTTCATCAACAGTCAGACCCCTCTGAAGCTGCCTCAGTTTCTTCCTAGTGCTGTGTACTTGCAAGTACTTCAATGAAGCTGAATGCTGACAATACTACGTCTCTCTTAGAGAACAGCATTTGATGCCAGAGTTTGCATAGAAATACAGCAGAACTGTATATCCATATCAGGTGCTGATACATCTTCAGATCCTATCGACCAGTTTAATGTTACCAGCAACTACTGGTTTGGTTTTTTTTTTTCATTCACCTGTCAATTTTGAAGTATTGTTATCTTGCAGTTAAAAATAGAAGAATGCTAACGTTTTACAGAAATGTTTTTTCTAGGTATTAAATTCCAATTATTGCCTGTAGTACATTGATAACTTAATTTAGTGCAACTTTTATAAGCAGCATACCTGTAGCTGCCTGCTGTACCTTAGATGGTTTCAATACTTGCTAGAATCCGATGTGTAAGTTAGCGTACCGTGAGGAATAGGGAGTCTTCCAATTTGTTAGCTGAAGTATCTTACATCTTTCGATGCTAGAAAAAATTTTATATTGACATATCTGGAGTTTTTATTGAAGTTATATTAGTACTATCTATCAGGGATATGCTAGAAAATCTATAACTTCCACCAAAATGTTGCCCATGTGAGCAATTCAGTTTATGAAGTACAATCTTCCAGGCTGGCTTAGTGCCTCCTTGTTCATTTTTCAAGCTATGTGATGTTTAATGAATTTGTCAAAATAAAAACTAATACACAGTTTCACGTCTGTCATCAAGTTATGTTTTCCAATATATGGCTTAAAGTATGAAAAAGACACCTACATGAAGGTCTGCAAATGGAAAACATCTCAGGTCTCTGCTATTCTGTTTCTTGTCTTGACACTTCTTTCCAGGCTCAGAGATGTTTTAGTTTGGTTGCAATTACACTGGGATTTTGTCCAGATAAAATAATGACACTGTTTCATTGTGTGAAGGATGTGGGTATTTGTCTGTGGTGCACCATCAAGCCACTCAGTATATCTGAAAAATAAATAAGAAGAAAGGTTGAGAGGTCTTTATGACCTTGTTTAAAGCAATCTCAGATCCCATTTTCTAAACTACTAAACAGAGATTTTCAGACTCATTCATTTTCTCTTACATATTAAGCCAAAACCTTACACCAACTGAAACACTGACATTTTTAAAATCATTTGACATAGTGTTTGCGTGGTTTATATATGCTGCATCATTTTCCCAGGGCCTTAAGTTTCTTTGAATAAGGCTAAGAAAAGAAAACCTTTAGGAATACTAAAAGGGAAAATAATTTCTCTGTGCTCTGTTCTGCAGGCATGAGTAATATCTGCTATACTGGCAACCAGCTCTCATAATCACTGGCAGATGTCAATCATCATAAATCAGTCTCTGCCGTGACCTCTGTAGGATTACACAGGTCACTGCAGAGTGTTTCACATGTTTTATTTTTCAGTTTTGATGGAGTGAAGTAATGACACAGTGGTGAGAGGAGGGTTACAAGACCTGTAACTTCTCAGGTCTTTAGCCCCATCAGAAGCCATGTGTGTGCTCCCTCATACAGTCTTGGCTTCAGGGCTGCAAAGCTCTCTTCTCACTGCTGCTGGATCCAGGACTGACAATCCCCTGGCCTTTCTGTGTGCAAATGCAGTTTTCAGGCATATTAAGCTAATAAAACATATTAAAAATACACTGGTGGGGCACTGCTGAGTATGGAATGCGAACTAGCCTAGCCTTACAGAATAAAGAGTCGTATTGTGGAGAATGTATAACCAACAACAGCCATATTTGTGTATTTCATCATGATAAAAGTGATACTAGGTGTGCCCTTGTGCACTGGAGCGTAAGCATAACCTCTGGCAAGTAATCATGTCAGATCAGGAATGTGAAACTGGAGCTGCATGATAGGAATCACATAGTACCATCTGTAGCAAAAACTCCTTTTACTGGAGAATACAGCATATATACTGGCCAGGATAGTGCCAGTCATAGGCTAGTCCCTGGCTGTCAAGCAACTTGAATCCTGTATAGGCAGACTCTGACAACTTTTCTGCTGTTCTAGTGTTTTTCCATTCTTGTTCAGGAGAACATACTGATGGGGTAGTCTGCAGAACCAACAGCAGCAGGCATTGAATGAAAATACTAGGTCTTGAAAATAATACAGAGGGCTTCAGAAATGGGACACAAATAGAGGGTTTTTTCTGTTGGTGGTTGGTTTTTGGGTTGGTTATTATTTTTTTGTTTTTGTTTTTGTTTGGTTTGTTGGTTTTCTTTCCAATCAAAGTTAATGTCCCAGTCAGAAAGGAAATTAATAATGTGAAAAAAGGCATAGAATTCCCAGTGAAATGGTGACCATAAACAGGTGCAAGTCTGGAAATAAATAGGAGATGTAGTATTGAGTGCCAGTCTGTTGAGGTCTGTGATTACCTCAAAGGGGTTAATTGAGTTTTTCAAAACATTTTCCCTTGGTTTCAGATGAAACTATCTAACTAATGAATCAAGAATGAAGATTCCTCGAAGGAATGTTCATTAGCATAATTCTGCTTATTAGCATAATATGTTCATGACTTAATATGGATCTGATTGGCTTACTTAGGATTAAAAGCCTGAAGCTGCAGAACTGAAGATGGGCTTTACTATGAACTGGCAGACTTTACTACTCAAAACATTTGTGATCATAGGTTCCAGGAGCCTATGTCTTCATCAGTGCTTCCAGTATGTTTTAGTTCACATTTATAACCTCATATAGGCTCTCAAAGTTACTTTTCACTGCTATAACATCTAATATTTGGCAGTCAAATTCCTATGAGACAGTATTGTGCATAGGAGTGTAGTCTGAAAATATTTAATATAGAACCACTGTATAAGTTGAGTTCGTTTATTCTTGGTAATACTGGAATGCTAGGTTGGCATTCTAATGTCCTATTTTTCTGCCTAGTTGGAACCTGTCATGTGCATGTTGACATTAACAGGAAAACTGAATATGAAACTTGACTTCACTACCTAAAACATTAAAATTTCAGTAAGTTCAAAAAAGAAAAATACAGATATTTGAGAGGTCACTTTGCTTGTTCATTTTTTTACAGTAAACTGTATGCAGCTCTCATTATATCATTTATCTCTTATAATAGCTTACTTTGGACTCCTAAATTAAAATGAACACAAAGTCATTGTTTTGCTGAATTTTATATGAATAAGGCAATAGAGCAATGTCTTGAATACTAAAATGAATACACAATTTCCTTCTGGTGGCTATGCTGGCAGTTGAATCAGTATATTTCAGTTGCTTGAATGTCTTAAGAAAATAATGGTTTTGTCCCTTCAAATGGCACTGTTGAATCCAAGGGTTGATTTCAGCAACATGACTCATACATCATGCTGTAGTAGTCGGCAATGGTCTCCTCTTCCAGAAGGGCTTTTTGAAGGCTTCCCATGTGAATAAACACATCTCTCTGCAGCTTATATTGCTTCCATTGCATCCTCCACACTGCAAAGGTTAAGTAGTTAAGTAAATCCTGCTTAGCTGTAAACATTTCCTTTTAAAGGCATTATATGATTTTATTACTAAAATCATGGTTTTAATTGATGGTCAGACAAGAGTTATTTTTAAAGAAGAGTCATTATTTAATGATATCCACATTAAGTACTGCCTGTTGTCCCTGCCAGCACAAGCTAAACTGTCCACAGGTTGCATGCTATTTTAATAAGCCTGGTTCTTAGCCTGTAGTAAGGCTGTTTCAGTACTTAACTACAAATGTCTGTAAGCCAGTCCCAATGAGCCAAAACAAAACCCATACCTCTGAGACAGCTCCATAACTAGCACCCATCATCTGTGTCATGAACTTGCAGGAAATTGTATGCTAGATGTATAGTTGTTGGCATAAACCTGAGGTGACTGTATGGTCAATTGGTGAATTCCTGCTTTAATCTCTATGTCCATAGCTAAGTCCAGTATCAGTTTGTGATAAAGGCCTGGCCAACGTTTTCAACATTTGAGTTTTGGAGCTCTGCACGAGGGGCATGTCAAAGGGGCCTCATAGTAGAAGCTGAGCCTTCAGTACATGCTATTGGTCATTCTTCAAGGCTGTGCTTCCTTCTCCCTTTTATACATTTTGTTTGTTAGTTTGTTTTCATCTGGGAAGATCATAGAGTTCAATTTAACAAAATTTTCACTTTGGTTGCAGCTAGGAAACTCCACTGATTTTCCTGCACTTGCTTAACGTCCCAGGTTTGCATGGGCACTGGGAGCAGAATTTGACCAGACACCGCTGTCAAATTTATGTAACAGATACTAAGACTATCAACAGTGTCATTTTTCAGTAAAATTCCCCAATACTGTGGAACATATACTGAAGAATAATGTGCCCATTTCACTGAATTTTAAGTAAGTAAAAAGCAAGTGTTTATACTGGAAAATGGCCAAGATACAACTATTATCTGCCACATTTTACTTGAAATACTGTTCTCTGTAACAAGCGATGAGAAGAGGTCAAAGACACTCATGCCCTGGGGATAAACACAATTCATCTGCTTTTTAAATATTAACTAGTGGCTGTTCTCAGGTTTTCTACAACTTAAGTAACAATAGTAATTATTAATGCCAAATGCTCTTATGAACCTTTCATGACATGGATTTCAACGAACTCTCTGAAAGTATAGAATTGTCATTATTTCCCAGTTTGCAAATAAGGAGAGTGATGTGGGTTGGATTAGTAATTTGCTTAAATGCACACATTGATATAATACATTTCTAAGAATAGCACTGAGAAGTTTTTGGCTCTCAGCCATAGGCTTGCTTGACTAAACCACTTCTGATACCTGTTTTAAAACCCATATAACAGTAATTTAGATATGAATGAAAAGGACGAACACTGTTTTGTGTGCCAGCAACATTATGCTTTTCAGAACCTCAGACCGTGTCATCAGAGATATGAAAGATTTCTCATCTAAATACAAACAGACCCAAGCTGTTGCTTATTTGACCAGTAGGGTCATGGTCCGTAGTTCTTGAATGATTGTATACAGGAATACTCTTGCTACGTTTTAGTATGCTTTAATCTGTGTAATTCTTAATGTTGTGCACACTGTTCTTGAAGATTTTCACCTCTATGAGTAATGAAGGGCCATTAAAACTTAAAGAAAATCTTAGCTTAAGGAGGAATAGAGTTAAATTCAGTGTGAATAGTGAAATATACAGCAGTGGTTGTGGGATAAACTTGAGTATAGAAAACTGCAAGTATTTTACTTATAGAGTAAATTTGGCATCACTAGTCTCATCAGAGATGTGCCAGCATCTCAGTCTGCACCGTCACTTCTTCATGGAACTTTGTCAGTATCTACAGCTATAATAGAAAAAAAAAAAACCAAAACACCCCCAACCACCCCCCCCCCCCCCCCCCAAAAAAGCCTGAAAATTTAATGGAAGGTAGACAGACACTGTTAACTTTTTATTTCAGATATGAAAGAGAGACAGATTTTAACAGCTATATTCTGAAAATAGTGGAAAAAGAGAAAATAAGTAACTCCACAGAGCATATACACTTACAGTTTGCTTTGAGATGTATCCAAACACTTCCTGGTCTCTCAGCATTTTTCTTTGCACATGTCTGTGGCTGGTGAGGTAGGTGGTATTACATGTGGTGAAATGTGACACTGAGACTTACATGACTTAAGTTAATGGGTTTTGATAAGCTCCATTCACCATTAACTAGTCCAAACTCCAAATGGGTAGAGACCTTTATTGGTAATTAATTTTGTTGGCATTAAGAACATTATCAGCCATAATCAAGACTACTTAAGGCTTGAATGGATCTGGTGAAATACAGACCTCACAACTTATGCACCCTAAGGCTTATGTTTTAGGCATCAATGGTGTGAGCAAAAGAAGTTACTTCACCATGATGATAGGCTGGATCATCTAAAATTTAGGAGAAGAGTTCACAGATAAATTCAGGTTATTAAGTTCTGAATCAGGAGATAAAGGTTTGATGCCTGGGAGTGTGTTTCAGACATGCTGCACATGGAGCAAATAAAAGCTCTGAAAACTAGCTGGAGCTAGCTGAGGAGAGGGGTGTACTCTCATCCAGCTTCTCTTGTGAACTCTTTCTGACCCTTGCTCCTACTCTTTGAGCATGTAACTTTAAGGTCCTGGCACTCAGTTGTGTACTTATGAGTACTAGGAAAAGGTTGTAATAGAGGTGGGAGAAGGAAGGAATGAAAGCATAAAGTAACAGATACGTAGGAGACACAAACTACCAGAATCTAAAATATTCTTTTTGAAAATGGACTTCTGTGCAGCCAGAAAGTCCAAGAATATTAATCCAGTCAGTAGTATGGAGTATTTGAATATATTATAATGAATAAAGCAATCTGAAAAACAGTATACCAACATTTTTCAGTACTTTGGCAAATAAGCAGTGCAGTAATACTTTTAATGAATCCTTGTGGGTTGTTATTTTTAGTTCTGGTTGATCGGTGGCTCCCTTTTTTGAAGATCATGATCTCTCCATGTTAAATGTACACATACTATGCTTAATAATTGAAGTTTCCAAAAACCCAGGCAGAAATTAAGGTCTAATTCACCGAGTTGCTTAGGCTGAGCTAGGCACTCTTTTTCCCATATCAGGACATCTTGGTCTGTACAGCTCGAAGGCTTTGGACCAGAGAGTGCTATCTACTATGTTTTAGATATCCTGTATGTTCAGGAGGCTGTTCCCTAATCCTGCTGATTCTTTTTTTAATCTAGGTGCCTAAATTCTGCTTATCTCCCATTGTAGGAGTCAGGAGTCTGAACCTCAAACACAGCACTTAAACCCTGATGCTGTGATGCTGCCTCTCAGGAGAGAGTAATTTTCTTACTCTTAAGGGAGGAAAGAGGAAGGGAGCAATCCTCCTTGCTTTTCTGAGACATATATTTTGGTTTCAAGAGTTATCGGAGGGGGGAAGGTGTTTGCAGGTGCAGTCATAGCAATACTTTCCCAAATATGCCCTTAGAAAAAGTTTATTTTAATAAGAGATGGACCCAAAGTAGAGAATTACAATTTCTGTGAGGGGGCTAAAACTTGGCCAGAGTTGCAGGCAAAATAAAACTCTGGCCTAAGTGGAAAGTGGCTGGAAAACACCCTTTAGGGTTAAACTACAAGTACAGATGTTACTGTTTGCATAAGGCAGCACAGGGAAATGTCTCCTTTTTTACCCTTTCCTTCTGCAGATATCACCATTAGCTGGTAATGGCATTTTCCAAAGTTTTAAGACAATATATATGTTGGGTTTGGTTTTAATTTTTAATTTATTTTTTTTTTAGTCGGCCTATTTTTTCAAATATTTGCACTATTTCTCATTTCTGACCAAATACTGCTATTCACCTCTGTTAGTAATCTTTTAAGATTCATTTCCCTTCCCAAAGTTTTTTGGTATTCTGCTGCATTGTCATTGGAATCCATTTGCTCAAACTAGGTTCATTTTTTGTCAACTTCAGAGTCCAAATTAGATACAATTTTTTGTTGAGTGCCTGTTGTTAAACATTAGATCTAATACCAACTGCAATGTTATTAGTAACAGGTAAATAATAAAAATGAAGTGTATAGTAATTTTTTTGAAAATACCATGATACTGAATAGTCTACTAGTATTGTTCACTAGCGGGGACTCAGACAGCTTCTACTAATAAGAGCATTGATGAAACTGCTGTCGAAAACAGAAGTTGACTGACAAAAGCAGATTCCACCACACTTGCCTAAGTACTCCTGTAGAGCTCCAGGCATTAGTTTAGCTGCTAATCATTTTTGCCAGTGTGTACAGGAAGAATTAACTGCCATCCATTAATGAGTATGGATCTCTGCTTGCATGTGAAGTGTAGTCGACACATTGCAAAACACACTTTTCATTGTGTAGGGGAGAAATTTGGTAATCAGTCATATCCTCGGTGTAAAAGGCAAGACTCCATTGGGGTTCTGCCAGCTGAGGAGCTATCCAGGAATTTTATAGTGTTACATTCTCTAGGAGTACGTTATCAAATACAGTCGTACTTGTGTACCACTTTATTTTGCAAAAGCACTGCTAATACCACTGTAAAAAAAAATATCTGATTATTGTAGACTCCTAAGCATTATAAATCAGGACACTTACATAACTAAAATCCTTCTCTTTAGAACCCTGTTGTTTGTGAATAATGTTTGTGATAAATAGCTATGATATCAAATGTTATTTCAATTAATTTCATTTTGATTCATGATACAGCAAATGTCATAATTAGGGAGGAAGGGTCAGTGTTTGGTCCAATTTCTGATTTCCCTGAGTCCATGCATCTGAAATACCGAATCTTGGAAACAAATCATGTGATCCTTTGACTTAATGATAGGACTGTGTCCAGACAGTCATGCAGAACCTCATGTTTCATGACAGCCAGTTTGCCCTGTCGTTTTGACTGCATTTTTTCTGAAAGAAGATGATAAGTCATGTTCTTAAAATGAAGTACTTTTAATTAACAATTTGAAAACAGAAGAAAGATTTTTTGAACATGTCATTCAAATTCAGTTATCATCTGGCACTTGACTGAGTTCTCAAGCAAGCTGCGAGCCTGTTTTGCTAAATAACAGTTCAAGAACTGAGTTATGTTACATATTACATCTTTTACTATATTATCTTGCAACGAACAGAACCCAATGTTTATCCTGTCAATCCTTTTTCTCTTGTCTATCTCTGTTAAAAAGCTGAGCTTTGACTGCCACTGCCTACGATATGATCCTAAAGAGCATACTGCTGGTGGTTTCTTTTTTTTCCAAGGACCAAGATGTAAATCTTTAGGAAGTAAAAACTGGGTTAGTTTCTATGTGTTGTAGCACCTGGTTTCCTCTCCATCTCTCCATCCTGGATATCAAAACCTAAGTTTTGTCTCTTTGCACTATCTTCTACAGGAGAATTTCTCTTCCGTGTTTGTTTTCACTGGTACGCTTGCACTGCTAGACCTTAATATAGTGTGGTCCACTTACGTAATGTAATTATTTAATTTTTCACCTAGTATGTTTCTCGTTATACCACTGTGAAGGTGCCTCAGACCAGCTGAGCATATTAAACATTTGAGAGCATATTACAGCAGTAAAGGAACGTTGTTATCAATGTAGTTGAAAGTGTAATTAAATAAATTGATCTGTTATGTGTAGATCAGCCCTTAACTTAGTAACAGTGGGTTTATTCAGTCCTTTTTTGGTAGTCCTTACAGCAAAGGTTTGCTGCTGCATCTATTGGTAGAGCTGTATAGGGGAGCCATAAATCAGTGTTCTTATCATGTCCCCTGTCAGTGCCTGGTCTTTATAGGGAAAATTGATGATTAAACCAGCAGATGGAATTCACAGAATCCTAGTCATTCAGACATTCACCAAAAAGACAGGCTGCTCTGCTTGAAAATCCTCCTGGTCTGGGTACAACTTATAGCAGTAAAAGAGTGCTTTTGTCAGAATTGCTTATGCCACTTCCCTGAATGAAACAAGCTATGTTTTCTCTCAGTGTGACTGCACCTACCCCAGGGCTTTTGCTACTACAAAAATACTTCTAGCTGACATTGTTGAAGGGACAATGTGTATATCCAGTTTTAGTCTAAGCATGATCTAAGAAATACGAGCTTGCACTTCAGATACAGATTGAAGAACAAAATGAGCACTGCTGATGTAGTCGTCAGTGTACTGTAGCATTACGTATTTTATGTTATTTTCCTGTGACAGTTTGGCACTCTAAATGTGTGATAAAGTATATATCTTGCACTCATCTGGTGTCATTTAACATACATTCATTTAATTTGGGTACCTAGCATGAGTCCAGTTTTAGTCTAGATGCAACCAGTAACTGCAAGGAGATGAACTTGACTTCGCATTTTCTTGAGTTACTGATGGTGTGTAATAAAATGCTAATTCCTAGCTTTTATCTGTGAAATAATAATTAATGATAAATAGTAGCAGTTATATATTTTTAATTGGATAAATATACATTTCAGAAAAGAACTGGTCACATTTTGCAACCTAATTAAAAGAATGTATAAAAGGATTATTGCATGCAGTGGTCTACGATAATTGAGAAAGTCAAATAAACCAAGCTTTGCTACAGGCTATTTGAAGCAAGAAATTCTATAGCAGAAAAGGAAAGGCAGGTATGCACTGAATAGGCATTGCTGGGAATGCCAACATGGCTGATCTACATGTGGAAGGAGGGCTTCATGGAGTTGTTACCACTGTTCAACAGTTCTAGGTTAATGCTGTATCGGCATGAAAGGAACAGCATGCATTATCGAATACCATTACCCATAAGCTATTCTTCAGAATCTTTGGTTCAGGTAATTGGCATGGTTCCTAATTTGGCAGCTTGCAATGAACCTTTCCGTCATAATGTTGCAGTCAAATAATACTCAGAAATGTTGTTGCAAAACTGGCCCAGGGCTCTTTCCCTTGGTGCTGAAGCTTCAGAGAAGAAAAATTAAGAAAGCATACTTACTTAGGAGACCTGTGCTACGTGCTCTGCTACACATTTTATTTTGCTTCTGCTAGCAATTTCACCTCTATTTCATTGTTTCTTTTTTGAAAGAGGAAGTATGTATCTCCAAGATAAAAAAAAAGAAACAAACAAAAAAAACACCAACAAGCAAAGCAACAGCAAAAAGAGAAAACAAATAAACCTACTTGCAAACTGTGGAGATGTTTTAAAGGTTTTAATACATTGCTGTGTAAAGCAATCTTCCTATGCTTTATATTAGACCTTTTGTCTATATTATACCTATTTTGTATATTAGTGATATGTCTTTAGTTATAAGGCATTTACAGGCAAAATTATTCAGTAATATCAGTGACGTGCCATGAGTCTAGGGTTTGACAATGAGCAGCTTTAAGAATAGGCTGAACAATTTCCAACTGAAAGATTTATGTAAGAATTTAATAAAAAATGTTGCATGGGACATGCTACTTTCATAGCAGTTTTCAGTGAGAATGTATTAAAATATTTAGTAAGAGCAGTATACTGTGTTCTGAAAGAGTACAGTGTGGCGTATTTTTTAGTCTGAAACATTTTGGTGGTTGAAATGAAATATTTCATAACTTTGCTTTCATTCTGATTTGAGATCAAGGAAAAAAATCCCAAACTAATATTATGAGCATGGGGAGTAGAATTTATATCTTGGGTTCCTGACAGTATAGAAAAAACATCTCTTTTCATCATATTCATAAGAGCAGAATAGTTGAGGTTGGAAGGGACCTCTGGAGTTCATTTGCCCAGCTCTGCTCAAAGTAGGTTGCTCAAGCCACATCCAGTCAGATTCTGAACAGCCCCAAGACACCACAACCTCCCTAGAATACCTGGTCCAGTGCTTGTCCATCCTTACAGGAACATTTTTTTCGTATGTTAAAATAGCATTTCCTGTGTTTCAGCTTGTGTCCGTTACCTTGTGTCCTGTCACTGGGCACTGCTGGGATGGGTTTGGTTCCATCTTCCTTACTCCTTCTCATCAGAGATCAACACACGTTGGTAAGATTCCTCCGAATTATCTCTTCTCCAGGCTAAGCAGTCCCAGCCCCACCAGCCTTTCCTTGTATGTCATATGCTCCAAGCCACTAATTGCCTTTGTGGACCTTCACTGGTCTCAATCCTGTATGTCCATGTCTTTTCCTAGTGAGTCCGGCACTGGACGTTGCCTTCCAGACATGGTCCCACTAGTAGCAAATAGAGAGGAATAATCACCTCCCTCAACTTATAATTCATCATCACAAACTATGGCAAATGCTAACTGGGAAAACCAGTTACAAGCCTTGTCTACAGCCAAGACTGAGTCCTGTTTTAAAATGCATTAGTTTGATATATAGGATCAGATTTTCTTACCTTGCTCGTGTGTAATAATTCTGTTAAAGGGTAACTAATAAAAGCTAAAATCACCATTAAGTGAATGCATCCTAAAGAATTAGAGAGATCCTCTGCCGATCTGTGTATTCTTAAACATATTGACAAAATACCTTTCTGAGCTCTAAGTTTCATCATCAGTGTCAGCCAGATAGGAGGTGAACATTTTCTGCTAAAATTTTTCCTTTGCAAATGTATCAATAGCTGATGAATATCATAAGACAGGGTGGGGTGTTCTTTTAATTTGGGGCCTATTATTTCAATTTGGCTACAAAAGGCTACAAATCTATATCATGAAAAAAGAGAAAGCCTTTTTGCATATGTATATTGTTTCACTGTGATGCAAAAAATCAGTTCACCCAAGTTCATAGCAAAACTAGAGATACAGGAGCTTCTTAAGGTAAATTCCCTAGGAGAATGGCGATGATAGGGTCTTCCCATTTCTGTTGAAAATCTGTAATCTGTACTTGTCAGGTGCAGTCGGGTGGTAGCTGGATAAAGAACCTTTCCTTGCTGCTGAGGCTAAAGATCTAATAGCAGTGTAGCACCTAGTAACATCCTACACACTGTCTTTGACAGCTGAAGTAGGGCCTTGTACTGTGTTGTCTTGGCTGCACTGGAAAAATTAGAATTATTTTTAGTCTGGCCTTGTTTTATCTTCCTCGCTATCTCCTGAATTAATGGGAAAGCAGGAGAAGGAGAAAAAAAGCATCCATTGATCCTGTCACAGAAACAACTTCAAAATGCCAGACTGTCTTTCCTGCTCTGGAAAAGAAATCATTGACCCCTTGTGAATTTGGCTGACAGTAAATTTGCTGAACATGGAATATCCTAAACACTCTGAATTAATCTTGTATCATCTCTGGCTTTAGCAGTCTTTCATGCAGGTGTCATATTGTCCTGCCCAACTGATTATCAGTGAATACCGTCAGCTTACGCCATTTCCAGTACTGTTTCCAGTGCCTCATGAACTGGATGATCCTTAAGATGTAGTGATTCAGCACACATTCACTTCCGTGAGAATTTTCTTTGATAAGGATTTGTCTCATTTTTAACAGTAATAGGCCTAACCTTAAACTGCAGCAATGCACACCCAATTTTTGGGAATCATAGAAACATAAAATAGTTAGGGTTGGAAAGGAACTTAAGATCATAGAGTTCCACCCCCGAGCCGTGGACCGGGACACCTCACACTAAGCCATGTCACCCAAGGCTCTGTCAACCTGGCCTTGAACAGCGTCAGGGATGGAACATTCATAACCTCCCTGGGCAACCCATTCCAGTGCCTCACTACCTTACAGTAAAGAACTTCCTCCTTATATCCAATTTAAACTTCCCCTGTTTAAGTTTTAATCCGTTACGCCTTGCCCTGTCACTGCAACCCCTAATGAAGAATCCCTCCCCAGCATCCCTATAGGCCCCCTTCAGATACTGGAAGGCTGCTATGAGGTCTCCACGCAGCCTTCTTTTCTCCAGGCTGAACAGTCCCAACTTTCTCAGCCGATCTTTATATGGGAGGTGCTCCAGTCCCCTGATCATCTTCGTGGCCCTCCTCTGGACTTATTCCAACAGTTCCATGTCCTCTTAATGCTGAGGACACCAGAACTGCACACAATACTCCAGGTGAGGTCTCATGAGAGCAGAGTAGAGGGGCAGGATCACCTCCTTCGACCTGCTAGTCATGATCCTTTTGATGCAGCCCAGGATATGGTTGGCTTTCTGGGCTGCAAGTGCACACTGAAGCTGGCTCATGTTCATTTTCTCATCGACCAGCACCCCCAAGTCCTTCCACACAGGGCTGCTCTAAATGTCTTCTCTGCCCAACCTCTAGCTGTGCCTGTGATTGCTCTGACTCAGGTGTAGGACCTTACACTTGGCATGGTTAAACTTCATAAATACCTTTTGCATCTTTTTTTATGGATGGAAAATGCCTTCTTTCCTGGGGAGAATAGAAGTATTTGACAGTTCTTTGAAACATTTACTATGTGTAAAAAGATTATTAGCATTCTGCAATAAATATTTACTTCCAGTTTTAAAACCCTTAGCAGAAGTGATAGTACTCCGATACTGTGTTTTTAAAATCCTTCAGGAGGCAGAAGAGACTCCTTTAATGCTAATTTGTATATGTGAATGTTAGTATAAAACAGATGTATTTTATTCACATTAAATATTGATGATGCATGTTTCACAATTGCATGAAAAAATTTACTGCAATAATAATCTCCTTGTGGCCATGTAAAAGAATCTCCTCTGAGTCTTTAATTCAAATTTGACAATTAGCTAATTCTGTATGAAAAAAAAATAAAGTATATTCTTCCAGTAGGAAACCCACATAGGCTTTGATATGCTTTGTGAATGTCACAGGGAATACGCAGCTGCAGTCCTCAAATAGGAAAATGAGCATATAGGATTGATGCTGGTCCCGTGCCACAACAATGCAGCCCTCTACTGATACTTAGCAAATGGCTTGGATTACCTGGATGTGTTTTTTTTGGGCAGGCTGTTCAGTGAGTCAAGACCTTGCTAAATCCAGTCCTGCCTAAAACACAAACTACAGGGGTCTGACAGGCCTGGGCCAAGAGAATTTAGGAATTAAAATTATTTTCCTACACAGCTGCTTTCTGCTTCAGACAGTGGCTAATGCAGTTTGTTTAACTCCCTTAAGGATAAATTCCCCAAGATCCGTAGGACGGAATTCAGAGCCCTGCATGATATAGAGTCATAGCAAATGTATTGTTTCCTCTGCACATATGAAACGATGAGTTACTTTTGTGAATAGTGTTGATTTTGTCTGGGCTAAAATAATTCAAAGGGGTGCAGTCTGAATTTATCAAATCAGATTCAATACATAGCAGAGTCTATAGCTTCATGGCTTCATGGGAATGTTACCTGTGTCTCTTTCAAGTCTTATGCTGGGACCAAGTTCAATCCCATTGTACTACCTATCTACTGTAAGTATGACTTCACGTGCTTAGAGATGTGGTCTAGATATGCTCAAGAATTATGCAAAACACCTAGGTTTGTGAAGCCCTCAGTATCATTTTTAAACCATTAAGTTGTAATTTGAATCAGAGTAACACAAAAATACTGTATTTAAGTTCAGAAGTTTTTGTGGCTTAGGTGAAATCTATCTCCTTACCATTAATATGCAAAATTATAGAAAAAATAATATATGCATAAGATCTTTCTATGTGTCAAAAAACCCTACCACCACCAACAAAAAAATACCCACAAAGAAAAAAAAGCTAGACTTGTCCATGAACTGTAACGCTGTATGACCATAATTCCCTACCCAGAGCTGAACTGATGTGCCTGTATGGGAGTGGTTTTCATCATAGGTAGGTGCTACTTCTTGTGACCTTGAAGACTACAGCAGCATCCATCTGATGCCATAGCTGTGTTGTTCAATATACCTGATGATTGATTCTTAATCAGCTCTGGAAGAGCAGAACACTAACACAGCTGAGTGGTTTCCAAAGCTCAAAATAAACTCAGCGCTTGGCTGTCTTTACTGCTTTGCTGTGTTACAGTTATCATTATGCCTTTTAGTGGTGTTTTTCCCCCAGGAATGCTGCCTGTCCTGCAGTGATCCTGTGCATGCTTTGCTCCGGTTGTTTCCTTGTCCCACAGCTTTCCTGCTCTTGTTCCTTTCTGTTGTTTTTTCTTTTTTTTTTTTTTTTTATATTTTTTACCCCTTTCCATAAAATCATAATTTTATATTGATTTTTTTTTACTGTATTTTGTGTACCACGAAGCATTGAACACCTGAAATTTGCAGAACTAGTCTAATAGGGTGTATCTGGGTTGTTGGGTAGTTGTTTGGTTGGTTTTCCCATCTGATATACAGGACAGCTATTTGTGCTTTGTCTCATGGTGAGAAAAGCTGCTCTCACTGTTCAGACAGGCTGCTTTGTTGCTCTGGTGTCCGTGCTTTGCTGAAAAATAACATTAACTGGGAAAGACTAAAGTTCAAGATAGGGAGGCGACATTAGCATGGCTCTTTTTCTCCCTAAAATTCTCCCAAGCCATCTGCTATAAACCGATAAGACTGTAAATTAAAAAATGCAAGCAACAGACTTCCTAGTTCATTGTCTGCATGACCACAAGAGAGAAGAAAAAATGATGGTACAGTTCTGCCAGGAGGTATGAACACCAGAGGAGTATCCTTAATAAACTAACGTAGTAGATGCACTGTGGAGGAGATCCACTTTAAGGAAGGCTTGAATGAATGAGAGAAAATCCTTCATAAAGGTACATATGTGTAATATCCTATGAGAGTGGAGGTAAGAAACACTTGTGTTAAGGTCTACACCTGTGGCCTTTAGGTCTAACACTAATGATAGACAGACTGCGCTTTGATTGACCACCCAGTGTATAATCATTCTGTGAATACCCAGAGCATGCTAAGCAATGGCACTGACCCAGTGGGTGCAGTTTTATTGGAGGCTTCATGCCTGCCTTCACATTATTATGCTGCTATGGCCTTTTGAGCATAACATTTCAAATGAATGGACTCCACACTGGGTAGAATTTACCTATAAACTGTCATTCCTGTTTATGCAGTCATGCCTCTTAATGAGAGTTGATTCAATTCACTCAATTGTGGGTGGAATATTGCTGCCCCTCCAGCCAGAAATCAGAGGCTTCTAAGGCTAATTTTAGGAATCCAACCATTTTTTAAAGACAGATTAAAAGGGATTGAATTTGACACATGAAACCAGGTTTTCAAAAAACCTATATATTTGACGTATCACTCTGATATACATGGTCCTTATTACATGTATTTTCATGTATTTCACCCATTGTACAGGCCTTTGGGAAACTGCCACCCGGGGCTTTGATTTTCATAATACAAGCATTTTCCCATGCAGGCACATAGATGAAAATCATCTCATGCAGTCTGTGACCGTGGATCTAACACTAAACAATTTTGTGCATGAATCTTGCTAACATAGAAACTTAGAAGTCAGCAGGGTCTATTTCCATCATACACTCTGGAATTCTCAGTTGAAATCATTCAGTGCTATGAGAAGTGAGGTTTGTGTGGGGGCACTGTGGAGCAGTAGCAGCCACAGGGCTGCTCTGGGAGAGGCAGGGTGTTTCCTCTTAACAGGAGGTATGGGGAGGCTGCGAGCATTGCAGCTTCTCACAGAGGACATAGCTGGGCTGTTGGGTTTTGTGACTGGGAAGATCCTTCTCTCTCTTTGGAAAAATGGCACGCCAAACTAACTAGCAGTAAAGCATTTTGAAATTAACTGGATTAGGAAGGTGCAGGGAGCCAAAAGGATGAAACATCTTTGTGTGTTTTCTGACCCTGTGTATAGGCACCAGTTAGATGTAACTGGCCCTCACACATGCTGATTTGGCTATTGTCTTTCATTCTGGTATTTTTTGCTTTGTTCAATCTGTGCACTGTAGCATAGATTGTACACTCTTGTAACATCCTCCAGCTGCCTTTATTCATTGTCTCAAAAACCGTCTGCTCACCAGACATGCAATTTCCAATTTTAAAAAGCCCTCATTATTCCCTAAATCCCACTATTCTTGAGGTATTGGCCTTTAGTAAGATGATAACAATTCCCCATTGGTCTGTTGATGACTGAATTATTTTTTTTTATGCTTTAATAATTCTATGAATGCAAGTAATGAATGAGCCACAGCCAGCTTTTGCTTGCCTTTCTCCCAGTGCTACATTTATTCTAAATACATGTTGGACCTCTTCTAAGTATTATTAGGAATGATTCCTTTCACCAGTCTTTAAGCCCTTCTGAGTTTGGCAAGCCAAAATCACAGGCTTCAATTGCTGTGCAGCCAGCTATATTTACTGTGCATGTGATAATACAAACCTAAAGTTCTTTGTGCAGAGCATGAGGTCTTCTCTTTGTTTTGAAAACTCTGGATTGTAAAACGCTTTTGTTTTTGCTCATGTAAGCTTACACATTACAGGCCTGGTTTTCACCTGGAGTAAATACCATTTCAGGAAGCTCAGTAGAGCTATGCAGTTTTCTGCAAGCTGACAATCTAATACATTGAATTACAAAGCACAAAACCTTGAAAAAACACCACAACAATTTTTCCTGATTTCATTTAGTTTCCGTGCAAAGCTGAAAATTGATCTAAGCTTCACTGACAGGTCTGGCTTAAGTGTCAGACTTGTGGCAGAATCAGAAACCAGTCAGTTTTCACCAGATATTGAATTTTTACCAGTGAATTTTTATACAGCCATAGTTCTAAGCTAGCTGACCAGGAGTTGTGCATTTCCTAAACTTAGTGCAGTTTTTGTTTCAGGACATGCAGGGATGAGGAGCCAGATGTTTATCTGATGCTTACTCTGAGCATTCCCTGTGTTTTAAAGTATGAGGAAACAAATTGTCTCAAAACATTTCCATGCCATAATTTAAAAGTGGCACTCGAGAGATGCTAAGTGCTTAATGGGTCAAGATTTCTAGGGCTTCTCATTCATATGTATTCTTGTCATAGCCCTCATCCCTTAGGTCCTCTCCCATCATGCCATTTTATGCTTGGGTACCATTCAGCAGCACAGTAATATTTTGCCTGGAGGCTGTGAACCTCTGCCCCTGCACATCAGCACAATTGAAATGATTCTCTTCTTATATAGGTTTTGCTAGATTGGAACATGTAGCTCAGAAGCAATTGCTGAACTCTTATTATCCACGGTTTAATTTTGCAAACCTGCTTTTTCACCATGCTAACAGATCAGTGATGTACTGAGTTATGGAGCATCTCCATTCCTTTTCCGCTAGTAGTCAGTTTTCAGTGTAGGGTACTACATTAGGACTTCCAGTCCCTTTCTGGTCATTAAATGGCTTGACCCAGATCCTCCTGAAAGCAACGAAAGTAATTTCATTAACTTCAGTGGCCTTTGGATCAAGCTGTGTCAGGCTGCATAGGATGGCTCTGAAACAGACCTTTTGAGAGTTTTTTTCTCTCTTAGAAAATGTTAACACTTAGGAAAAATCAGCGTTACTGAGATTCTTGCTTCAGGAAAAATACTGAAAACATGGTTTCAAGCTGCTGATGTGTCAACTTTTTCTAATAAAAAAAAAAGAGCGCTTTCTTTTGAAGCATTTAAGACAACTCAATACAGTCTTAAAATAATTGAAACTGTTCCAGTTTTCCTCTTCCAGCTTTTTTTTTTTTTTTAATTATTATTTTTTAGCATTGAGAACCAAATTTTGCCTTTTAATCCAAATTTTTGGCAAGACTGTTTTATATATCAAGAGTGTCCCTGAATGTGTGATGACTGTTTTGTTTACAATTATATTACACAAGATCATTCCTCCAAAATTTCTGCCATGGTGCCATATTGCCTGGAGTGGCATTATTTAAAGTGATAATAAGAGGAATGAGAAATGCAAAGCAGAAAAAATGACTCGGAGATGTAATTCTAATTCCTAAATCGCTTGCAATCTGAAGAGAAATCTGTCATCTTTATTTTTATCAGTCTGGCTATGCATTAACTTTTCTCAGTCCTATTTCACATTTTAGGTCTTTGAAGTTTGGCATCATTACATTACTTGGTTCTACATTCCTTCAAGAGAAATTATATCTTATCTAAGAAGGAATGACAAATGCTAGATATACTACTCTACATGAAGTCTAACCATTGCCTTGCAAAGCAGTAACACCGCCTGCTTTGATTCACATTCTATTCCCTCAGCTCACCTCCCACCAGCCTGTTTACCTTATTCACTAGCAGCCAAATATAAGGCTGAAAAAAGCTTTTGAGGTTTGTTTCTTTAACAAGTGCTAAATTTCCTATTCTGATCAGACTATTGGCTGTCTTTTGCTTGCACTTCCTTGAGCAGTCTTTCTTTTGCTCTCTGGGGCTTATTGTTTTAAATGTTCCCCAATTCTATCACATTTCTCTGTCCACTTATCTAGGCTCAGGTACACTAATAATGTAATGAAAAAAGGATTTCTTCTCTATAGGAGCTGTTAAAAACTGATGTAAAGAGCTGCATGGAGGAAACCATTTGCAGTTCACAATAACAACAAGTTTTATTGGTCAATAAATCCCATGAACTATACTGCTTTGTTTTCTTGTAGCATCTGCTGGCCTCTTATTTATTAACTAGTGATTTCAAAAATATAAAGCACTTTTAATACCTGGGCCAGATCCAAAGCCTCTGGACAATTCAGTAGGTTTTGTATTGGCTATTAATACAGATGAGTGCTGCTGCAGCACCTTCATGGGTGCTAAGAGAGGCAAAACTGCCGCTTCCTTGCCTTTACATTATTTAACAACCACTAAGAAATACAACACAATGTCAGGGTTGTCAAGTAGCTGCTCACAGACACGTCTTCTGTATTGCATGTTCAGCATGCATCTATGTCTTGAGAAAAACAATGCCCTGGCTCCCATTTAAGCGTTATAATGGCTTTCTGTGATGTTGCAGTGCTCTTCATTAAAACTGCTAATTCTCTGACTTTATAGACCTTCAATACATACCCGCAGTACTTTTAAGAATGCTTCAGCACTGAGAAAAATGGCCATTAGTGGCAGCAGGCATTGGTCTATCCCCAAATGGGAATTTATTAGTAAAATTTATTGAACTAAAAAAACAGAGAAAAAAAAGAAATCAAAATCAGTCAAAATCAAAACATTATCTGAGGAGTGGTTGGCTCCTAACAAATTTCTTGCATAAAACATAAAATTGAAGTTTTCGGATCTCCCATTTAAAAAGGCTGATGTTATCATGCAGTATTTTGATTGATGTGATGAAAAATTGGTGAGGCAAGTAGCGTCAGTATTTCTTATCCAGCATTTAAATTTGTAAATTTAGATTGCCACACACATGGTAAATCTGACGTAATTTCACTAAGACCTCAGGCAGAATGCAGATAAAAATCCATACTGCATTACTGCAGTGGAGCTCCTGGAATATTTTAATTAAATAAATGTTTCAGAAATAAACTGTTAATCCAATCTCAGGGTTGTTATTCAGGTAAAATAACACATTACAGAAAGACTTCAGGAAGTTATGAGTAGTGTAGCTTGCAATGATTTACTGAGCAGCAGCAAAAAGTTTTGCTCTTTGTTTGGGTTTTTTAATGTTGCTTCCTATGCAACTATGTGGGAAGCTGGCCTTGTATTAATAGGTAATACATTAATTTCTGTCAGTATCTTGCATAAATCCTCACCTGTGATCTGTTATTCGTGCATTTGCTTTAACCTGTTGTATGATTGGTACCTGAGTAATCACATAAATAATCCTTGCTCCACTGGGAGGTCATCTTCTTCATCTGCTTATCTTTCCCAGAAAGGAGAGAAATTCCTAATTATTTTAGGCTGAAAGTTACCCTACAGAAGACAATGGAACATATGGAATGATGACAAATGGTAATGGGGGAAGAGAGAGAGGAATATCAGCTCAGACAGAATTACTGCAGGATACCAGCAGTTACTTATGGGAACCAATTTGTTGTTGTCATGCATGCCCCGTTAACCATCCGAGTCTCTATTAGGGAATAAAAGACATTCCTTAGTACAGTGAAGGCTTAAAAGTGCAGACCAAAGTGGCTGTGCTGGAGCCATGTCACTGTGAGAAAAGTGTAAGGAAGTGTAGAAAATAGCATGTCAAAAAGAACAGATATTGCTAATGAAACATTCACTGCAATGAATCTATGTCCTGGCAGAGCTCTATAGGAGCTCAGTGATCTCAAAAAAGTCTTTATTTCTTTGCACTCATGTAATGTATTGTGTTGTGAGGGTGATAATACTTAGCTCCTATTGACAAGCATTTTCAGCTGAAGTGTTATAGTAACATTAAATATTGGGTGGATGAGGACTATTAGTAAACTGTTCTGCTTTATCAGCCCATGGTTGCTCAGAGTGCATGCTGACTTCTGAGTGGTTGAAAATATTCCCCGGAGACCTCCTGGTTTCCTTAAAGTTTCTATTGAGGAATAGCTTGGGTTTGGAACAAATTGAATCCATTTTCAAGGTAGGTAGGTCACTGGCTCAGTATCAGTCTTGATTTGTAATGACTGAGATGAAGAGCCTCTACCTCTCTAGCACATAACCATTTAAACTTGTGTTGAATGCCATGGGTCCCAGTTTAGCTGCTTAGTTGAAGAGGAGTCCTCCTTCAAGGTGTGACTTCCTGCCTTCTCCAGATTATTCTTCAGTACTGAATTGTTTGAAGGGTTTTGTTTTTGAAAATGAACACACTAAAACAGAAACAAGTTTCAAACCCTCAGAGGCTGACACAAAGTGGAGTTGTTATCATCTGATCAGCTTTGCCCACAACTGTCTCCCAGTACCTGTTATTTAGATACTTTGGAACAGATTATTCAGAAGGAGAGGAAAAGATTTAATTGCTATTTTGCAATTTTAATGAATAAATGCCATTTCTGTTCATCTTCTATTTACTTTCACAATGTAAGGCAGAGTTCTAATGCCAAGAATGAATTTCATTACCAGCCGAAAAAAAGACACTTCATTAATAGTGAACTGTTACTGCTGGCATATGTGCTGGTTGGTTAATGCCTGTGATTATCAGTAGAAATACGCACAGCTTTTCAGACACAGGAGGAAGGCTGCCATTTCAGAAGTAACTAATTCCTATGGATGCTTCAGTTTCTGTAATTTTGATGTAGGCACTAACTTAAAGAAAATTTTCAGAGTGCCACTGTTTGGAATTTTGTGTAATCCATGTCTTCATTGATACAGGAAAAGAACTAAAGCTAAGCCCATGGCTTCCTATAATTACTAGTCATTCTCCAGATGAGAAAGGGTGAGGATCAAGGACATTATGTGCATAATTCAGTATTTGAAACAATGATATTGGAATAAAATCAGAGATTCCAAATCACCAGACTGAATGAAAGATGGTCATGATCCTGTCTCAAACGCTTGGAAGAGTAATTAATCTCAAATGTGAGCTATCTTTGCCTTGAAATCCTGAAGTTCTGCTTGAAAGAAACAAAATAAGGAAAGGCTAAGGAATATTTTAATGTTTCTTTTTATAATTTAGAAATGTGATGAAATGGTTGAAAATCAAAATTATTCGATAGATAATAGAAGACCACAATGATTTTTTTGCTACAAATCTTTGTCTCTTTTTTGGCTTTTTTTTTATCAGGCAGAACATTTCTAAATACTGGAAAATTATGACAGGTAGTATTTCATAGTAAAGTTGTAACTAAGTTTATGAAGTAATAGTGTCTCATACAGTAAAGTCACAATCATCTTTCACTCAATATTGTCTTCTACGGTAAGGTCATAAATAGATGTATACACACATACATTGATAAATATACATGGAAGTATTTAATCACACACTGGCTTGGCTGCATAAACTGAATCGCCATAATCTCTCTATAGATGCTCTGATCTCCAATTTAGCATAACCTGATAATAATCTGATACAAGATAAGCAATCAAATCTGAGGGTGTTTTCATAGGGATTTGCACTGGTTTATATGCTGTTTTAAATTAAAAGAGTGTAATTTAATGGGTTTGTGATTTTGAAAATACAAGTATATATAAATGGACAGGTGTATACTAACTCCTTTTCTGTTATTAACTTACCAGTAAATACATGCAGCAGCAATTGGATCCTGGGCTTGAACACCACCACTTGTATCATTACATCCCCCATTTTTCTTTCCTTAAAATTCAGAATTTGATCTGAGCTGGCATTTACTTTATTTACCTTTCTGTACTCAGTAAAAAAAAAAAAAAAAGTGTCATTATCATACCCATGTGTGTTTGTAACGACAGTCTACATCCAAAAATCCTGAACAAGAACCTTTTGTTAAAGTTCAGGGAGCGATGCAATTTAGGTTCCAATTTCAAGACCAGGTCCTACACTAAAACACAACCCTTTGTATTATAGAAACATGACTAATTCTCCTTGACCTTTTTTCCTATTGTATTGTCCTACTATGTGCAAATGTTTTATACAACTCTTTTGCTGTGGATGTATGACACAGTATGTATATAACAGTATGACATGTATGTCTCCCTAATAATTTTTCCTACATGATTTAATACATGTTCTTTCTAATTTTTCTTTTTATTAATAATCACAGTAGTTTAAGGTTTATTACTGGAATTCAGATTTCACTTTAGGGATATTTCTTTTTCACCTCCTGTTTAAATATAATTTGCTTCTACAATGCAGTTTTCCTGCAGAATAGGTGATTCCAGACAATTATCTTTTAGTCGTAATTCCTTGAATGTCTGTTTTTTTGAGAATCTAATGTCCTTATGCTTGTGCTGTTCCATTTGAAAATACTTCAGATGTATCTCTGATCTGATTGTATCACAGTCATACACTTCCAGTTATGTATTCATACACATACATTTATCTCTAGTCCTTACTTTGGTTAGCACATAGTTAAGTACAGAGAACTGCCTTCAGTATCTGCCTTCAGCTCCCCATGAAGCACCATTTCATGCATACTCCAAGTATTCACAGCTCTCCCTGTTCCCCTCCATCCTTCTGGGTGTTTTCCATCTGTTTCACATGACCACTTGGTCCTTCATGTGGGAGCAGAGGATACTGTACATTTCCTGTAGATTCATTTTTTTTTAACTTCCATCTTGGCCTCTAGCTGGTTGAATTTTACCCTTTAATTTAAAGGTTTATTTTAAAGACTTCTAGGCTAACGATTCCTTTTTTTTGTTGTTGTTGTTGTTGTTGTTGTTGTTTTGGAACAGGGGTTTTAGGAAGTATATATTCTTAGGCAGTGATGATGCAAGTGACAGCATGACTCCTTATTCTCTCTGACTTTCAGGAAAATCACCTCAACAAATAAAAAACATTGAATAGAGGAAGTCCAGAGGTTAGTAACAGGAAAAGTGCTTACAACTAGTAGCTGACAGAGGAAGAGTGTTATACCACTTTAGTAAACCAAATGGCCCAACTCAGCCAATTTATGATTTAACAGCATTACACTAGTACTGAAGTGCAGGGACTGAAGAGCATCCATTATTCTTTTTCTTGCACTGTCAGGTTTTTAGACAGCTTCAGCTTGTGGTGTTTTTCCTCTGGTCACATACATGCTGAAGCACATCAGGTGTAACAGGATGAAAGTCTTAAGTAATGCCATTGGTGTCTAATGACAGCAAAACCTAGTCTGCTTTCATCTGAAAGCAGAAAAAAATGAGTTTGGCACAACAGAGAAATACAGCAGTCAACATATTTTAGACAAGTATGTTAATTTTAGCAATGTTTATCAGAAATTAAGAAGGATTCACATATAGGAGGAATCACATTCTCTACAACACCAAAAATTCATTGACCCTTTTGGAAGCCAAGCTACCTGTCTGCATATGACAGTGACCTTATATCACACCTAAACCCGTAGGGCTGTTGAGATGGGGTGAGTGAATAAAGGGCAGAGGTATTTCATTTCCAGAACTGACAAAAGACGCTGGCATTTTTTGTGCAGTATTTAATTTTAACATATAACTGCACAAAACAGGTATATTTGTGTCCCTTTGTATTGTTCCACATTAATATTTCAAGAAAAATTCTATTACTTTCTCACATAAATATCAACAAAGCAATAAAGCAAGTATTTTACATAGGCTGTGCAATTCCAAATCACTGAAAATTATTATACCTGACTGACTTCTCATGTAAATCTTTCATAACAAGGTCAGACCTTTAACTTGAATAAATCCATACTGAACCCATAAAGGACTTATATCACTTGTGCTATATAGATGAATTTTGCCCCATATTTTCTCATAATGATTTTGCTCAGAAGTTTAAAAACATGTGCAGTCATTGCTGTGCATGGGAAAGAGGAGAACAAATTATTAAAATAAACCACATAACATGGCCTTATTACTTTATATTCTTAATGTGAGGTACAGTTGCAAGCTCCGATTCCAGGCATAGGAGTGGCTGCAGGACTTCTTTGAGCTCATATGCTTGAGAAATTCTTGGCTGAATCAGAGCTTAGTGCACAGTACCTCTATGAGCTACTATCAGTGTAGTCTTTCTTCTAACACTTCTGCTAGGGGTTAATGGGCAAAACTCACTACACTATGAGCTTTCTATGCCACACAACGTTTTTTTAATTGAAAAACATAACTTGCATTTTCTAATCACATTTGTTCCTTTACCTGCTTTCCCCCATGAAGACAGTGTATCTAATTAAAATCTGAAGTCCACAGCAGGCTGAGGTTCACCTCATCGAATTGCAGCAGTCTCCTTTCTTTGAGCAGTCACAGCACCCAGATGCCAAGCTGTTAAAATAGTTTTCTAGCAACAGTATCTGCCTCCAGATTGATCAAGGAGTTCTGTCTGAGTCAGTTATATGGTTAGAGGGATAATGGACTGTCTGTGCTGTCTGGCCTTCCTGAATGCCAATTCCTTTAGACTTGCATTTCACAGTAATTTATGCATCCTCACCAGTTGTTCAAGGCTTTGCTGCAGTCCACCTTGCCTTGTTGCAACTTGCAGCAATAAACAGAAGATCCAAACCCATCTTTTTTATGACTGGACAGGGTCTCTACCTAAGAATGTGTATTACTTTCTTTTTTTGTTAGGTTCCTTGTTCTAACAATAATAGCACCAGTTGTCTGCTGCACAGATGCAGAAGCCCCTTTATAATCATGCTGTCAGACATCTTCTCATGATTCTGGGCCACAGAAATTTAGTAACCTGTCTAATATAAATATTTTAATGTTTGTAGCTCTGAATATCATCCAGACTACAAGGAAAAAAAACAAAAAAAACATCAATTTCTTTCCCTCTCCCTCCTCATCCCCTGCCCCCGAGGTCCTTTTTATAGTTTTAGCTGTAAGAAGAATTTGAATTAAATTTAGGTATTAGAATCTGAGGGTTTTTTTTCCTCTAACTCACCAGTATTAGGGACAAATAAATATGATGAATTTATTGCATGTGAGGTAAGGGTTCTGATGTTTATCTTCTCTCTGCATGAAACCAATCTTCCCTGAAAGGACATTTGAATTGAAGAAATAGAGGACAAATATAAATATGGATGGAGGTTAAAGCTCTCTGTATAGGTGTGAAGTCATAAACCATTTCACCAAAAAAAAATCATTATGTTGCTGCCGCTGCTAGCTTGCTGAGCTGATGATACACCAAAAATTCTTGAGAGATAAAAGAAACTGTATGGAAAACAGTGAAAAATTGAGAAAAATGACACATAGTGCTAATTTTACTGCATTCTTTTGTAGTGAAGTCACTCCTCAGTGCTTTCCTTTTTCCCTCCCAGATTCATGGATAAAAGGACTATTCTCAGACAAAGAAAAATGCTGTGAGAGTACATGTTGTACTTCTGATTCCACAAGATGTACACATGTACGCGTTTTCAAGGATCACGCTGGCTTAACAGTAACAAAGCCTTAGGGGCTTATAGAATGCACGTCCTATTTATTCTGAGGTTAAACATTTTCCTGTCAAGCTGCAGATAATGGTTAATATACTGCAGTAAGTGCAATCTCATTATACATTCCTGTGATTTCAATTATTAACATGCTAATATTTTTTATTAATTTTTAAATATTCTGGGCTTGAATGTAAATCATTGTATGCCTCTGAACAGATTTCTTATATTAATTATCGAACCTTTGTTACTGTACTAGTATATTAGTGTATTCTTATATGTAGTTCAGTCTTTTTCTGTTAAAAAAAAAAAAAAAACCACCCCCCCCCCCCCCCCCCCCAGTCAACAAAAATCCAAACCCCACAGATAAGGAAGCTTTGAATTTTTACCACCTCTGGATATAACATGCATCTGTTTGTTTATACACTCAGTGTATTTTATACATATTGTTGATTTTGTAAATAATAACATTTCTAATTTATATTTATTAATGCTGAACTAGGAGATGACAACAATCTTTGGACAATTGTGGGAAAGCATGTGAGTGTGAGGAAGAGACTACCGTTATCACTTAAGTGCTTCATTGACTAAAGGACCAAGAAAGAGATCAAAATATGAACATCTAAGGCAAAATCATGATGTGCAAGCAGGAGGAAAAAAATGTCATAAGTGTAGTATCCCAGATTACACTCCTGAAGCATGGAGTGAATTGAGAGTGGGAAAAGGCCATAGTAGCTCATGGAGTTCTCAGTGGTTCTGCTAACCTTATCCCTCCCTAGAGAATTCGGGTTTGATTTTGCAAGTGGAACTGATTTTAAAGGTATTTTTCAAATACTGACTAGGGGAATTCATACTGACTGTCATAAAACATAGTAGTGGCTTAAATTGATGGGAAAAGAAAGATGCTTTAATCTATTGCTAAAAGAAATAAATCATATGCCACAGCATGATCATTCTGTTATATTTTATTCTAGTCCAGTCTAGGATAAATATCTGAAGTGGGTGGACTACAGAAAGAGGTGAGATATTTCCCTAAGAACAGACCCATCATTTTTTTAAGGTTCAAATTAGAAATAGCCAGAATAAATTCCATATTGTCCTGGGTTCAGCAGTAGCAGTCATTTTTCTCCTTCTTGGTAGCTGGTGCAGTGCTGTGTTTTGACTTTCAGCCTGGGAACAGAGCTGACAAAAATGATGTTTTGGTTTGGCCAAGAACTTTGGGAGCCTCATGCTCTGCCAGGGAGGAGGGGAAGCCGGGAGGAAGCAGAAACAGGACACCCAACCCAAATTAGCCAAAGAGGTATTCCATACCACAGCATGTCATGCCCAGGAGGTAACTGGGAGTTACCCGGAAGGGCTAGGGGGACTGCAGGGTTGGAGGAGGTATCAGTCGGTGCTTGGTCGGGCTGGGGGGGCGAGTTATCGGTCGGCTGGTGATGAGGTGTTGTATTCTCTTCCCTTGTTGTTTCCTTTATCATTACTATTATTGGTGGTAGCAGTAGTGATTTGTGTTATACCTTAGTTACTAAACTGTTCTTATCTCAGCCCGTGGGAGCTGCATTCTTCCTGATTCTCCTCTTGGTCCCTCCAGGAGTAAGGGGAGCGCAAGAAGCAGGGGGAGCGAGTGAAAAAGCTGTCTGGCTGGGGTTAAACCACGACATGCATGAAACGTAAAGGGTCATGGGCATGTGCAAATGTGTGTGGGATCAGCACTGCCAGATTCTGACAGGTTTCTTGTAGCATTGACACAACTGCTATAATCTATGAATTGCATAATGGTGCTGTAGTCGAGTTCAGTCTTTTTATGTCTTCTTTCATGTCTTAACATACCTTTTCTGCCAGACAGATTCCACGCTGTCTGCCCCGTTGACTGTGCCATTAATCTCTCTCTAAATGCCTTTTTTTGTCTTCTCTATGTCCTTTGTCCTTCAAATATTAGCCATTTCTTCTGTGACTATTAATGACTAGGTAAGAAATAGTATTTATGCAGTTTCACTGTGGAAATACAACATATATCTAACAGCTTCTGCAAGTGAATGGTCTGTGTCTCTTTGCCACCCCTTCCTTTCATTACATGCTTGTCTTCTTTGATGCAGCTAGCTCTTCAGATGTATTTGTAGGCATTACATATGCCTGATAGTGATTACAGAAGTAGCAAGAAAAGTAATAATAATGTGGTATTCTAGGTTGGTAATTTTTTGCTCATTTGTGCTCATTTAAATTCAAATTTCTATTTAATAAATCTCTTCAAATGAATCTTCCAAAAGCTGTAGTGAGAGTCCTTAAACAGGAGAGTTGCCTGTCATAACCCCAAAGCATCAGATCCATGACAGCATTTATAAATGAACCCAGTGCAAAGCCTCAGTAGTCTTCAGCTTATTGCTGATGCAACTGATGTTTGGGTAAAACCTCTTTATTGGGCCTACTTAATTATGCCATAGATGAATTACAATTAATATGCAAATAGAGACATAAAATTAGGCTCATCACATATCTGTACTAGCAATCACACTTTACAAATCCTTCCCTTTTGAAAGTCCCTTAGGCTACTTGTTTCACATTTTGTTTTCTCTTGAACTTAGCCACCTGGAATTCTAAGCACACTGTGGCCTCTTTTTAATTCACACCACTCAAAGGCATGGTGAATTCTAGCCCACTTCACTAGCAAGACAACACATTGATGGTTTACTTTTCTAGGTCTCTTTTCCTTCCACCATATTTTGTATATGCATGTATGTAAGTGTATAAATTTGTGTAACCAAGTTATTACAACATCAGTAAGAAACAAAGACAAAATAATAGGTGACTAAAGTTTCCACTTCAGTCACCTGCTACAGCCACATCTGACCACAGCTTGGAAAATGTGCTAGGTCAACTGATTTTCATTTTTTGCTAGACTTATTTGCACAGCACTAGCTGTGTATCATAACTGGTCAGCAGGCAGATTTTCTCTGTCACAGAACAAATAAGCAATCCCAAAATAAACCCCCAAAAGCCAGAGTTTTCGCTGAGCTACTGTAACCGACATAAATCTTAAAATCTGTTCTTCACCCATCTGTAAACTGCAGTATTTATATGCCACAGAGATCTTGGTGGGCATGGCTAGAACCAGTGAAGAGAGTAAATGTCATACTTAATTAATAATGGTGACAGGCACTTTCTGGCACTGAAAGGAAGACTGCATCCAAACCCGGCACATTTCCAGCCCTACAGGGCACTGACTGACAGTCAAATGAGCAACTTTATCTGATGGTTGTTGTTATTAGGAATGCAGAAAAAGCAATGAAAAGTAGGAGTCAAAGTGAGAATTTAAATACTTGCCCCTATGAAAGCTTCCTGCATCTACAGGTGGAAAACTTACAGAGTAAGCATGGAGGTAGCTGGGATAAGAAGGAGTTTTAAACATGACTTCTTTATTTAGCTGTCGTGTGATATGCTCAGCTGAGGTGGTTTGTCGCATTTTGGAGCTGGTCTAAATCAGCCTGTGTGTCTCAGATAATCTGAGTTCTTTTTGTCCCATTCATAGTCTCTGGACTGCAGTGCTGAATTTGCTGACCACAGTCACGGTTTACTAACAACTTTCCCTCTTCACTTGAAGATGCTTCTTGCAACACATGTAACAATAACCATGACTTCTCCCTTTCATTTGTATGTGTGAACAATGTTATAATAATAATAATAATAATAGAAAAAAGTTAATAATTTGAAATATAATATCCTGAAAAGCTCAAGGATTCAGATTTTTCCCATCTTTTTGAATGTACATGTTTCCATCTCTCTAAACCCTTAATTTGGACTATACATTTTTAGTTTGAATGACTAGTTTCCCTCAGCTTAACTATGAAGCCAGAAAGGAAAGGAATAGGTAGTCCTGAAAGATCCATGATTCTGTATGCTCATGCTATAGTATATGTCTGTATTCCCTCAGAGCCTGATCCCAGACTGAAAGTTCAGTGAATAATCCAGACATAACAGGCTTTCCCAGGTAACATTACTGTAAAGCTGGTCCTCCCCTACCCCCCTCCATTACTAGGGACTTTGCTGTCATTATCACATGTAAGAAAAAAAAACCCATGTCTAAAATGGTAACCAGATCACTCCAAGGTCCTGCCCTGCATTTGTTGGTTGCTTACAGTTCTCTAATGAGAGACACTAGGGTGTAAATCTATGATTCTCTGGCCCTTTTCCAGCTCTGAAATGTGATTTCCACAAAATCTCACTGAAAACCTGGGAATGCTGCAGAAACCAGGTAGAAGCAGCTAAAGCAGCAGCAAGAGACAGTTTAGGCTCCCTCTGAACAGCATGAGGATTCTCTGACATTGCTCTCACAGGTGTGCTAATGTTTCCTGTGATGTCCCCATCATTCCATCTTGATGAGTGGACCTGAGCAGTTGGGGACTAACTGCGGCTTCCCCTTGAAAACGTCCTTGCACATTCATGCCACATCCAGTGGCAGAAGAAGCACTGGCAGAGCACCGTCTGTGCCAGCCTCTGTGCCTGCTTGTTTCTGTTGAATGATGCACAGCAAGTCGTGCTGTGCAAAGGGGGACATGAGATAGGTGTGTGGATAGCTGAGTGTCAGAGATAAGAGCTTGGCCTTTTTGTTTTAAACCTGGAGAATTATTCCAATAATTATTGCATTAATTATGCTTTATGGATTAAGCTCTTCAGTTATGAACTTGTTTCCAACCTATAGATCCATAGATCAGAAGGGTTGAAGTATTCTAGTAACTATGCACATTCTTATCAGTAATTTTCAAAATTTATTGCATTTGGGAAAAGTCTACTGAAAATACAGATACAGTCATTCTCATCAATGCCTTTTTATACCATCACCCTACTGCCTTTCTGCTGCATTAGAAAATGGATCATTTTTGTGACAAACTGCAATGCTGAACTATTGTGCTTCTCACTGTAAAGATGTTGGCAGGTCTGATGTGTGCTGGATTTGAAATATTTATTATACTGCCAGAGCAATCCAAAACCAAACAGTTTTACAGATAATTATGCCCACTAAATATATGCAAAAGGCATTCATTTTTCCTCCTGTGATACTGTACACATATGGATCTTCTGTTAAGAATAATCAGATTTACACACACACATTAAGGCGAGACAAAGCAACAAGCTCCCCTCATCTCCTTTAAAAACTGGACAACTTCTTCTACAGATCAAGCTGTTACAACATTAAAGCACTTCTCTGAAATCATAGTGCTTTCTGTAACATATGTGAGAATGGAGAAAGCAGTTTGGAAAGAAAGAGGAACCTAGAGGGGCTGGTAGAGAGCCAACACAATAAAGAACAATGAGTGGGCTTGCTGGTCTGCTGATCTTGGATTCTCCCCAAATATAATTTTTTTCTATGAACTGCTGGGATTTTTTCTTGTGGGTTTTTTCCTCTCCCCCCCCTGCCCCAGCCCCCATCTCTTTCCATTTTGCAAGACAAGGACAAGACAAAGAGAGCAAGGCAGTGCAGTAATTCTAAAAGGAGAATAAGTAGGAAAGAAAAAAGAGGTGTTTATTAGAACAGGAAATTGGTTTACAGCTTCATAAATTTAAAGCAGGCATATATCATACTGCACAGATTATGAAATGTTAGACTGCTCTATTCAGGAAACTGGACAATCTACTTTGCAATGCAGAGTGTACTTACACAAGCACAATGTGGATCTAATAGAAAGCTAAGGACTACTTAAATGAGCTGGACATAATACAAAATCACAGAATAGCTCAGGTTGAAGGGAGCATTTGGAGCCCCTAATCTGGCCTCCACCTCTCAAGCCAAGGTCATCTGGAGCGGGTTGCTCAGGGGCCTGTCCAGTCTCCTTTTGAAAACCTCCAAGTCCATGGCACTGGACAAGATGCATCCAAAGATGCTGATGTCATCAGGAGGTTCCTTTCCTCTTTGAAAAGCCATGACAACTGGGGACTACAGAATGCAAATGTTATGTCTATCTTTCAAAAAGCTGAGGAGGGTCTCAGGAACTGCTGCCCATAAAGCCCAGTTCAGTCCTGAGCAGCACATGAAGCATTTCCTAGCACCTGAAGGGCAAGGTGATGGGTTTCAGCCCATATGGATTTAAGAGGGACCAGCCATGCATGACCAGCCTGATTGCGTCCTACAGTGAAGTGACTGGCCTTGTGGCTCAGGATAGAGCAGTGGTTGTATCTCAGTCTCTGAGACTAGAGTTCAGCTAAGTTTTCAGACTATTTCCTTGCTGTCTTTATAGCCAGTGTGAGAAGTTAAGAACTGGAAAGGACAGCTACAAGGGTGAGAGCTGACTGCACTGCTGGATTGAAAGAGACAGTAGCTCTGAGTGGGTGTGTCAGATTCGAAGTCCAAATACCAACCAGTGGTGATGTACATTGGAGGTTGATACCAGGGCTGATACTCTTTTGCTGTTTTTTGTATGCGATCTAGGCAATGGCATAGAATACATCCTCAGTAAGTTTGTGGGGAACACCAAATTGGATGGAGTAGTTTATATGCTACCCCTGGTAGGGGGGCTGAGCTGTTGTTCAGAGAGGTGTTACCAGGCTGAAGAATGGCAAAAACCAAGCCAGCAAACGTGTAGTTGTGAGCTTGGAACAGAACAATCATTGATAGAGTTGAGGGGCTGACTAACTAGAAAGCAGCTCTGTGGGAAAGGAGTTGCGGTGAACAGCAAGGTGAGCATGTGTCAGCACTGTCACTGGCATTAACAAATGAAAGCTTCTGGGGTGCACTTATGAGCACAGTGCTGCTGCTAGGAACTGTCCAGGCAGTGGTTATGTTTCACTACTCAGTACTGAGGAAACAGCACTAGGAAAAGTGTGTCCAGTTGTGCAGCCCACAGATGAGAGAGAGCACTGCCACAAGTCTAAAAAAGAGCTTCAGCGTGGTTTGGGAACTGGGGCACCTGACATTTAAGGACAGGCTGAAGAGAAGTAGTTCGTTCACTGTGGAGAAGGCTAAGGGTGGATCTCCTGTCTTCAAATACCTAAAGGTGAGCTATAGAGAAGATGGATTCATATTCTTCTCAAATTTGACAGCAAAAGGGCAAGATTTAGCAAGAGAAATTCTGTAGGTACAAAGGAAGGTTCCCCACAGTGCAGGTGCTTAAGGCAGTAGACCAGATTGCCCAGAGAGATTGTAGAATAACAGTCTTTAATGATACTCAGATCTGACTGGACAAAGGCCTGATCTAACATTCAAGTTGACCCTGCTCTGACGCATCATATGGAGTTTTACTGTCTGGCATTTTGGTTGTCTCCCTTGACATTTTGAAGACTGAAAAATTATGCTGTGGAGGACTGGACAGCTAAATTCTTCTGTAGTTTTCCTGCATTATATATCTCATTTTAAACTTTTGAGCTTTATTATTTTTATCTTTCAGAAATATGTAAGTTATATTACAGTATCTCTGAAGGCCTGTGGATTTAACAACAGTTATGTTGATAAATGGAGACAATTACTTCTCTATTAAAAAGTTACAGAAAAGAACTAAAATGATATTACATTACTTTAAATTTGTAGCTCTTGCACTTTCTTCTGTGACAGGAGTTAAAGAACGAGGCAAAAGTGTATTTTTTGCATATTGCTGAGTACTTCATCGGGAAATTATATTTCAGACTCTCTGACTGCTTAAGCTTTGATTTCTGTTTATGTATGTGAGTAACTTCACTTTTTCAAACATGAAGATTTACGTGTGACATCTAATGATATCAAGACTAGAGAAGTATTCCTATATTTTGGGGGGTTTGTTAACGAGATAGGTAACTAAATCTCCTAAGGAGAGCTACTTTGCTATGTCTGCAAGGTAAGCTTGGAGAAACTGTTTAGAATGATAATCAGACTGGACTTCTGCCCCAGAAGAATGCCTGCTAATCTCTGGTACATGTTTAATCCCCTAACACATATTTGAGCAATTCACTAACAGCAGCATACTGATCTTCACTCTTGTGAAATAGAGCACTATTGTTATCTCTATTCTATAAGCAGAAATCAAGGCAGATGAAATACTAAAAAAAAGTGTGGCAAGAGCACAAAGCTTGAATAGCAGCTTCATCAACTGCAGATGACTTTCTCATGCTTTAGTGTCTTTTCCTAGGTTTTTACTTAGACCACAGCCTCAGCCAGGAGGGCAATCACTATGTTTCTAGTGCATGAATAATGTACCTTTTAATAACATTATGAAAGTATTAAAGCAGCTTTAATCTTATTCCTATTTCAATCATAGCTATTATTTGGTATGGTGAAAAAGCCCTTCAAAACACTGTCATAGGAGCTTAACTTTGCAGTACAGTTCAAAAAAAGCAATTAGCAACTTATTATTTAATGGACAGCTATCAATGGCCTGTGAGAATTATAACCCAGATCAGTATCAGCATTAAACTTAAGAAGTTTGTAACTTCCAGCCAGTGAGAAGGGTGGCACTGCCATTTTCCATGATGAAGTATCTTCCGCTTCATGACTGCAATCAGGTATGTAAATACACCATCACTGGGTTTTACAATGCAAATGTAGTCATCTCTGCATAGCGTGTTCAGTGTAAATGTCCTCAAATGCATAAAATGAAGACAGTGAACAAAAAATATGCACAATTTGTTACATAGAGCGTGGAAGGGGTGTTTGCTCAGACAGACTCTGAGCACCATCTGGGAGACAAGTGTTTAGTTTTGCAACAGATTGCATAATTTTCCTGTAGAATCTGGAGAAAAGCTCTAAATGCTTTAATAGATAGTTGATTTAACATGCGTTTAATCTTTGTTTTGTGTTGTCTTAAAGGCTATGCATATGTTTTGAATGACAGAAGTAGTCATTAACTTATTACAGTGCTCATCCCTTTGCACAATTTGCTTTCTTTTCTTTCTTTCCTATTGCCCGTGTCTGTGTGCATGCAGTATTTCACCTTACAGGGTTCGTTTTCACGGCATATGGTAATTAATCTTAGTAAAAGCCAAGTATCTACTGCATATGCATGCCATCTGATTGATTAGATTAAAAATGTAATGTTACAGTTCATACATTAGCAATATTTCAATATAACATGTACCAAGGACTCTACTATCAATAATAAGAATACTTCAAGAACAACACAAATTAACACCTGAAGCATAAAGAACGGCATTGAGAGAATGAAATGCTTCACCTAAAACACATTGCTTAAAATGTATTTAAACTGAGCACTGTGTTTATGTGCTAAACAGCTGCACAAAGCACTGTCCTTCAGAACAGGAAAACTCATACAGGATTTCTCACTTGGAGTATTTTAGAAGCAACATAACTTAGAAGTTTGGGAACACTGCATTCGTTTTAGGGTTCTTTAGTGGTATCCAGCTAAATCGATCATCTGCTACACAATAGTAAAAAGCTGTACATGAGAACTTTTTTCAATTTTCTTCTTGCACAAGTTAATAAAAACATTGAAGGCATAAACTGAGAATTCACTTTATTAGGACTGGAAACAGAGAAAGAAATAAAATGAAACTGTACATGTATAAAAAAAGCATGCTGTATTATGTGACACTGTTACGACAAAATGAAATACCATCCTTCATTTGGATATCTGTTCTTCCATATCCAAAAGCAAAATTACATCAAAATACTTCTGTGCTGATTGACTTGTAATGCAATAGACTGCAGCATCTTTGAACCTTAAGCAATGATAATGCTTTCAAACCTGCTATAAACTGGGTCAACTGTACAACAAAATTGTACAAAATGATGCAGTAATTCAATTTAGCACTGTGTGAAAACTGCACAATAGCAGGATTAAAGGATCTGAAAATGAAGACAAGTGGTTCGTTATTAACTCCTTAAATGTTGTTCCATCTGCTTTTTCTGGAATGCCAGTTATTTCTAGCTTAGAATTGTAATTTCTGTGTCATGATACAGTGGATAGATTCTATATTGCTTCTCCATATGAGCACATTGAAGTTTCCCCAAAGGCTTAATAAGGTTTTTGAAATAAGTCAGCATTTACTATTAATTTTACCCACATAGGTAGCAAAATAAATTAGAAAGAAAAAGCCTTATGCAATCACATAAAAGCTGTGGCATGTAGTCAACTTTGGAGAAAAAAAATGGACAAAAGCAACATTAAAAAGAGAAGTTATGCTAAAGCTGCAAATGAAAAGTGCTTGTATGCAGAAGAGATAGCCCTATTTGTTCTTTGTGTAATGTAATAATTTGGTCTCTCCTGTAACCTGATAATTTTATAGGCATCGTTTACTTATGTTCCTAAAGGTGTCTTTTATATTTTTACCTCAGGCTGTTGTGTGTTCCGTGTGCAGGTGGATATGTTTGGGATCAGTGTATATAACTGCCATAGCCATTCCTCCAGCAGGACATTCAGTTTCTTCCCCAGTGTATAACAATAGCACTGCATGCTGATGATCACCAGAATCCAGTGGTGCAACCAATTCAGAGGCAACGTCAAAACAAGCAACAATCGAAGAGAAGCCAACCTGGAATTGTTTAAAGAGCTAGGTAAGTCTAAAGATGAAAAAAACCCTAAAAAATAAAAAGAAACCCATTCCAGTGCAGCAATTGTACTTTTGTGTATGAATCTATACAACACCTTCTCTGAATTCTTTACTTAGGGAGCTTAGATGACTCCAATAAAATTCAGTCTGGGCATCTAAAAATAAAGCTGATAATAGACAGAAGCGCAGTCTTGACTTCTGCTATGCAAAACTGTTTTTCTTCCAAGCTGTAACGTGCTTGATAGCACTCATTTTTTAATTAATCTTAATTGGCAGAGAATTGATGAAAAAAATCTATTTGTCACTTAATATTTGTGCCTAGATTTGTGCTCTGAAATGCATGTTATGGTTCTGGCTGCCAGTCATCCAAATGAAGGGATCTGCTAGAGCCTCATGCCTGAGGTATCTGGGCCAGTGATGTGCCCTAGCTGATTTCAACAGCCAGGATGCAGCCAGGGATGGCTGACTTTGTTCTGGAAAGATGTCTTAAGGCCCCAATTTGAAGTGTACACATGACACTTCCCACAGTTACAGCTGTAGTTGCTTGGCTGTCATTACCACAAATAAATTAGAAACTGGTATGGGAGAAAAATTGTAACAGTCCTGAATAACAGCAGTGTGGGTGATGATCAGCACTGGGATTACTATTAACCAAGAAGTCTGAAACCTGAGTTTAGTGACTCAACTGCAACTTATAATACGTGTTTTCTTTCCCCTGCTTCTCTGTCTCAAATAGTGTGGCATTTCACAACATGGACTCAAGTTGATGAGAAGACTCAAATTCCCGTTTATTACCACCAAGCCCTTTTTATCCCCTTGTTCAGTACTTTCCCAACCTGCACATACGTACAACATTCAATCTCATTGGCCACTGTGAAGCTCTCCAGGTAAATAGTTCAATCACAATGCTGCAGACCCTCTCACAAACCCCACATCCTCTGGACTCCAGCTGAGATTACCGCGGCAACTACATCCTGGCCCATCCTCCCAAGGCTTGCTTACTTACTTTTCCTGTCTTTCAAGGTTCCAACTTATCGCCCCAGGGCTTGTCAAGCACCAAGGCCTCAGAGCTCATTCCCAGACTCGTTTGCATGGAAATCTTATCATCTTCACTCTCCACAAAATAGTAGTAGTAATTAGATGAATTACTACTCCCTTTCGAACTCATGGTTGCATAATCCCAACACACAGAAGCTAAATGATACCTCATCATAGTTCTATATCATTTTATTATGCAGATCTGGTGGTACATACGATGTGGCCTGAATCATCTACTTGTTTCAACTTACGTCATAATTCATAGTAAAATCATTGGTCAGTGAGCTCAACAACAATAGTGTTGGGGTGTCATTAAGTCAGTGTGAGCTGAAAGGGAGCAGCTGAACATACAGAAAACCATTCATACAGAGACACTACTCAATGGCACAAACAGCTAGCATAAGAAAAAAAATATTTAAAGTCTTGTGGCAGAACAGTTAGAGAATAAAAAGAGATAAATATGATCTTCTGACTGTGTAAATTACCATGAAGCAATTAATGTTTTCTCCATCTGTGGTCCACAGAGAAGTTCTTCTCTTTTAGAACTGATCGTTATGATTGCAGATATACTTGTATCCCTAGTTACAAGGAAGGATGTGTAAGGTACCAGTTTTTGTTTGGGTTTTTTTTAAGTGTAAATGTTTAATTCTGTAAGAGAAAGTTGACTGAAGGAGCAAGGTAAACTTTCAAATCACTGTGAACAATTTTTTTTCCCTATAAACATAATAATAATGTAGATTATATTTGTGAGATAAATAATAATGTAGATTATATCTGTGAGATAAATTTATAAACCCCTCATACTGTTTGTTTTCTCAGCTTGAATGATGATGCTGATTTGACCCTTATGTTTGCTTATAGTCATTCTCATGTTTAAGTTACTGGAATTTGCAACTAGGGGTTTCATACTCTGGAAGAGTGCTCTATTTATGGAGGACAAATATCAGTGATCCTGCCGCTCTCAGATTTTTTTTATAAGGGTCTTTTGTGTGTGTTTTCTTGCTTCACATCTGCAGTTCTGGAACTCTGATAATTTCATAGTGGTTTTATGGTAGCTTTTAAGGCAACCTGAAACTCAGTTTCACACTAGCAGAATTTAACTGAATTTGTATTTACCAGAATCAGTGCACATGGTTAACTTTATTAAAATGAGCTCAGCTAAAGATTGAGGTGCATTGTCTACCAAAGCATCTGTCATGACCATGCCAGGAGAAAAAGTTCCAGATTTCAGGTTCACAGTGTGAAAAGGATGTTTGTGTTAAATAGGTACTGTTACAGAGAGCAGTTATGCATCAATCGAACCATGTGAGCAGAGGTACATGGATTAATTTGGAAGTGTAAAAAGTATATTTCAGCTGGGGCACAGCAAAATGAGGAATGGAAATTACAGCAATACAATCCCACTTTTAATGGTTTATTCACTTATTCATTTAATTTTTACCACTATGCTTGTGAAAGCAAAATGTGGTTCACTTTTATGCATACCTTGCTCTGCATAAATGCTTGTTTCTCAGTAGTAATAATATGCATTTCAGGGATATGATCCAGTATTTGCTGAAATCAAAAGAGAAGCTTGTGTTGCTTTCCAGCTTATTTAAAACAGGTCCAGATCAGAGAAATAAGTGATACGTTCAGTGTTTGCAGGTGAAGTAGCATGCACCAATTAACTGTGCCACAGTTAGCTACTGGCAGCATCTCTGCAAAGTGATTGCCATTTGCTTTTGATAGGTATGAATGAAATCAAAACCTCTGGGGTGGAAGATAAAGCATGTTCAGTCCTTAGCTGTTTTATATGAAAAACCTTCTACTTATATGGGGCACAACAGCAAAGAAGCATGAGTTTTAGAAGTGACATTTCTGTGCTAGAGATCCTAGTAAATACTTGTACATGGGTACCACCTGCACAGACCACAGAACAAGTTGTTACTTGGATGAATCCCTTGGCAAAGTAATAGTGTGTGCAGAAAGGAAAAGCTGGTTTCTCGAGGTGAAGCTGGGGTGGACAGAAGCACAACATAGGTGAGAGATGACAGCATGACCTTTTAACACTCAGAGGATTAAAGCATGAGGTGGTGACAAATAAATGTGGACTTCTGAATTTGTTTGGTAAGATAGATGAGTAATTAGAGGCAGCAGAAATTTGAGAGCCAATAAACCCTAGTTAGAAGGCAGATCTGTCTGCCATGATAAGGGAGTCATTTAGGCCCACAACAAGTGTCACTACAGTAATTAGAATATACTGAGAAATCTGATTGGAATTTTTGCATGATGAGAGCAGTGCCAGCTGCTTTTGATACAGGCTGATAGCAACCATAGCAGGCTGACAACACCTGTTCTGAGTTCTTTTCCAGCAGGAGGAGAAGACGCTTTTCAGTAGGTTTATCCTTTAGTGTCTCCCCTTTCTTTTTCAGCCTCTGAAGTCCTTTGCAAACAAATAAACAGCAGTGGTATTTTTAAAGGGTTATTTGTGCCAGACATTGCTGGAGCTCCCTTAAGAACAGGTGCCACCTATAAATTGCATTCTTCATATGTGAGCTTCCCCTCTGTATTACATTTGCTATTAAGTTCTGGATTCACTTTGCAAGTTTTCAAAGCATTATTACTTTGTTCTGATGTGTTTTTTCACAAGCACCAGCAAAGCATTTTGCTGTCCTGCCTCTGTCCTCTGGAGCTGCAGCTTGCCTGAAACGAAAAAAAAAAAGATTATTTGCAGTCGATCAATATTCCCTTAAGATGTAAACACATCAGCTCCATAAGCGAAGCCAGGTTCGGCCTGGCCAATACTCTAATGTTAGATCTCAAAGGAGATCTCAGTGGCTGCAGAAATTGTAACGAGGAATCAATAATGAGAACAAATCTCTCACAGGCTTGATGCAGCCTCAGAGTAGGTTTGTAGCTGTATAACTGGAGGTAGTTTTCTGCAAATGAGATGCAAAACGGAGGAATTCAGGAAGTTCATGTGGCAGTTTCAGTGCTGGGCAGGACTGTAAGTTTGATCCCAGAGGTGAGATTGCACTGTCAGTAACGATGTTCTTTCTGCCTAAATTGCCACTGGAGGAAATACTCTCCTTTCCACCCCTCTTAGCTGGTAGATGTCGTTTCCTTTTACTGTTTAAGCAGAGGCTGTGTGGCACCCTAGGTATGCCTGAGTTATAGTTTGGATTAAAGTAAATCATTTTAATACAGTGTTTGGGGGTGAAACGAGCAGTTTCAAGTCCTATGAATGCACACAGAGAATTTTACTCTCTCCCGTATTTTTCTTGGATGAGAGCAAGCTGAGTTCTCCTGTGTCCATTTGATAGCTTTATAAGCAAATGAGTCAAGATTACGCTGCTGGACCACCACAGTGAGCTTTCTGTCTCAGGGCATGAGGGACAATGTGAATGTATGAATATATGTATATACATATCAAGGGCTTCTTTTTGTGCCACCTTAAAATGAACTGTTCTCAGATGTTTTGCCAGGTTGCAGATCCAGGGCAAGTTGAATGTCTCTCAACTGAATGCTGAGCGTGTGTGTGTATAAGGCAAGCAGGAATCCTGTTCTATTTATTAGTAATCTGGGATGCACAGAAAACCTGCAAATGGCTTGATATTCATAAAATATAAGAAAAGTTCAGATGCTGCATACTGGGATGTTAAAATTCCGTTACAGTAAGGACGCTTTGCTTTTGTTTTGTGAGTGACCTTCTCATTTATAGAGTCCCTCTTTGTTCCTGTCTCAATGCTGTTGTTCTTTTGTGTTAATTAAAACCCAGACAATTAAGTATACAAAAGTGCACTCAAGCTTCTGTGCACACCCAGCTGAAAACAGGGCCAAATGACCAGCAACATGCTAGCAGAGATGTGGGCTTTGTCACTGGAGTACAATGACTGAGTATGAAATTCATTGTTGGGAAGCAAAGTGACATTTAAATTATGTTGCTGTTTCTCCCACAGGCTTCTGACAGGGTATCTTCAGAAAGAAAATTAAATGAGTTACAAGGCACTTAAATGGAACACTTGGAAATGTTATCTTAATGTCTCTGGTTCTTAAATGAAATGTAAGCCCTGTTTATCTCTATGATTTTAGCATGAATATGGTGTGTAAAAGTGACACTACATCTCCTCAAATCTTGAATGCACTGACTTGCATACCAGCCTTGTGCCATTTCTGTTGATCCCACTCGTTAGCATTAGTCATGAGGAGAGGGGAGCAGCTGGCAATGAAAAAAAAGAAGGAAAGTCTTGAGCAGCCAACTTAATGTTGTCACAGGTAGAAGACAGCAATGAATCACAGGGAAGTGCAGAACTATGAGGGGAAAAAAAGCCAGTAATAAAGATGATTCAAGTGTAATGTCAAGTTCTCTTGAGGAAATGATCTGCAGATACATACAGAAGTAGAGAAGAAATGGTTTCAGACAGGTGAAGGCTAATTTTTGATGCTGAAAAGAAAGCTTTATCCTTCTTGACTGAGACCCCAGTTTAAAAAGGGTGTTATCTATGGGGTTAACTCCATCAGCTCCACCAACTGCACTCCAGTGAGAGATAAGAAGATAATTAAAATTACCACCATGTTCAATCAACTTGCCAGCATAGGGATACTCTCTCGAATTGGGGCACAATTAAATTAAACTTAACTTCTTCCAAATATATGCAAGGAGCAGACATCTGGCAAAGTCTAGCTGAAAATGCACAGAGCTGCATTCTGAGATTCTCCAAGGACAAAGGAAATGGAAAGGGTATGAGAGAGCAAGACGGCTGCCAAATTCCTTTCATCTGTGTTTTGCATTGCAGACTACCAGTCACAAAAATGCTAGTGATTTCACTAATCCCTTGCTAAATCACTGAAATGGTGTCTCACTCATTGACCCATATATAGATACATATATATATGGGCAAATGTATGCATGTACCCTAATATACATTATTTCATAATGTTTCAGAAGCATCTCTAACTGTTGTGTTTCACAACAATTTATAACTGCAATTAAAAGGTCTGAAAATTAATATAAAAGGAAACAAACTAATCAGGTAATCAGAGCTAGTCAGAGACAAGATCAGGGCCCTCCTGGCCTTTGTATCTATAGCTCCATGAAATGGAGTCTTTGAATATTTGCTGAATCTAAGGATATTAATAATCGGCAGTTACAGTTCTGTTCATTTACAATGAGCATCAAAGAATTGTTTTACAATATACCCAGAAGGCAAATAGCAAAGTTCCTGTTAATTTTACTGAATCAGAAAGTCAAGAAGACCTGCTGAAACCACAGTCAGAACTAGTCCCAGCCAGCTTATGTGTTGTAAATTCCTGATTCCTAATCTCTGGGCATCTGCTAAAAGTTTAGATGTTCGAAAGGCTTCGTTCAGACTGGGTCTGATTAGACTAGTGTGACTGGCAACTGTGGTCTCACATCTGAAAAGTCAGAATGCTTTAGAGATAGTTTAGAGTGGCAAAATAATTATCTTATTTTTCTCTACAGTAGAAACCTTGAAGAACCTTTTCGAAAGTGAAAGATGCTTTTCAGAAGTGTTTTAAGTACAGCTGCTCACCAAGAGCTGGAATGTAGGCCTCATAAAGTGCTTTCTATTTTAAGTGATATTTACCTTTATCTTGAAAAGGCATCAGCCTTTTTCTTTTACTTAACTGTGTGAAGAAGGGTAATTATTATCTTTTGTTTCCCCACAAACTGTAGAAGTAGTAAACTCCTTAGCTATGTTTTCTTGCTTTTCTCTGCTTCTTTATCTAATTTGCTGTTTCATACATGGGGGGAAGGTTGTAAAAGTACTGCTGGAGGTTGAAAAACATACTCATTAATTTAGTTCTTAGTAAAATACCATCTGAATTCTTTGGAATTACACTAAGTCTCCTTATTTCCCAAGTCCCACTATATGGCTTTTTCTAACCTAGCCACAATGTCTGAGCAGTAGAAGATAAATTGAAGAACTCTACTTGCAGGAGGTTATCCTTGTTTTTCACCAGGTCCTTCTACTTGCTGGTATCTGGTTGTTGATCTTGCCCTTGTTTTCCATTTTACATGTTAAATGCAAGATTTTGCAGCTGAGTTCAGTGCATCAGATGTTAGTTTGCAGCCGAAATGTGCAGCACCTTCAAATATGTCTGCAGTCAGTCCCTTCTCAAGTCATTCATTTAATACTCTGTTACAAAAACAAATTAAAAAAGGGGATTTATCCCTAAATTGTCTGAAATCCTAAAGGATATGTGTTAGAATCTACTTATTAGCAAGGCTCCCATGCTGTGCTTAATCCAGTAGTTTATACTACAGTCTTTTTTTTGATCCCCTAATTTTAAACATCCCAACCCTAACCATTCTGTGATTTCCACAGTAGCCAAGCATCACTTCAGCAGGTGTTGCGCCTTGCCCTGTTCTTCACCATCTCCCAGGATGGCAGCTGTAGATCAATCTGACAGAGGCAGAACAGCTTCTGCCAGGCCAAGGTCAGGTACCTGCTTCCCATATCTCAGGCTTCCCACACAACCACCATAGGCACCTGCCCAGAGCTTAACATTTGGAATGCAGACAAATCCCACCAGTTTTGATGGAGAATTTGGAACCAATGAGGAATATAAAATGAGGCTTTTGACACATATGCACAGTGAAGTTTGTATATGGATGCAAAACCAGAAGCGTTTGGTGTGCAGGGTCTCTACATACCTGATACCATCCCTGAAGGTTTTTAAAAGATGTGTAGACGGTGTTTTGGGACATGGTGTGGTGGTAGACTTGGCAGTGTTAGGTGTTTAGACTCGATGATTCTAAAGGTCTTTTCCAATCTAAACGATTCTAAGATTCTATGACACAACACAGAAAGCATGAGTTGATTTTAGTTTAATTATATTTTGGAAGAGACTCACCGTCAGTTGAGTCTGACAGTTAATATATATAGAAGAATACACCAACATCCAGAAGTCCTTGACCATGAAAAAGCCACCCGTCATCCCGGCAAATGTATCAGGTATCACTGGCAAACAAAACTCTGAAAGACTCCCTATGCTTCTGTAAGGAGGAGACAGCAATTCAACACCTGAAGCTCCTACTCAGGCAGATTTTGCAGCTACTGCCAGTTCTTACATCATATTTCATCAGACCCGACCTGAAGCAAGTTTTAGGTTTTAAGCCATAAAGTTCAGTATTAGAATGGTAGCTCCAGTGGGGGGAAAAAAGCAAAAATCAAACTGTTGTTGACTCAGAAATTTTACTCTGAGTCATGAACACATTAACAAGTTAACCAAACTGCCCTGCTGACCCACCTACCCACAGAAAAAAATGTATGCTTTCTTTTCTAGTAATCCCAGAACACCATTCTGACACGCTGATTTTTGTTACTGACAATAAAAGAACTGTGCTTTGAGGGAAAGAACATTTTAATATCCCCATCATCTTTTCCCCTTTCCTTTCAAACTGAAAAGAGTACATCTCTTCATTTCTCTGCTGTGTTCAGCTACACTTTACAACAGTGGGTTGTGAAACCAGAACTCCCACTGACATAGGATCAGAGATGGGTTTAAGATTTTAGAGGTGGTTCTGAAATCCTGAGAAATCCTTCAAAAGCTGTATGCTTTTAGCTGTGCTGAATTGCTGCTGTCTTCAGATCTCATCTTTCCAGCAGCTGATTTTCCCTTTATCCTGTGTGACCAGACTTCTCCCATAGGAAAAATTATGTTTATGGCTCTCTTAAAATTCTGTAATTCTTATTCCCATGGTGGCACAAAACTGGGTCACATTTGAATCCAGTTTACGCTAGCTTCACAAACTTATTAATTGCTTTTATCGTGCAGATGGTTGTATTTAAGAAAACATATATGTTAGATGTAAATTTTAGCTACTTCGGGTCCCCGTCTCTATGCAATATCTAGCCTAGTGTCACCTCAGGACAACATTCATGTTTTCATTTAAAAATAAAGAAAGGAGATGGGACTTCTGTCATCCATAGAGTAGTAAATTAAAAACAAAAGTAACAATTTTTTTACTGTTGCACTTTTCTGGGATGAGAGTTTGGCATTATGACATCTGGTCTAATTTGAGTATTCCAGTATCTGTTGTACAGCACTTACATAGACACTGAAATGAAACCTTGCTAATACTATTTCTGCATAATCCTTGTGAATATGCACGCAGAAAGTCTGTGCTTACCCACCTCTCAGCAAAATAGAAAAGCCCAGAACAGACTTGATTTCACGGCATATGTCAAATAATGATCACTATAGTTGAAACACTACTATACAAAGTCCATTTGAGAGTATCTGTCCCTGAAGACACTGGGAAAGAGAAGAATAAAAGAGACGCCAGTTTCAGAATTTGTATTTGAAAATTTCTTCCCAAGTAAGCAGCTTTTCCTAAGTAATATTTAGAACTCAAATTTTCTGTGAGTCTTCCAATCATTGTGTCAAGTTACTGAGATTCCACTGAACATTCACAATGTTTCATCAATACGTAGAGACCTTACAGTGCTAAGAAACTATCAATGATAACTTATTTTTTGTCCTTTAATTATATGTCATTAAAACTTGTCATCTTTAACCAGACAGATGATTAATCAGTCATTAAATAATTTTTGAGAGTTCAACATAACATGCCACAGATACACCATAAAATTGAAATGGCTTTTCTATCTAAATACAAAATCTAAGTAAACACACTCAATAGATATATGGGCAGAATGCAGTTCCAAGGAAATAATGCCTTTTGCTTTATTATGGAATAAAAAGTTTTGCATTTTTAAGTCATTGACTCGACTCTGGTCAAAAAGTTTCCTGCTAGAAACTGCTTCAGTTTCTAGCTGGTCTCAGGCAAAATATTAATAAGAAAATCAAGGCAGGCTTATCTTTCGGAGGTGAAGCAATTGGCAGATACATTACTGGGTAAGCTTTGAAGAACTGTGCTCCATTCCTTGCTTGAGTGCTGGCTGAACTGATGGCAAGTCACCACTGTTTTATTTCCATGAAATGCTGAAGATTCCCCATCTGTAGCAAAGGAATAAGGTTAGTGTTAGTAATATTTCTAAATGGTACTTATATGGTGCTTTGGAAAAAAAAAAAAAAAAATTAGTGCCATTTGTTTGGGGGTAGGAGTGTTTTTTCCAGCAAGTAACTGGTTCAGCTGGTAGAGATGAGAATGCATTTGCATCTGATGTATTAGTTTTCAATTTGGAACCAAGCATCACAAATGCTGAGGTCAGTAGGAATGCAATGACCTTCCAGATGGGGTGGATGCCTTGCAGCTCTGTACACCCCACTGCCTTTGCATGAGCACTAAGGGTACTGAGAAAGAAAAAAGTTATCTGATTTTTCAGGAAAACAAATTGGCAAATCCAGCCAAAATACAAATTCTTTTTATATACTTACATGGCTTTTTTAGGGAAAATTAGCACTATATCACCCTAACAGGAAGTACTTTTTCTAAAATTGTATTAGGGCTTCATAAGCATTTACCTTCTATTTTTAACTAAGGAGAATGAACAGTTAGTAGTACCAAGTGATATGAGAAAATAGCAAGCCTTGTTTTTTTTTTTTCAAAGGCTGAGCAATTACTTTAGTTGATTTTTTCTGTGTGTGTGAAAATAATGATACAATGTTTTACACAAATAATGAATAAGGTGAGTCCTGGTGTTTTAATGAATTGTACTGAGAGAAGGAAAAGAATCTTACTTGTTGTGCAACAGGAAATATGAGTAAATACACTACATAGTCTTAGAATCAGAGAATCATAGAATAGTTAGGGTTGGAAAGGACCTTAAGATCATCAAGTTCCAACCCCCCTGTCATGGGCAGGGACACCTCACTCTAAACCATATTACCCAAAGCTCTGTCAGCCTGGCCTTGAACATGGCCAGGAATGGAGCATTCACAACTTCTTTGGGCAACCTATTCCAATGCCTCACCATTCTAACAGTAAAGAACTTCTTCTTAGATCTAATCTAAACTTCCCCTGTTTAAGTTTTAATCCGTTACGCCTTGTCCTGTCACTACAGTCCCTAATGAAGAATCCATCCCCAGCATCCCTATAGGCCCCCTTCAGATACTGGAAGGATGCTATGAGGTCTCCACGCAGCCTTCTCTTCTCCAGGCTGAACAGCCCCAACTTTCTCAGCCGATTTTCATATGGGAGGTGCTCCAGTCCCCTGATCATCCTTGTGACCCTCCTCTGGACTTGTTCCAACAGTTCCATGCCCTTTTTATGTTGAAGACACCAGAACTGCACACAATGCTCCAAGTGAGGTCTCATGAGAGCAGAGTAGAGGGGCAGGATCACCTCCTTCAACCTGCTGGTCACGATCCTTTTGATGCAGCTCAGGATACGATTGGCCTTCTGGGCTGCGAGCACACACTGAAGCCGGCTCATCTTCATCTTCTTGTCGACCAACATCCCCAAGTCCTTCTCCACAGGGCTACTCTGAGTCTCTTCTCTGCCCAACCTGTAGCTGTGCCTGGGATTGCTCCGACCCAGGTGTAGGACCTTGCACTTGGCATGGTTAAACTTCATGAGGTTGGCATCAGCCCACCTCACAAGCATGTCAAGGTCCCTCTGAATGGCATTCCTTCCCTCCAGCGTATCAACCGAACCACACAGCTTGGTGTCATCAGCAAACTTGCTGAAGGCACACTCAATCCCACTGTCTGTGTCAGCCACAAAGATGTTGAACAAGACTGGTCCCAACACCGATCCTTGAGGGACACCACTCGTTACTGGTCTCAAACTGGGCATTGAACCATTGACCACAACTCTTTACATGCAACCATTCAGCCGGTTCTTTATCCACCCAGTGGTCCACCTATCAAATTGATGTCTGTCCAATTTAGAGACAAGGATAGGACAGGGTTGAACGCTTTGCACAAGTCCAGGTAGATGATATCCACTGCTGTACTTGTGCCCATCAGTTCCATAGCCCCATCATAGAAAGCCACCAAATTGGTCAGGCACCTGTTGTTTTTCATGTGCCTTAGCATGCCTTCCAGGAAAATCTGCTCTGAGATTTTCAGGCACAGAGGTGAGACTGACTGGTCTGTAATTCTCCGGGTCATCCATTTTCCCCCTCTTGAAAATGGGGGTTATATTTCCCTTTCTCCGGTCATTGGGAACTTCACCTGACTGCCATGATTTTTCAAATATGATGGCCAGCGGCTTAGCAACTTCATTTGTCAGCTCCTTCAGGACCCGCGGATGGATTTCATCAGGTCCCATGGAGTTGTGTACGTTCAGGTTCTTAAGATGGTCTCAAACCAGGTCCTCTCCTACAGTGGGCCCAAGGTCTTCATTCTCACAGTCCCTGCATCTGCCTTCCAAAAGTCATCTTTGACTTTTTAAGATGTCTTTTTAAGATGTCTTATGTGGGTAATTCCATGTGCATAGTGACCCTGGAAGTGGGGCTCTCTGCAAACGTAATGTTCAAACTACCTTGAGCTGTTTTCATTCCATACACCTAACGGTAACCATTAGTGCTAGTCAGAACTGAACTTTTTTGATTTTCGGTCTAGATTTTTTAGTGGGAATAAATAACTGGAGTTCAAAAGCAAGCATGGACAGAAGGCCATTGAAAACCTAAAGGACCAGGTATGTCTTAAATAACACCTCCTTCTCTGCACTTAAGGTAGGGGGAAATGCTAACCTTTATTCAAGGTTTCTTTTGACAAAATAAGGAAAACTTCCTTCATTTAGGCAGATGGCTAAAAAATAGGTGTTTCCTCTTCTACCCTCATTTATCTTAGTAGCTAAACTACTCCCTGAAGGGTACTTCAGTTCACAGCTTCTTCTATCCAGGGAATTGAAATTAAAATTTAAATCCTTATCTGTCTTTCTGGAGAGTGCTCCATTACCAGTGTATGTTGCACCATGTGTATCTCTGTAAGTATGCAAAAGGCTGTTTTTCTCAGATTTGTAGGGAAGCAGTTCATTTTCCATGACATTCTAATCAGGGAACAGATGCTCTTGTTGGCAGTCTATTGTCATGGTTAGGACACCTTCCTGGGAGGGAGGAAAAATGCAAGTTCAGATTTCCTGAAACATGGGAAGTAATTCAAAACAGACCTCCTGTGCTCTGCTGTGTCTTAAGAAGTGAATATAAAGAGTTACTGCTGATAAGCAGTCTTGTATTCTTCTAATACACATTTTAAAGATCTCATGAAATTTTAACATTCTCAAGAAATTAAAAATAAGCATTTTGTGCAGGAACAGTTTTGTTCTTTAGTAGTAGTGGAGAGAAGAGAGTCTGTTTTTTGCAAGTAGCATTCCCATATGGGTACAAGAAATATATTTTACTTTCTTTAGAGTAAGAACTAATTCAGAGGAAAGATCTTTTATTTGCCACCTATGAATCTTGACCTTGACCTAGCAAGTCTATCCTCACTGTTATATTAGGGGCAGTTAAACTCACATGAAGCAAAACCTTATGTCATAGCAGAATATGGAAAGAATGTCAGAGCTCAAACCTTCAACCTCATTTTATTTTCTTTACGGGTGCCAAGCTGCCTCACATTAATTGAAATAAACTGAGAACAACTGAATTTACCAGGTTTGAGTTTCTTTAATATGTTTCGGGTTGCTAGGGTGTTCTTTTCTGTTAAGAGGAGAGCAGGTTTCCAAAGTAAGTTAGACAGATTTCCAAGACGAGACATGGAGCTCAGACATTTAACAGAACTACTTTGGTCTGAGAAGTTACTGTGCACCAACTGAATCTCGTAGCTGTTAGTAATGGCTCTTGTGCTTGCTAATAACTTTCCCTGATTATGAGGTACTACAACTCAGGCAAAAGTTCAGAGTAACAGGCTGTTTTATTTTACCTGGGGAGGGGGACAGGCTACGATACACGAGTTGTTCTGCTGTGGCAGATGGGAAGTAATTTATTAAGCTTCTGTTAGCAAGCGGTTAATATACTGATCATTGCTACTGTTTCACAAATTCAAGGTGGGAAGTGTACCCAATCATGGCACATACTGTTGAACAAATTGTGGTCTGACAGCTCACTGATTTCTTACATAAAGCAAAGGTGCTTTTAAATTTTAAATAGATCCATGGATCCTCAGATTCCACTGTGTGTCGTAATATCTGATAGTCTGGGTTTTGTCGGTAGTGTCTGACCACAGTAAAGGCTTGCATGTTTCCAAGAAATGCTGGTAGTCATTATTTTGCTGAGATCTGTGCTTAAAAGTGTCTTGTTTCGTTATATACCCTAATGAAATGCACTCAGAAGCCTTTTTTATCTTATATGCTTGAGAATGAGAAAGCTTACAACAGGAAAGAGGATCCTTGATGCTGAAAATGACATGTAACTCAGCTTAGAGTTTTACCTGTAAAATCAATGCTGAATCCAAAGATTTTGCATTGATCCCATTCACCCTGTTTCCCATGACAGCCCTTCTGAAATACTGCTGTTGAATAACACACTTGCTAGTATGAGGGAATAAGGAAGGAATAACCTTTCCTGCTTGAGTAAAATGCATGATGACATAAAGCATCCCGTTCAGCCTCCTTTAGTGTGTTCAAGACACAGAACTCATTTTTCTGGATGAAAAGCAGACAGTGACACTGCCAGAAGCAACTGTGTCAGCTCAGGTTCTCCCCACAGGAGGGACATACACAGTGGCTGGAGAGGGAAACACAACAGATGCCACAAATGGAAGTGCTCATTTAGAGCCTGCATTTGACTAGATAAAATGAGATGTGGGTCATGTAGAAGGTAACAGCGACTCTTCAAAACATAAAAATGCAGTTAATAAAAAGTGAAAAATATAGAACGATTAATGCTCGCATCCGGAGGATCTATATCTGTATGTAGATGAATAATGAATGGCTTGGTTTGTTATCTTAACCACAGAAACATTTGAGAAAAAAATTAAAACACAGTTTAGGGAAGTAAGAAAGAAAAATGTTTTGAGCAGAGAAACCTTTCCCCTCCTCCCAGAATATCTTAATAAATGCATAATAATTGTGTTATGTGTCTTATTGTTCCATCAAAATATTTTATATCTGATTGTATATTTATCCCCATTAAAACAGCTTTTCTATCATGTCTATTTTTAAAAAATATATTTAGCAATCTTTAAGAGCCCAAATATCAGAATGAGGTATGTATTATTTTAAATAAGAAAAAAAGGGGGGATTTGGAATTTGAAGAGTCATGGACTGTACAAAATACATTATATTTAAGCACAGTATGTTACAATTTATACTGCTTAGCATTAAGGTGACCATTACAGAATAAGACTTACGTCATACTATATTCATTGATAATTTAGACATTAATTTTAATGAAAGACAAAATGTGACTATTTTATAATAATCATAATCAACTAAAATTTTATCACATTTTAAACTAGATAGGTTTGAATGCTTCTCAGGCCATTAAAGTAAGAGCGATAGCTACTGGGGAGTTTCACATTTTCCCAACATTTCCTTACTATTGGAATGGCTCTGTGAACAAAATTTAATTTTGTTAACGGGGGACCAATTAATAAAGCAGTATCTGCTATGATGTATAGATTATCAAATCACTGATGAGGAGGACTAAAGGGACTCTCTTCCTTTTGATAATGCAGTGATCATTTCCACTGCCTACTAGAGGAGCGAACATTTACCTAGAAACCCTGCCTAGTATTTAAAGAAAGGGAAAAGATACAAATTGCTATCTATAGTGAGTGAACTGGGGTTAAAAATACTGTTCTGTCTACTGTGCAGTGTGTTTGTGGTTGGGGCAGACTATAGCTGTCAGGGAGAGAAAGCTATGGACATATACATATGCCAGGGCTGCCTTCCACTGAGACCTGCTTTGAGCTTCTTCTGCATTGAGCTCACCTGGTAGAGCAGTTGTTTTCAGACCATCAGAGTCCCAGGATGAGCCTCAGCTGTGGTAATGTTCAGGATGCATGCACAACTATTCTAGGTCCTGCTTGGGAAATTCTGCTAATTGGGTAAACCCACTCTAGTGTATAGGCACCAACTGGCAGACACAACTTTCACAATGAGAGAGATCCATAATTTTCAAATGTAACTAACAATTTGTGACAATAAAGCAGAAACAGCAGCCAAGATGCTGGCACTTCTTCTTGTCACCTCTTTCAAGCATAGTAACTAGAATTTGCATTTGTATCTTTTCCAAAGGCAGTTACTTATTTTATAAAGTAGGCATTTAATGCATGCAGTCTCTTTGGCACAATTTTATTTTTAAACCAAAGTCTTTAAAGAGCTTACTGTTGTCTCTCTTTAGAAAAGAACCTGAAAAGTATTTTATTAATACTGTGTCAAACCAGAAAAATGGCATCATCCATACACTGAGATCGGAACTGTCTCAAAAAGGGTAAATAACATAATTGTGATAAAATGAGCATGATGAAAGTGTATAAAATTATGGGTGACAGGCATGGCAAATCAAGAAATCTTTTTTAAACTTTCTAAGTGTGACAAAGGCAGAGTACTTCAGGCCCACACAAGCTAACAGTTCATCAGCGTTCAGTGTAACTGTCCATTTTCATTCACGATGAGTGTCCTAGTTAAACAGCTACATCTGTGTCTCCCTTGTCCAGTGCTTATCTCTGCCCTATAGAGCTCCTGTGAGAGGAAGTTAGAACTTTTTCATTTTTAGTCCAGGCCCTGGGCTATGATACAGGGTATCGATCAGCTTTACTCTGGAGGCTGAACTCCACAAAAGGTCTATGTGTGTAGGAGGGCCAGTGCCAGAACAACATTTTAAGAAGAAAAATATTCTTTATTTGGTATTTGGCTGTGGGTGTTGTCTTTAAAGACAAAGGGGAAAATAAAAGGACAGAAAATTGGAGGGGAGAGTTTTAAACAGTGGCTTGAGCACAGGTAGGGAGTAGGTAGACAAATAGGGGTAGGTGTTTCAGATACCTTGAGTTCATTATCTTGGCTCCTCTGTGGCAGACTTCCACAAGGAGAGCTAAGACACATGAAACACTAACCTGAGCTGGTACTTCCCTACAGCACTGTGTTGCACTGTGGAATTCAAACTTGAAACTGCTTATTGCTGTGGTAGCATGGAGTAGCGCTGAGCTCAGACCATCTGCCTCTCAGCGGCAGGCAGGAGGCAGCCCAGCACCATGTTGATGTAAACATACTGCTTTAAGTTCTGGAAGCAGCTCCTGTGTAGTTGCTCAGTGCTCCACTGTGCAGCAAGGACTGGCCCTCTCTTTTGTTCAAAAACTCCTACTTTAAATCTTGCTGCATTTTTTACTGGTTTAGTTTGTGTTTGTTTTTTTTTTTTTTGTGGGGAGTCCTTAACAATTTCTTGTCAAAACAAGTTTCTGCAGGCTCCCTGGAAAAGAAGGTAAAGTGATTAAATATAAGAGTTCTGACATTTTCTTAACAGCTCCTAAGTGTCACTTGATGGACGGCTCTCTGGAATGATACCCTCCTTCCTGCTGACACTCCTGACCAAACCCAAGCTATACAAACCAGAATCCCAGCAATCACCTATTATCAATAAATTATTACACGACACTCTAGGTCTTTTGCAGAATAACATAACCCCATACAGCACTTGAAAAGGATTCAACACTATGTGGAGAACATGCACATTTGCTGTTTAGTTAGAGATGAGAGAAAGTGAAAGAGACCCCAAACTAACATTCACTGTCATGGGTTAGAATGGAGTTTCCCCTTTCAGTGGATTATTGGAGCAGGATGATGGACTAAGTGATCTCTTCAGGGTCCTTTCAGGTTTAGGGTTTGCCCATGCCCTTCGTGTCCCATCCATCCCCATCATCTCCAGCCTGGTGTCTAAAATAACCAGGGTTCTGAAATTTCTGTGAAGTGTCTGTTAGTATCTACTGTCAAAGGCAGTATCAGAATTTGAGCTACAGGTCCAACCAAAGAAGACAATTTCTGTGTTCTTTTTGGCCATTTTAATGAAAGAAAGAAATGGAGGACTCATTTGGAAATTTCTTATACACCAAGAAAACAACTTTAAAAACACAACTTGAATGTTATGAGGATAATTCACATTAAATATTATATAGACAGAAGCTGCTCTATTTCATTCTGCTTCTGGAAAAAAATAATTATGCTCTCTACAATTTGAAGTGCATTTGTATTCCTTCCAAATAGTCCTATTACAACAAATGAAGTACTTACTATACATCTTTTTCCTGCTGCTTTTCAACTTAAATTTAATTTTCACATAGATTTATTTAAAACAATTCTCAATGTGACTCAGCCAAATGATGAATTTATGAAAGGTTTAGTAAATGTGCATTCTAGTTGAAGTTAAAAATGGCTACTTTGTAATTCTTTGCCTAAATGAAATTACCCATTGTAGCCAGCTATTGTGCATCCATTTAAAGCCTATTTCTTGAGGCACATATTCAATCTTTAACTGAAAGAAAGCATGGTGCAAGTATGTTGCTAATAGAAAAACTTATATATACATACATATAGGATTAGTAGTAAGCAAATGTTTGAATTTGTTTTTTCTGTTTTCTGAGCCTACTTGAAGCTTTCTAAGCAGTTGAGGCATGTATGTGTGTGTGTATATATTTTGTATATGCAGTAATACAGTGCCCATATTGATGATGTCTTAATTTTCTATTGTTTATAGTACACTACTGTATCTGTCTAAACATAACTAGTTTAAATGCAAAAAGAAAGGATAAATCAAATTGATCTTGCAGAGCATAGAAATATTTGGAATGAGATCTCAGTGCAGAAAAGGTTTGTGACTTATATTGATAGTAGAACAGACTGTGCAAGAACTCTGCCTTGGGCAATGTATGAGTCTGGTTTTTGTTCCATTGTTGGCACAAAATCAACAGTTAAATACTGAAGTCTAAAGTCAATCTACCTCTAATAAAGAATGTTGGAGTTCAGCATGAGACACTCACAGTTTCACCTTTTTTAAGAGTAGCCCCCAGAATTATCTGAGAATGTGCAGCTGAGGTTTCAAATGGCTGCACGGTTGAAAATGGAAGAACTTCCATCTTACTCACAGTTCTGAATGAGGCCTGCATTTCCTACTGAGTCGTACTTCATGCTATTTATTCAACAATGTCCTGTTTCATATAGAAGGATTTCCATTACCGTCTTTGCAAGACGTAGTAGATACACAGAAATCAGTAATTCCACATCCTTGGAGATACTGAGGCTCCCAAAGTCAGATTACATTCACTAGTTTGCATTGTAGCCCATCCAGCATGCAAATTAGACTTCAGGTGTTTAAATTACTGAGAGTGAGACTACTTTATTCTTTCTTTAAACAAGACCAAAAAAAAAAAAAAAAAAAGAAAAAATAAATCACAAACTGTCACATCTTCTTTTCCCACTATTTTCATTTTTGATGTTAAAAGGTTGACAGCTGCACGCTAGGAGATAGGCTTACAGAGGAATTACGACAAGGTAAGAGAGTGAACATGCCAGTTCTTTTGAGGTAACTGCCTCTGAATATGCCTTTAACTCACAGCACCTCGAGGGAAAGGCAGCAGAGCTTATCCAGCTTCCACTGAGGGGTTACTGAATGTGCCTGTGTTTCAGGGAAGACTCTGAACCCTGTCTGTTATCACAGGCAGTTCAATGTAATGTAAGATCATACCCTACTTTACCCTATAATAACTTTTTCATGACTGTGATGTTACTTTTTGATACTGGATTAATGGAGTGTAGCAAATACTCAGATATTGATTATAAGGACTCATTTTTCATTGTTAGCATCTCCTGTCTACTATTAAGCTATACAGTACAGAAAAGTCTGGAGTTTAAAACAGCACCACATTCAAAAACACAGAATTCAGAGCTCTCTTGATTCTTGTTGTTTTGCTTAGTTTAAATCACAAGGAATGTAGTGAGAAAAAGCTAAAAATTTTAAGTTGTGATTAGCCATGGCTCTTAGCCAGATCCCATTTTATAGTCCTTTAACCTATATATCACAAGTTTCCAACAAACATATTTTATTGCAACAGCAGTCCATCCCAAGAATGGCTTTAGCCCATGTAACCAGCATTTCCAGAACAGGACAAAGATACATGGATCTCCTAGGAGTTTAACTAGTGACTTTCTCAAATTTGATTAGTTTCCCCAGATGGCAGCACAAGGGGTTGCTTGCTTTGGAGAATTTTATACTCATGATGTACCAAAATAATACTGAAACCTGGACTTATATGAAAGCCTCCAGAGTTTCTGGATTCTTCAAAAGGCTCATAAAGTCTTTGAAGTTGATAACACCTTCTGTTTTGTCTTCTGTATTCAGTGAAATGGAAGGTAGAGAAGGTATTTGGGTTTTGTTATTTTGAAATGAGCCCGTGAAAAGGGCCTGCCATAAACAAAGCTTATGAATAAATGAATGCATCTGACAAAGAAGTTAATGATCACATGGACTGAGCCCAAATTCTTGATCAATGAATCATGTAGGCTGCTTTGTTTAGGCTTTGGCAAATCAATACTCCATTTTGTTAAACAAGTAAAATAGATTTTTTGTGGGGGTGCTCTGGATTAATTTTTAAATATAAAGTGTCAGACAAGAGAGTATTGCTTGGAGCTTTTCAAATTTCTCTGCTTTGTATTTATTGTATCATTATGCTTCTTACCAGGTGACAAAACACAGCATATGACCAGCTACAGGAAAGGAAGTGTAAAATTTCTAAGACTGTATTGTAGCTACAGAGCTATTAAAATGCTCATTACTTTGCAGACTTATTAGTATGGTATAATTATAGAATCATAGAACCATTTAGTTTGGAAAAGACCTTTAAGATCATGGAGTCCAACCGTTATTTTTATCACTACATTAGATTGCTACTTAATGAAATGGCATTGATAAACAGTTGGATCCTCTCCATTTCATTTTCTCTCTGGGCTTGTAATACCCAGCACATGAACAGTTTCTCTTTCTTCTTGTTGAAATTTTATTGATGCAGGTGATTACATTGTTCTTTAGTGACCCACCACAGCTGTAGTAGGCAAAGCAACTCCAGTATGTAGTTTGTTGGTTTTCCATGATAGAAAGAACAAAAGTCAAGATTCCTAAAGGGATTTAGGTACCTAACAATGCAGAGAGACCCTGTTCAACTGCTAAGAGATAGTAATAGTAGGCTGGATGGTTTCTATCCAGCAGCATGGTTTTGCAAATTCCACAGGAAATTTATTTAAGTAACTAAGTGGGTTCCTGGCAGTGCGTAAAACTGTTATCTAGTTGTTCTGGGTTTAGCAGTAGCAGTCATTTTTCTCTTTCTTGGTAGCTGGTGCAGTGTTGTGTTTTGACTTTCAGCCTGGGAACAGAGCTGAAAAAAATGATGTTTTGGTTTGGCCAAGGACTTGGTGAGCCTCATGCTCTGCCAGGGAGGACGGAAGCCGGGAGGAAGCAGAGACAGGACACCCAACCCAAATTAGCCAAAGAGGTGTTCCATACCACAGCACGTCATGCCGAGGATGTAACTGGGAGTTACCCGGAAGGGCTAGGGGGACTGCAGGGTTGGAGGAGGTATCAGTCGGTGCTTGGTCGGGCTGGGGGGGCGAGTTATCGGTCGGCTGGTGATGAGGTGTTGTATTCTCTTCCCTTGTTATTTCCTTTATCATTACTATTATTGGTGGTAGCAGTAGTGATTTGTGTTATACCTTAGTTACTAAACTGTTCTTATCTCAACCCGTGGGAGTTGCATTCTTTCTGATTCTCTTCTCCATCCCTCCAGGAGTAGGGGTGGGTGAACAAGCTGTCTGGCTGGGGTTAAAACACGACACTAGTTTTCAAGGAACTTAAGTTTTTAGGATTATTCCTGCAGTATGAGAGGTATCAAAGATATAAATATCACACTCTCTTCTGATTCTTGCCCCCACATCATTATCAGCATGGAAGGAGTAGAATAGGCAATTCAAGCCTACTGAAAGGCAGTGGAATATTGCTCCCCAGTTTAGTTTATGTTCTGTTCAAGTAATTCCATAGATCACACCAGACATGCACATGCACTTTGAATGCCATCATAGTTCCAAATAGGACCCAAAATGTTGGGTCAGATGTGCTGCTATGAAGCATGAATTGCTGAGTTTGCACCTGTTCTCTTGATACAGCACTACCGAAATTCCTGGCTCTAGGGCCCAATGAGTGAAAAAAACCTCCAACTTGGGAAGAGAACAGAAAGTTTGTAACCTCATCAAGAAAATTACAGTGTCCTGCACTTGATATTGCCTGAACAATATTCCTGAAACATTGTTCCTAGGTAGATCTAAGTAGAGACCAAATGCCAAATCTGATTACATAGATCAAAGTTGTCTGCTTCTACAAAGCTCTGAGTACTCACAGCTCACGTTGGCAAAATTAGATTTGTGGCTAAGTGGAATTTTTCATTCTCATAGGAATTTGTTAGCAAATTCATAGCAATGAAGTTAGGGGCTACTAGTGCTCGGATGCCCGGAGTTATTTATTACCTTCAGCAGCATATCCTGATGGTGTTGAGAGACATCTTCCATTATTGAGATAGGGGTAAGAAATGACCCCTTCCCCTAGCCCTCTTGGTTCCTGGTCTTTCATCAAGCTTATGTATGCAAATGCTGTCCTGTCAGAAAATGACACTGTGGCTTTAATAGGAAACCCGAACAAGAAACTGCTCTCTGAAGTATGAATTAAGTAAGTATGGTGTCCTGGGTTCAGCAGTACCAGTCATTTTTCTCCTTCTTAGTAGCTGATGCGGTGCTGTGGTTTTGACTTTCAGCCTGGGAACAATGCTGATGACACTGATGTTTTTTGTTGTTGCTAAGTGATGCTTAGTCTGACCAAGGACTTTCTGAGTCTCATGCTCTGCCAGGGAGGAGGGTAAGCAGGCAGGAAGCAGAGATAGGACAGCTAAAGAGGTATTCCATACCACAGCACGTCATGCCCACTATATAAACTGAAGCAGCTACCCAGAAGGGCTAGATCACTGCTCTATCAGGCTGGGTATAGATCAGCGAATGGTGAGTAGCTGTAATCTCTTCCCTTGTTATTTCTCTTATCATTATTATTATTGGTGGTAGCATCAGTGGTTTGTGTTATACTTTAGTTACTGGATTGTTCTTATCTCAACCCATGAGAGTTACCTTCTTTCGATTCTCCTCCCCACCCCTCTGGGGAGTGAGCTGCATGGCTGACTGGGCTTAAACCACAACATATGGTCACTGCATTAACTCAGTGAAAGAAAAAAAAAACAAACACAAAAACAACTATTGTGCAAAAGATAAATTATTATCCCCTAAAATAGTTTATGTTCCCTTGGTTATTGTACCGAGTGATTGGAAGTCAGGTAGAGAACACAAGCTATTGAGCAGATCATTGGGGATTCTTCCAGGTTTGGTTTGTTAAAAAATTTTCACAAATATGTCGGAAAATTCTGTGCAGAATAGGACAAAATAGAGCTAAACAGAACAAATCCAAATCAAGGATTATGGCTTATAAGAATGTGCATCCTTGAAGATTGTTAGAAGAGCTAAAATCTGTTCTGTAGTTTGTTATTTTAAAGCCTGAGCTGGGTTATTGGCATGCTAACAATTACTCATTCATAAGAGAAAACAAAACAAGAAACTGCCAGCAAGTAAAAAATAAGCTTATTCACAAAAGTGCAGCATGTAGTTTGCAAAGATATTGGCTTGATAGTCTCAGGCTGAGACCACCCAGAGACAAACACTCTTTCCATTTAAACAGGAACTTAGGCCTCATAACACTTTTTAGAATCAGGCATTTTTCCCCTATTCTAACAAGCTCCCTGAGTGCAGATTCACACATTGCTGAAGGTGTTTTTTAAATTCAAGTAGAGTTTGATATTAATAGTGGCACAGTTAGTTACCATCCTTTATCAACGTGGGATCAAATGTTCTAATGAAAATCAATGGAGTATTCCCCCATTGTGTCTCTGAAAAGAACACATACAGTCATACATCCGATTCCATTATTATGTTTTCACAAGCGATTAACATGATTCAAGTGATACACTACTAAAACGACTTTATGCAGAATCAGTTCTTTTTGAATCAGGATTTCACTTTGTCTACAAATATTTCCATTTTGGCATATCTTTTATCCAGCAGTATCAAATGACAACCCTGGTGCAGACTGGTGCAGACCCTTAGCATCACCTCCGTGGTTAGAAGGTGCAATCTTACTCACTAGAGTATTCTTTAGTAGGCTCAAGCACAGTGTGTTGTGGTATCTGGAAGTTCAGAAAACAGATTTCTCCACCCCAATTTCAGTGATTAGTATGTAGAAAAATGTTTTGTGTTTAAGAACAAAATAACATAACAGGGATTTCCGTAAATAAAACAATAAAAGCCACACAAAAAGCACAACGGAACTGAAGCTAAAACTACAGAAAAAAATGTGGACCTTAAGCCTGAATTTGTTAACGATTCGGATGGCAGAGTTGGAAAGTCTCACATGATTTGATTTGTTTGGTGTAACCTTGATGTATTGGTGTGGCTTGTTTCACTTATATATGATTGCAAAAATAATATCAATGACCCTACTTCTGCCTGTCAAGTAGTCAGTGAAATCACTCTCCATCGCACAGCTCTCAACACAAGGTTGTATATATCCATAGCCAGGAATTCTATAGTCTACCACAATTGAAATGATAATTTGCAATAATAATTTCTCTAACATTAGAGAAGGGTAAAGAGGTATTTTACCAGTATTTCTTAATGGTGATCAGAAACCAAGTGCACTGTATATTTACGTTGCATTTCCAAAAATATATAACAGCCATTCCTTCTGGTGCTGTCACTGCCAGTGCAATGATGAGACCTGAACACCTTCATTTTACATTTATGCACTCAATGTACTCGTTCTTATATAGCTACAAAGACTAGCATGCACCACGAATGCTCAGTACTCTGGCAGATAAAGCATTCTGCTGGGAACTGTGGGTTCAGGTCATCACACACAAAGAAATAAACTGGGATTAATCTCTTATTTCTTAGGTAATTGTATAAAAAAGTCACTGTGTGGACTGAGCCCTAAAGGCAGTAAAAAAAAGGCATTGCATTTGGGATAGTTGTAAAGAAAGGCAACAAAGAACTGCAAGAGAAATAACGGTACACATAGTGTGTTTTTTTTAAGAAAGAAAAAAAATGGCTTTCGGATCAATGTGATGCTGCTTTGACTCATTGAAGTAGTCTTTGTGACAGTATGGAGTAAGGGCTCTGGATGGCCAAGCAAGAGAGAGACATGGGAATCTCCAGCTCAGAGAAAGCTCGAGGTATAATAGAAAACAAGTTGGCTGCATCTATCCCCAAGACAGAGATTTCACTCATCATTGTTACAGAATGAAAAATTTAAGAAAGCCCCAAGAGAAGAATTTTCTTATTTTATTCAAACTAAGCTTCCATCTGAAGGCACATATGCCACCATATGGGATCCATTTCAGGCATTCATTAGGAGAAGAATAATTAGTCTAGCATCATACCAGGAAGAAAGGAAGAGGCCCAGAGGATAATTACTTTAGAAACAGAAATAAAAGACCTTGAAACTAAATTTGATAGGGACAAGTCTATGAAAAAATGGAAAGGAAAAAAAAAGACCCTATTTATGGGAATTTTGAATTCAGTTATTAAGGAGAATGCTTATGACAGGATTATTTTTAGCTTGGGGAGAAGCTGGTACACTATTGTTTTAATGATTACAGAAAACATGTGGTCTCTTATTTCAGCCATTCACCACAAGCAAGAAGCCTCTTCTCTAGTCCAAAAGAGATGAAACACTTCCACATTATACTAGGAAGAATTGCACTGTATGTCCTCTATACAAATACACCCTTATTAGTGCTGCTGGTCACAGGCTTCAAATATTGCTGTGACCCCTTAAAGGTTGTCAAAAGGGATAATTCCTTTGTAGAGCTTACTATGAGATGACCTGCAAGAAAGAGAAATACCTGTATTATGTAAATAAAACACAGACGGAATAATATGAGAATAGAGAAGACTCAAATGCATGTTAGCTTTAGGGATTTTTCTAAAATACTGAGATAGTGCTCTCTATGCATCAACCAAATCCAAACCATGCATTTAGCCAACACTTCACCTTCTGGAAAGTAACAGATAGACACATCATACTGAAAAAAGACAGGTGTGTATAATGCACCACAGTCTGTCTCTAAAACCTCAGGCCCTAAGTAACTAACCCCTAATTATCTGCTGAGTCTGTAGTTTCTGTGCTACTCAAAAGGCCCATGGGAAGTGAACAGCGACAAGATTTGGCCCTTAAAAAAAGCACCTGTGACTGGAGTCCTCCTCTTCATACCAGGAAAATCCTGATATTCTGAGCACTGAAATAATAATGGGAAGTAAAGATTTGTCTGGGTAAAATCCTTTGATTGAGACGGCAGTCAAAGGGACAGCTCTTTGATGTCTGGAGCTCTTTGTAATAAAGAATAAAATGAGATTTCACATCACCAACTCTGAAAGAGATGGTATGGGTTATGACAGTGGCTCATTCATATTGGGAACACTTGTTACAATGTGTTATCTTTTACAGACACAGAGAAAGCTATCTAGCATTTCGTGACTCACCTGCAGTATAAACAAGATAATTACCTGGTTCACCTGCTGGAGCAGGGAGATCGATTATAGAAGCTAATTAGAGACCTGTTTTAAGCAGATATGAACTCATGAGTTTTTGTTATGGGTTCTTCTCCTCTTAACACACCACAGAGAAAACCATAGAACAACAGTGATTAGCCTTATTTCATTTTTATTGCTTCTCCCTTTCAGAGTAAAACCACAGAAAGTCAAAAGTGTAGCTAATTTACTTTAGCAAGCTAGCAAATATAATTTCCTTGCTTTACTACCTAGAAAGCTCTACCAGAGCATTAATGTCAAAGAAAAACCAAGAAAAAATACGTATCCATATGGAATATGAATGCAACTCTTGGTAGCTTGGCAAGGAGGTAACAGAGATTGGTAGCAAGGGTTTGATCTCTTTATTATTTGTGCATGTCAATATTACAGCAGATAGATATACCGGGTTGTGATGTTTGTAGATTTTTACCCTTCTGGCACTTGAGAACATTTCTTTTCCCTTTAAGGAGCAGTCTTCTGTGTTGTCATAACCAAAAGCAGAACATTCAGTGTCCATGAATTTCTGATTGCTCATAATTAAATACATTGTATGTCTGTGATCTTCAGTCATGTGTCTGTGTCATCTGTCATACTGCAGGAGGGCTTGCTTCAGCCTCTGTTCAGTCTGAAAATTTCACATTGCTTCTCCACCCACATTTCTGATGGAAACACAAACTGCTTTAAGAAGGCAGAAGAACTTTAATAATTAGTACTTAATTCCCAAAGGATCATCTGTCTAGTGCAAACTACAGGTCTGAGGATGCCACTCAGGCTACACAAGGGCACAAGATGACAGAGCTGCACCAATACCTGCCCCTCATTACACTTCAGGCTAGCACAGAAGCAGCAAACAAGCTCTTGAACAGATATTCCCTGTGCATTATAAGTCCATACATGTTCTTTGGCAAGATGGGTACTTATCTTGGGAGGTGAAAATTGTGCTCTCAGGCAAGAAACCAGGTTTAGGGGTGAGTACTGCTTCGTAGAGCTTCATACGAACCTACATTCATTATTGAAAATTATGCTAAAACCTTGACTAATTGCTTGCATATATGCTACCAGATTGGTGGAGTATAAGAAGCCACCTGCAGTCATAGAAGGATACTCTAGATAGGTAATCTGAAAAAGGACACAGTGCGTCTGGGCCACGTACTCCTTGATCTCCTATAGCAGTGTTAGCACTTCTGATAAAAAGACTTGAAGTCATGAAAAACATGGTAAAACCGGAGAAGGGTGTACACAGTGTCTTAGGCTCTGTGAGGACAGTATCTGATAAACTGGGGAGTAACAATTCTTTTCCCACTGAACACAGCAATGGTAAAAAATCTATCAGTAAAAACTCACTTTACAACAGGCCTGGCACCAAGACCCAGCTGAACTTGTATTTTGTGGTCATTCATCACTGCTCTGAAAGAGGTAATAGTTTTCTCTTTTAAAGTAGACACAGTGAAAGTGTTCAGAAGAGCCAGAAAAAGGCCATCAGCTTACCAATGGAAGACACCAATCAAAATTTATTAATTGAGAAGGGGGGAAAGTCCACACCCAAAATCCACCCCCCAGAGCGATACAGATTTGGGGGGGGGGGGGGGAATATTACTTTCAGGAGACCAGAGTTACAGTAATGTGAATGTTTTAAGTCACGGTTCTTTATCAATCAGACAAAGTTGGGCTCCTTAAACACACTATCCAGTAATTAATTTAACTGATAAGGGACAGCTATATCATCCCTGAATAAAGTGATTTGTATAGATCTAAAAGCAAAAACCTTGGCAGAAAGACGGATGATCATTATTTCAAAGCTATTTTTTATTTTTTCCCTACTCTTGGGACTTGTGAAATTATTTATTTGACAATCTGAAAATAAAACTTGAACTGTATTAGCATGTAGGCTGCTCAGTAAAAGGGAAAAAAGGGAGAGGATTAATAAATTACATGCTAGAAATGGGAAACAAGATTAGAGGTGACATTTTGGCAATGTCTTCTTTACAGCGAAGGAAAAAAATGAAACCAGATTAGTCGGAAACAGGGAGTCAATCAGTAGGAAATATGAAATCTAGAAAGTGTGTGTGAGACTGAAAAATGGAGAACTTGATTAGGATAAAGGGTGTGATAAAAGTTACTCTGTAGCAAATAGGGACATTACTGCTATTAAAAACCATGCTATATATCATTGGGCAGGATGGAGAACAATGGGCTGATAGCAGTGAGAGTGCACAATGAAGAGTAACAAGGTGAAAACAAGGTGCATTACTGCTACAGACACAGCAGGAGAGTTTCCCAAAGTGTCTGTATCTTAATGTGGATAAGGGGTAAGCTATACACAGCCATACAAGAAACAACAGTCTATGTGGATTCACAGATTTAGGCAAGACTGGATTTTCAGCCAGTGTGTTTGTTTTCATGGATGAACACTGATAGATTGTACCCTACAGCAAATCTCAAATATGCATATCAGGTTGCTTCCTCCAGCATATTACTATAGCAACAACACTTGAATCACTGATATTTGACATCACTGGGATTGCTGCTTCTTTCTATTTTCAATGGCAAAAGAATGCTCCAGTGTTGTGCTAACTTCTCTGCAAGGCCAAGACTGCTTCTTCAGTTTCCCCACCTCCATCATGAATGTTTGGCTCCCTAGGACTATCTTTCTGCTCCTCAGCCTCCATTGTAACTGCTAAGATCTTTTCCTTTTTTCCTCTTTTCCCTCTTTGTATACCCTTATACTTGCAGTGAATGTTTGAGACATGTTTCAGATTAAGAGAATGTGGGCAGGACAAGCAGGGGCTTCACATATTGTAAATAACAGAGAAGCAATCAGTCTGGATTGGTGTTAGCTTGAGCAGTTATTTCTCCCTTGATTAACCAGATCCTCCTTTCCTGGTATGTTTGATGATGAGCAAAACAGGTAGGGAGAATGTAAAGTCCACTACTGTGAGATAATGCAGTGAGTAGCTGTTTGCTACATCTCCATTTGCTGCACTCTGCCAGCAGCACCGTCACATAAAAAAGCCAAAGCACCTCTTGCCTCTTGCTTCAGAGTACAACTAGAGAGAAGGCAGCATGCCTAGGTATCTTGCTTTCTCTCTGATAAACATGTCACCTTCATAGAAATCACTCTAATGCGCATCTCACTTGAAAAACTGGAGGGAGCAAAACAAGACCATGGCTTTGACTATGTGTGAGCCTCAAGGGGCTCTGAGGGTTTTTCCAAGCAAAGCCTGGCCTGAGGAAGAACACGACGGCAGTTTAAGGAGCTGCCTTTTGGCAGGGTACAGGAAGATGTAATTATGGTCCCCTAAAATGCTCATGTTCCAACAGCAATTACTCCAAAGCATCTATGTCTAAGAAAGAAGCTTTTTCCCTGCATTTAAATGTAAGATTTAACTAGTAACTGACTTGTCATGCCTTGCCAGTGTTGACTTTTTGAATCATTATTCCTGTAACAATGACTGCATTGGAAAGTTGCATCAATTTGTCAATGAAATTGAGAGTAGTTAATTCTTGAAAGGTAAATTTTTATGTTGTAAGCCAGTTGGAATATTATACTGCTGAAACATTCATTAACCTTGAGAATTTGAAATGAATGCATGCTTTGCTCATGGTCTTAATGGGACATCATTTCACCTAAACACAAAATGCAGATAGATGTATAGTATTTTCTTTTTAATTTATCAGAAGCCTATTACCATAGTTTTAATTTTCAACTATATTTTATTTTAATGATAACTCTTTTCTAGGTTCTTTCACAACCTGCTTTTAATTAGGATGACAGACAAATTTAAATTTCCTTTTATATTCCTTTCTCACAAAGTGTTCTTTATTCCCTATTAGTTTCCCACAGAGAATTTCTTAAATGAAGAGGTTTTGTTTCAGAATTTGTAATTTCCTGAACAGACCTTAGGAGAACGAAATACAAGATTCTTTCATGTAGTCACCTGCTGTTTTTCCTAGCAGTGCTCGGAAAGATTCATACAAGGCAATAGGTTAAGTAAACCTCCTATTCACTTAGGGGTCAATCTGAACATGCATAAACACACCTATACCTGGCATATAAAACTCTGAAAGTGTTGCTTATCCTCTTGGCCTACTTCTGTTTTAAGGTTGTGGCAAAAGCATACTGGAAGAACACAAGAAGAAATATCAGCTAGTCACCAAATGCAAAATATTGTGCTTACTTACAAGTAAGTGGTTGTTAGATCTTAACTTCCAGGTTGCTGAACTGTCATCTAACACTGTTAACACACATACAGATTTACCATTTCTTAAAAATTACTTTCAAGGAATCCTTCCTATGTATTTTTAATACATCTTGATCAAAGACCTTAAGGGAAGATTCAGCAGTCAGAGCTGACCAAATAGTTCTTAAATAGCATACAAGAAATCCAGCTTAATCTGGACTTCAGTAACTTAAAACTTGGAAGTTACCAAACCTAAAACAAACATAAGAGTTAGCATTAATGATTTCCATCCTACGTGACTGCAAATTTAACCATGCACTCAATCATGTTCATTTGTTGAATGACACACTTGTATCAGTAAGTTTTCAAGACACTGGGCCAAACTTCTTCCACCTTTTCTCTTTTACTGACCTTAAAAATTCTTATTGCTTACTGTGATTCAGTCAAAAATATACCTGCTGTAGTGTTGCCTTCATACCTGGAATAAAGACAGTTGTGCTATGTTATGCAGGTAACGTAGTAGTCTTAAGCTGTTAAATCAGAATACTGTAAGACAAAAGGGAAAAGGCTTACAGCAGGTAATGTCTAGAGTTCATGCATGGGGGAAATATAACTATAATACAGAATTAAAAATGATGAAGTAAAATCTGACAGGAAGAACCAATTATTTGAAAGAGACATTTAACCAAATGTTAATCAAAGCCAAACAGGAGACATGTGAAAGTACAGGCAGTGATCACCAGTCCATTTGATATAAATTCTGAAGAGGAAGGAATCAGTAAAATATGGCATAGTATTATAGGTAGAATTTGCATACAGTAGAATAATAAAGAAAAACTAAAAGAGAATCAATGGAATTTGTCAGAAAGCCAGACATGATGAAGTTGCTGGTTCAAAAATAGCACCATTATTTTCATTTTTTATCTCAAAAGTGGAAGACTTCTAAGTGAGGACATTGAACTGGAGCTTTAGAAAAGTCACAGAAGTGTTAGGTAAATGAAATAAAGAAATAAAAAAATAAAAATACAGAAGAGAAATTGTTTCTGGACATTAGCGTAATGTCCTAGGGGGTGTAGTACATAGCATGACATCCAGCAGAAAATACCATAATAAAATGCTTAACTGCAGAAAGTAATCTAAGGTCAAGGAACAAAAATGCTCACAAGCACAGTGATGCATAGGAGAAAAACAAGCTAAAAGATTATAACAATGATAAGAAAAAAGGATAGGCTGAAATTGTATATGAGATTGTTTTTATAATATGCATAAGAAAAGAGAAATGGTTTCTCAGGTCTGAAAGGATACTATGGTGAGGAGAGAGATACGGAACATAAAATATTTGTTGCAAGGGAATGACACCAAAAGAAAATAAAACCATATAAAAAAATGCCAGATAGGTATCAAAGGGAATCAGTTTCATATAAAAGAGGATCAAGAAATAACAGTACCTGAAGATTGTCACAGCTTTAGAGTGAGCTGAGAGCTGTCCCAGAATTCCAGATAAAATGACAGTCGGTCAGGTAAGCCTTTCTGAGAAATGCACAGATGAAATTGCTTTAGGAAATAATTAAAGGAACCCAACATCTATATTCTAAGAGAGAGTCTGTTGAAATTCACTCTTGTGTGGAGGATCTTTGTAAGTCCCTTGCAGTGTTTAAGATTTCAGGCTTAATAATTAGTTCCAACACTGTCATAATAGAATTCTGAACAACTGGGGAGATGAACATCATTTGCAGAAACGACACAACTTTTTTAGGAGGTACAAGGCAAGAAGACAATTTCAGGGAGAGTGATGACAGAAAGCTGAGTGAAGACACAGATACAAGATAGAGTTCAATGATACAGTATTGGAAGGAATTATTTAAGCACCTTTTATTCATTGCTAAGGTCTAAACTATCTTCTTACAATAAAGAGGAAAAAGAATCTCATATATTTTTGGACTCTTCAATGGAACCTTAGTCCAAAGGGAAGAAAAGAACAATTGCACAAAGTTTTTTGCAAATTGCTGCACATTAAGAAAGACCAGAGAGCTGTAAAGATATGTTACCAGGTGCCTGCATGTATTTGTGATTATTACAACTCTTTGCCATGAGATTAGCGTGACATTGTCATGAATTTTGTATCTGAATACATGTTACAAAGTGAGGAAAAAGGGAAGAGGAGCAGGAGATGGAGAAAAAAAAAACAACAAACAAACAAAAATCTGGTCAGATAAGCCATTTCACTGGTTTTTTATTCATCATTCTCTAGAGATCACAAATAGCCCTCAGAATTCCTCAGATGTGAGAAACTAAATCAGAAGCATATGAAGCAGTGAAGACACAGTTAAGTCAAGACAACTGCTAGAATTCTACACCATGAAACCAGACGTGTCATTACGAGACACCCCTTCCAGTTAAAGCTCAAAACCCTATTAGAAGGCAAAGTACTTAGGAGCCAACAAATCTGACATGGGAGCAATGTTCATTAGCGGAGTGTACCAAAAACATGATTATCCATATGCAGCTTTGGTGTAAGCATCTGTACCCTCACAGTTGCCTGAGTGGGGCCCTTGGAAAACAAAACAAAGCCCTTTGTTGAACACAATATTGCACACAAATAATGTCTGTTGTTGTTGCTAAAAAAATCAGGGAAGAGTAAACAATAAATATTAAAATAGTTATATTTCTTAAAGAGTTAATGGTGAAAAAGCTCTTTACACTTATTAATGTGATGGCTCTTTCCTGCTGTAGCAGCACTTGGCCTCACCTTCTGTGGTGTCTGAGAACACTGGCGGATATTGTAACTGCCATATCACAAAGTTAATCATAGTGTTGTTAGGGTTGGAGAAGATCTCAAAGTTCATCTAGTTATCAAACTCTTGCATCTTCCAATATCTGACAGGGGCCTATAAGGATTCTGAGGAGGGACTCTTCATCAGGGACTGTAGTGATAGGACAAGGGGTAATGGGTTTAAACTTAAACAGGGGAGGTTCAGGTTAGATATAAAGAAGAAGTTCTTTACTGTGGAGGTGGTGAGGCACTGGAATGGATTGCCCAAAATAGTGGTAGATATGCCATCCCTGATTGTATTCAAGGCTGGGTTGGACAGAACCTCGAGCGACATGGTCTGGTGTGAAGCATCCCTGGCCATGGCAGGAGGTTGAAACTAGATGATTTTAATGTACTTTCCAACCCAAGCCATTCTATGATTCCATGATTCTACAGTGTTTACTGCACAGCAGAATGTTTTGGGAAACAAAAGGATGTCTTTGTTTTTTTTTATAATCCTCCGTCCCACATTGCTGTCCTTGTCTTTGTAATATTTTATGATTTGTCATACAATAATTTGGAATACTGTTGTACAGAAGATGTGTTTATAAATATATTGCTGCAATGGAATACTTTCATGGTGTTCCTTACATTACTGCTGAAGCAATGGCAGACTAGACTATATGCATATCTTAATATTTTATTTTGAGTTTTTCAATTTTTGTACTAAAGAACAAAAAAGTAGCAAAGAAAACAGGGTCCACAGAGATTCAGGTCTTCAGGGAGAAAAATAAAGCTATTCTATTTATTTTATAAGTGTGAATATGCTTATAACGTGATCTCAACAGTATAAATCAGTAATACCCACAGCTTCCCTGCACCCCTCAGATTATCTGCAAATAGTAGTTCGTAATTACAATCAGGGTGAAATAGTATTAAATCTTATATTCTACACATGCTGTAATTAAAAAAAGAAGCAGGTATCTTGCAACTTGGAGTTCTGATATTTTAATGAGTATACTATTTTTTCTAGTGAAGCACAACCAATTAAACTGAGCATCCATCCAGTCTCTTGCTGAAGGAACAGTCTGCAGCTTCAAAACGACTGCAATTCTCTCTTTTGCCATTATAAGAAAATCTTTTCATCCTGTCACCAAGCTCAGTGCACTCAGACATTCTAAAGCAGCTGACAACTAACATTAGTAGTATTCAATATAATCAGATTGGGTTGTATATCTGACACAAGGAGCCACTAAGAGACACAAGGAAACACTAGAACATATTTAAAAATAACATCTTTTATTGCATGGTAAATAACAGTGTTTTACAGTTTTTGTAGAGCTTTGGTCCTTATCAAAATTAGGCTTTTGGAATTTTTTCCATACTTTTAACTCCATCTGTTAAAAAAATAACCCCCCCCCTCCCCCAAACAAAAACAAAACAACAACAACAAAAATAGCAACAAAAAAAACCCACCAAAAATGCTCCTCCCCTTACCAAAAAAAAAAAAAAACAAAAAACAAAAAAACCCCAAACAAACAAACAAACAAAAAAAACCAAAAAACCCAGAACAACCAAGCGGGTTTCAACAGATTCAGTTCTTGACTTTATTTCAGCAGTGAATCTCTGAATGTACCCTCCTCTCCTCCTTATTCGTCAGTAGGAATTCATTATGCATTAGTAGGGATATGCAGCTTCAGTAAAGAGAAAATAGAAGAACTACTCCTAAGGTGAGTGTAAGGGTGGAAGGTGAGACGATCAAATCTGCTGTAACAGAGGAAAGATTTTTTTTCCAATGATGTTAGTGGAATGGTTGAATGTTTTAACCCCAGAGTGCTGGACAATAGCCACCTATTCCTCCCCCTGACATATTTTGACTGAGACCTAAGCTTTGAGTTTTGTTGCACAGACTAGCTTGTTTGTGAACACCAGCGAAAACTATGAACCATCCCCTGCCTACTAAACATTTTAAAAATCTACAGGTTCCTGCAGAACATCACTGCTAGAAACATTGACACATTGGATGTTAGGTGCTTCCAGACTTAAGCTTAAGCTAAGAATTTTGAATGTCTGAAGTTTGGACATGGGTGAATTTAGCCCTGACCGATTTGTCTGCATTCCTACAGAAAGGCTAGAACAAAACAAGAGACTTCGAACCCGTATCTGTCCAAGCTGCAGCTGCTTTTTCCAGCTATCAATTTGATTTTACCACTCAGTTCAGATTAATTTTTGTCAGAACTGGCCAGTTAGAGCAACTCTAACATTTCAGACCCTGTTTATAGAGAAAGAAGCATTTACCCCCTTCTGCTACCTCTCATTCCTTAGATTATAGAGAGAAAGAAAGATGACAGTTACATTTTCCCTTTTTGCTCTTTGAGGAACTCTGTGTCTTGCTTCAGCAATGGTGCAGTGATATTTCCAGATCACTAATATCATGAGTAAGATGTTAACAGCAAGGCTGCTGCAGACTATCTCAGAGATAGTCATGCTTTAGGAAGTGATAGGCTGATACTGTAAAGATCACTGTAAATAAAATAACTCTTACTGAGAAGCATAATTAGTTGCTTAATGTGTTTATACCAGACCACACGCAGTAAGTCTTGCTGTCTGCTTACTTGCTGAAAGCAGTGAATATTTCTCCATTGTTAAATGCTTAGCAGAAGTTTGCAATTGTTTTACTGCTGTAGGAACTGGAAGTACAGAAAGGCTATTGCCAATGCTAATAAATAAGACAATTTCATTACTTGGTTAGCAACACTTAGCAGTATAATACGAGTTCCTTATTATTTGCTTTATAGTTATGCCACATAGAAGCTTCATAGTAAAAGGTATCCTTTCTTCCAGAATGACAGCTAGCCTTATTTTTTATTTTTTTTTTTTTTTTAATTTCTTCCTGACTTCTGAAACCACCCAGAAAAAGGAGAAAGTTTTGGAAGATGCTGAAAGGCAGACACAAGCCTGGTGACAGACTCCATCAATAACTCAGGAAACAGATGCTACAGTGTTTGCATAGCCTTTCCAGACAGCTCTGGAAATTATTTTTCTGACTACAGTTCAAGAATTTCTTTTCCATGCTCACCTGTTTATTTTTGATGAAAAGTTTCACATTTTTACTGGAGGAAATAAAACCCCACAATTAAAATGCTTGTATGCTTGTTTAGCTGAGTCCAGAGGTGACTCCAGCTTTATGCTGCTGTTCCTACGTGCATCTATTGTAATAGATTGTGAGGTGCTTGCACCCCTTGATGAAGCTGTACTCACAGTAACCTCATGTGTAGGTAAATGCTGTTATATCCATTTTACAGAGAGAGAGATGAAGCACATAGGGACTAAGTGACTTGTCGAAATTCACGCACAACATATAGCAGAACAGGGACTTGAAATCACCTTTCAAATTACAGGGCTTGAACTTCCACTTGAGGTACTGCACAGTCCTTTCTTTTACTCAGCCATCTCCGTGCCCCCCTTCCACAGCCTCCTGCCCACCACCACTCCATCATGTACTCCCACCTCATTTCCTTCTGGGCATGAGAACAGCTAAGTCACTTTAATCACCTGAGACTTCACAGGAAGTTAAGTATAATAAGGCACATGATGCATACAACTGCTCCTGACATACCAGCCTGCATGACACTGGCACTCTGAGTGTCCATGGAAAGAGGACTGGAAAGTAAAAACTGCAGTTCCAGAAAAGGATGTCAGGAGTGGTGTCACAAATGCGTTCTTCCCCTTTTTTTGGAGTCTTCACAGAGCTAAACAGTGTATTCCCGGGAATACAGTGGATGTTTTCAGCTGTGTTGCCTGGAACCAGGAGATGTGACACTTACTAATCTTCTACAGGTGGGTAAATATCAATAAATTTAATACAGTATAATTAATATGGAATTAAATTATATTCTAAATAATATATGGCATTATAGAAATACATATGCTAAAATATAACTAGAACTCAGCCCCTAAGATTATGGGTATGGCTTGCAATTAATCTACCTCTGAGGAAAATAATAGCTTTTTTTTTTTAATGCTTAATTGTAATCTGGCTGTATGTAACTCTTAATCAAACTCGGTGCTTGTTTCATAAACACACTGAAAACTTCTCTTGTGTTTCACATGGAGAGCTAATAATTGGCCTTATTTAATTTAGATGAAGTAAATAATTTCACAGCCACTTCTCATTTAATAAAGTTGGCTACAGCCTGTCTTTTTTCCTCCTCAGCTTGTATGTTTTTTTTTGGAGTGAACATAAAAGCATATTTTCTTGCCTGCTGAGTGTTCATGAAAACCACTTAAAAATCTTTGCAGCTGTTAGAGTCTTCACTATGTTCTGATCTTACTGGCATATTTATTTAGCTGTAAAAGCATTCTTTTCTTCAAGTTATAGGAGTAAAGATATTAACTGAAAGTTATGAAGGACAGCTCTTCATCTAATGACCTGAACTACTTATAAAGTCTTCAGAAAAGGTTAAAACTAGCCAACCGAAACCCAGAAGGTCTCTGAAAAAACATTCTGCACTTGGTAAAATGCAGTTACTCTTGCCCAGAAACTGGTAGGCTGCAAAGGAGTTACAGGAAAATTTCAACTGAGCCAATTCTGGTCGCTGGCTGGAATCCACAAAAGATACCTGGCTGTGCAAAACTTGCTATTAGCAAAAGGGAAGACAGAGGATATAGTCATCTATGGCTCCAAGTTACGGACTGGCCTCCATAGAAATTTTCCAAATTAAAGGCCTTAATTGACAGCAAGAGGTACTCAGAAGAAGAAGAAACCACAACATTTTTCTCAGAGGCCCTGAAGCTCTTTTTTTCACCAATGTACTTGGGCCATTTCCCACAAGCTCGTGAGGATAATGTGTTGCTCTCTAAGCTTACTGTACCCTCCAAAAGACTCTGAGTTTTGTGGCTGGTTTTCCTATCTTGGCTCTTGTAAACCACTGTGAGATCACGTTCTCTGTCTCTGTCCCAGAAGTCTTTTTTAGACTTGGTATTACCTACTTGGGAATTTTTTACCTGTTCCTTATTGCAGTATGCAACTCCTCCGTGAGCTGGGAAAATGATATGAATAGCAAGAACAACCCCTGATAAAGGCATTGGTAATGAGTATAATTGTATTGCAGACAAAAGGGGAACTCCAGAACTCTAACATTGCCAAAGAGAAACTACTAGAAGAGGTAAGTAAAACATATAACTAAAAAGTTTTCCAAGTTTCCACTGAAGCCTATGAAATGCTGTCTTTGTGAGATAATTTGATATTCTCTTGGGCCAGCAGTTTGAGCAAAATTACTGATCAGCTTTCCAGTACACAGACTGAGAACGTCTTCCTCTGGTTATGGAGACACATTGCATGCTATGTGATAGATAACACAGCTATATTAAAAGCCTACTTAAGCTCTTCATTACATCAGATTTCTGTAAATAACTTTGCTTATTAATTAACAAAGACTTTTCTCTGCATAAAACACTCAGATTACAGAGGCAGAACAACAGTGCTCTGCAGCAGCAACAGGGAGCACAGATACTAGATCATGTTATTTCAAACTTCCAATTTTCAGACAGTTATATTGACACTCAGCCAGCACACTGCAAAATAACACAGCTGATGACAACTACCTAATAGGAAAATACTGAGGACAGAAATACACAGACTGCCTGTTTCATTTTCTGTCCCAGGGACTGATCTACCACTACTAATTGCAGTTAGCTGTTGTAGCCATACTGCTCAAAGGACATAAGCACAATAAAGTCATATGAACAAAAGTTGTAGTTTATTGTTGCTACTGATCTGATAAGCTAACAGAAGTTCTCTCTCCCTCCTTCACTTCTGCTCTGGTTAGGTACCACTGATTACTTCTTAGAGAAAGAGTTAAGAACAATTACGATGAAATTCCAGCAGTCATAATTTTAATGTCAAACAGAAATATTGCAGTGCACACCACTGTAACAAATGTTAAGCTGTTGTCAAGAAAGAATTGGATAAATGATACAATCCATTCTCCACATCTTACTGAACATACAGAGCTGTAACTATCATTCTGCTAGGTCTGTCTAGTCTGACAAATTGTATGCTAATGGATAAAATCTTAATCATAGCAATAAGGGGCATGAAAATCATTCCGTTTAACTAACATGCTTCATAATGCTTCAGGGGAAATCCTGCCTGACCAATCTGATGGCTTTCTATAATGGGGCTACAGAACTGATGGACAGAGGTAGAGCAGTTGATGTCATCTACCTGGACTTCTGCAAAGCGTTCAACACTGTCCCACATGACATCCTTGTATCTAAATTGGAGAGATATCAATTTGATAGGTGGACCTCTCAGGGGATAAAGAACTGACTGGATGGCTGCAAGAAGACAGTTGTGGTCAATGGCTCAATGTCCAGCTGGAGATCAGTAATGAGTGGTGTCCCTCAGGGATCAGGGTTGGGACTGGTCTTGTTCAACATCTTTGTTGGTGACATGGACAGTAGGATTGAGTGCGCCCTCAGCAAGTCTGCTAATAACACCAAGCTGTGTGGTTCAGTTGATATGCTGGAGAGAAGAAATGCCATCGAGAGGGACCTTGACACACTTATGAGGTGGGCTGATGCAAACCTCATGAAGTTTAACCATGCCAAGTGCAAGGTCCTACACCTGGGTTGGAGCAATCCCAAGCACAGCTACAGGTTGGGCAGAGAAGAGATTCAGAGAAGACCTGCAGAGAAGGACTTGGGGGTGCTGGTCAATGAGAAAATGAACATGAGCCAGCTTCACTGTGCGCTCGCAGCCCAGAAGGCCAACCGTATCATGGGCTGCATCAAAAGGAGCATGACCAGGAGGTCGAAGGAGGAGATCCTGCCCCTTTGTTCTGCTCTCATGAGACCTCACTTGGAGCATTGTGTGCAGTTCTGGTGTCCTCAACATAAAAAGGACATGGAGCTGCTGGAACAAGTCCAGAGGAGGGTCACAAGGATGATCAGGGGACTGGAGCACCTCCCATATGAAGACAGGCTGAGAAAGTTGGGCCTGTTCATCCTGGAGAAGAGAAGGCTGCATGGAGACCTCATAGCAGCCTTCCAGTATCTGAAGGGGGCATATAGGGATGCTGGGGATGGACTCTTCATTAGGGACTGTAGTGACAGGACAAGGGCTAACACGTTAAAATTTCAACAGGGGAAGTTTAGATTGGATATAAGGAAGAAGTTCTTTACTGTAAGGGTGATGGGGCCCTGGAATGTGTTGCCCAAGGAAGTTGCGAATGCTCCATCCCTGGCAGTGTTCAAGTCCCGGTTGGACAGCACCTTGGGTGACATTGTTTAGTGTGAGGTGTCCCTGCCCATGGCAGGGGGGTTGGAACTTGATGATCTTAAGGTCTTTTCCAACCCTAACTATTCTATGATTCTATGATTTTATAATTATTGTTACTCTTTCATTTATCCTAACTCATATTTGCAGTTCAGTCACATATCTCATCATTCCCTGAAAACTAAACAACCTCTTTGCAACTCATCTGTAAAATTTTCCTTTTAACTTCAGCTTACTGTTGATGCCTCTCTAAAGAATTTTGTGTTACTGTACATTAAGGCCATCCTATAAAAACACAATTTATTTTACTGCATTATAAAAGAATGCTAGTTTTCCTGACACATCTGTGTTATCTGTGCAGTCCCATGGGAAATACTTGTACAATAGAAGGGAATATGTTACAATTTGTTTGGAAACATTTTTACAATCACCAGGTGACCAGGTAATTGCTGACATGAAAATGGTTATGTCTGTGCATTATCTCGAAGATGGAGATTACTCTGTGTGCACAGACTATCAGTACCTGCTATCAAATTTCTTAGGCAAATCTGCTAAACAACTAGCTAAGCGAAATAAGTAATGGAAATAGGAGTGTTCATGTTTGACGTAAGCTGCCAAGTTTTCACTAGGAAATGACACTGTGAGCATATGACTTAGCTTAATAACCAAATGTTGACCATGGCTTTTTACACAGGGAAGGCAGAACTGATTTTATGCTTAACCTTGTATCAGCTGGCCTCACTTAGAGCCTGACTATTTTAACTGCAGAGTAGACACTCTTCAAATTCAACAAGATTTCTCAAGGTCATAATCTAAATTACCAAAATCTTCTGATGAAGACTTGGATTTAATGAGAAAGACTGAGGAAAGCCAAGTGTCCCCTAGTGAGGGAAGGCAAGAATATGGGAACCTGGAGAGGAATTTTTCCTGTAGAAAACAAGATACCATTCATGACTTTGGAAAAAGTGGATAGTGCAAAGCAGGCAGATACTTCTTAGACCTTGAGCAGCTTTCTCTACCCCCTGCTGATCTGCCAGGGAGGGTTTTGTTCTCTCTCTCACTCTCTGAACTTGCCAGTCTTCTTATAGCTCCCAGCTATGAAGTAGAAGAACTGAACTTACTCTTTTCTTACATGTTAACATGCTTACGGACTATTAGCACTTGGCTTCAAGAGGTAGCATGGTCTGCCTAAGGTTTTACTGCCTGAACTCTCATGTACATGGAATATCACAGCTTATTTGGTAGGACTAACTGCATTTTCCTAGCAAAGATATTCTACTACAAAACTAGAAAATTCAAACAAGAATGGTGTGGGGTTTTTTTTGTTTTTTTTTTGTTTTTCTGAATCAAACAGGAAAAGTCTGTTCTTTTTCCTCCCATGAGGAACACAGCAGCTATTTTGTAAAAAAAATTAAAACATAAAAATGCAACAGCCCAGACATCTCCCCCAAAAAAGAGTCTGTTGAAAAATGACATTTATCTCTGGGTAGAGTCAGAGGAGTCTAGTTTACTGCTCCCCCACATACATATCCAAAGCTCTAAAAAAGCAGCTTCCAAAATGATTTTCTATTTTTCCTGAGTTTAATGGTTTGGTGTTTTTTTTTTTTTTTTTTCAGTTGGATAGTTTAATTTTTTTTTCAGGCAATTTTAAAGAAATCTTAAAGCTTTCCTCCCTTTTCCCATGTCTAATTATTCTGCACACACTTGTGATAGATCTAAAACTACATTTCTGCAGTCCCCTAACGGTATGTTGTTCACAACTGGTGATCATCCTAAGGTTTTTAATACTATAAATAGAAGTTGAGAAGTGAAGGACATCCCTATTGTTATGATGTGCTGAAGAAACAAAATGCTTTCTTTTGTATTCTGTAAATGGACTGTTATCTTGTCCTTTAATACTCCAATGCTTTCCCTTAGTAAAAAAATTTAATAGATAATTTTACAGCCGAATAACATTTGACCTTGGAACTGCTCATTGAAATCAATGAGGCAGGTTGATTTTTTTGCAGCATCTATGTACTAAAAAGGCATTTTAGGCAATTCCAAACATGAAATAACATGGCAATAAGAAACACCAGTTTCTCAAACCATGAAAGAACTTGTAAGCCTTACAGGGCTTGTAGCTCTTTCTGTGTAAACTTCTAAATAAATATTACACATTTTATCATAGCGGGAATCATATGAAAAGCTTCTACAACTGCTGCACTAATCAAGAGATGTAGTAATCCTAAGAGTTTAATCACAGCAGAGTATTTCTAGCAGTTTTGATATTTTTTTAATTGAAAAATATCTCCAAGGAATATCAGCACAGGTTCTTTTGAAGCCAACGGTTTTTTATAAAAGCTAAATGGACCTGTTTTTTATTAAAGCTAAGCTGAAACCTGCTATAAAGTCTTAAAAGTTAGAGCTTAGAAATCCAAATCCAGACCACACTGGTGTGGTCTTGGAGCACATCTTTTAAATGTCATGTTTTCATCTGCAAGTTGTTTCTTCTCTGTCACTTCAAGGCACTTGTTATCGGACTTGTATTAAACTCGATGATTATCTATTCATAGAATAAACCACCATATTAAATTCTGTTAGTATATTTAACAGCCAGATTAAGAATTTCTGAACACACTGATCTCAGAGCAAAACTGGTCTAGTCTCAGTTAATGTCTCATGACAGAGAAGAGGCAGTGCAGACCCAGGACTTTTGTTTACACTAACAAAAGTCCTGGAAAGCAAAGATCTCAGTATTTTTCAAAACCCTGTAATCATACGCAGAAATATTTTCCCCCAGAGAAAACAAACACAGGCTTGATCTCTGCTACCTGAGGTCTGTTCAAAGGTCAATACAGGCTGCTATTTCAGTTTTAAAATACAATGTTATATAAAACAAAACAATTACCCCTACATGATATAAATTACAAATTAATTTTTGCTGATCATTACACACTTAATTCATTTTAGAGAGCAACCCGCTAGAGCATAAATGTCAAATTGATTATTATTTTTTTTAACTAGGATTCAATTTTGCATTTCTATCGTTCTCTGAAAAAAAAATAATTTCTTTGTAACTCAGTGGGATATTCATATGTGCTCAGAAACTAATGAGGTATGGGAAATAGATACACTATCATAAAAGGAAAATTACTAAATGAGAAAAAAAAAGATTTTAAAAGGATCTCTTGGAGTAAAAAGAAAAATTTCATCACCAAATGGGACTGCTTTTTCACTATCTCTGTTCTTTTACCATCCCAAGTGGCCTGTTCATTTATGTAACTATTTTGGAACATTCTCCTCCTTTTACTGATTGAAAGAATCCTGATCATTAAACATCTCTGTAAAGTAGCATTATAAAGAAAGCCCAAGTCGAGAAGTTTATAAAGAACATTTGGAAAAATAGAACTGTGCTTATTTGCTTTTGGTAATTCTGTTTCACCTGTAGTAAATAAAGCATTTGCTAAACCACTAACAAAGTGAGGGGAGCACACAGCTGCACTGGTAAGTAACACTTCCTCATTATTTTACGTAAACTGTGTAATTCTCAACTTGTGACCTGAGAGCTCCCTTTCATTTGGAGCACTTCAGATAAACTCTCTGGTCAGTGCTTTCCCACACTTGTTTGCCATATTCCAGTTCTTAATGAAGTCTGTGTTTGACGTAGATTTGCCTGATTTCCAGCTTAATTTTGGCAGTTGCACAAAGATCAGGTGGTTTGTATGAGCTGACTCAAAGGCACAGGTATTCAATGTTAACACGTGCCCTGGTGTAATGACAGTGGGTGATCTCAGCCTGGGCAGGAAGGTAAGGAGTGGCATCCAGCAAACTGGCAGCAGTTGCTGGAAAAGTGCTGTTACAGATGAATTAAAAATTCTCTTTAATTAAGAACTGTATGTTTAGAGAAAGTTACTGAAAGATGTCTCTAAGCAGAGCAAGAAAAATACATATTCATATTTTGATAAGGCAATCAAGATGTTGGTGTTAATATTAGAGCAATAACTTTAATTGTATTTCAGCAAACGAATGGCAATTAGAAAACAAATTATCTCAGAGAAGCATGTCTGCTGCACAGCTTAGCCCCAAAGGCAAGCCAAAAGCTAAACCTTTTTCTTGAATTTTAATGCAGAAGATAAATAGGCACACCTCTGGAATTATTCTAAATGGAAATACCATAAACGGTTTAAAGTTACTCTGAGACACACATGTAAGAATTGCCTTTCCTCTTGAAGTGGATTCTTTGTTGCTGTAACAAACATTAGCATGCAAGAGTAAAATACTACTCTGTGCTTTAAAGATGGGGAAAATGGAACAGATGTTGGCCATGCTGATTAAAGAGCATATGTGATTTAACCATTGTGGTTTAACCCCAGCAGGCAAGTCAGCCCCAAACAGCCGCTCACTTACTACTCCTGTGGCGGGATGGGCAGAGAATCAAAAGGGTAAAAGTGAGAAAATGTGAGATAAAGACAGTGTAACAGATAAAGCAAAAGCCACATGCACAAGCAAAGCAAAATTCCCTACTCGCTTGAATTCTCTCTCACCCAGATGACAGTGGCCATCCTGCAGTGTGCCACAGGGTACTAAGAGATTGGATTTTCACCAGTGCAATTGAGAGCTAAAACCTGGTGTAACACTTCCAGATGTAAAGTTATCTCCTTCCAATAAAAATACACTTGTGTTCCTAGCTGCTGGTGATTTTCCTTCTCTCAGGCCCACTCCCCAGAGACAGTATGCCCTATCTGTCAAGATCGAAGTCTGTTCTTATGATCCATTCACCTCACTGCTGTAGACCTTTCTGGTCTGTAGGATTTGGAGTAGATTATATTTTGCTAAATCAGAGGTGGTATAAACTGCTTAGGCATTACTCAGCCCTCCATGGTTTTAATCATACTACTTAAAAAATTTATCCAATCTTTTGATCAAGCTTGAATGGTTTTAATGATGCTGTTACTGAATCCACCCAGATTGCAAAAGAACATTAAAGTTTTCAACCATCGAATTATACATAAATTATAAAAAGTAGGACTGCAACTGAGATCTTGATCCTTAAAAATCTCCTCACTCAGAAAGGAAATCAGTGACAGTTTCTCATTGTACCTGTAATGCAACAGTCCAACTTGGTTCTACAAAGCAATTAAGTACCTCATTAACTTTAAGCACCTGCTTATTTCCCATAGCTTTGAAACCAGTGGGAGTTAAATGCTTGTTCCTGAATTTGTGCAGGAAAAACATACTTGTTAAAACTTGCAGAAAGGAGCATTACATCTGCTAATCTTGTTATAGACTGGTTTAATAAACTTTACTGTATTTAAGTTGCATCTTTGTTACATAAAGAATCAGACTAAGGCCCAAACCTGTCATAACACTTAGTCTGTACCTTCAAAAGATGCATCAGACATAAGTTGACAGTCTGTTTAGAATTTGAAATTATCCTAATCTACTCAACTACTACCAAAGGGGAAGTGGTAACTCAAGGAAAATAAGGAATAGGAATCTTCTTGATAAAGCTTATGCTTTCAGGAGACTGACCATAATATCTTTACTGAACATAATTTTCTTTCTTTTTAACAGAAAGACCCTCATGTTGCCCAGGGGTTTTACAGCATTTTAATCACACTCACGTACGATTCATCAGCCTCACAATATCTATGTTCTCACTTGAGAAAGAGATGATGAAATACAAAGTAGGCTACAAAGATGTAATAGAGACTTTCAGAATGTGTCATTTAAATCAGTGCTGATTTAAACATGTGCCTGTTATGCATATGTTGAAAGTAACTTTATGGCATTTTCTACCAGCATTAACCAAGGAGACATGAAGAGATTACAGTAAGCAATGGCTAAGAGACATCACTATGAATTTCCAGCAATGGGACATACTTCTTAGGTAAGGTGAGGTAGGGAAGAAGTTGTGAGGGCAGCCACAGCATGTGTACTCTTGCCTGCAGACATAGGAAGCAGCACTATGATGTACTTGGCAGAAAATGAAACATGCAGTGCTAACCCTCAGGAAGATATTTTTCTGATGACTTGGTGAGGAACAGAGTGGTAAACTCACTAAACTATCCACAACTGCCTTTACATTAACAAATGTATCAAAGGCTTGTATTTTACATTGTGAGCTTCATTGTAGTGCAGCAGTGTATATATATATATATATATATATATATATATATATAAAATTGTAAATAAAAGATGCTCTCTGGACTGCTGAACACTTCAAAGTACATATCTGAAAGTTTTCTTTCCTGTTTCCTGAAATAAAAGTATTTTTGATTGTCCTGGTTATCTGAATGCATATTTTTTTGCACAACACAGTGATCATAGTGCATTTCTCATAGCAGCTATTTACCTTCACAGCTGATCAGAGGATTTCTCGCTCACACTTTTTCATCTGAACAGTGAGATAAAAATCACATCCTGGACACTGCTGCTTTCAGCTGATGAAATCAGTGCTGGAGTGTGCAACATATAGGTTGCTTGGCTACAGGAGTAGCTGCATAAGCCACAGTGTCTTGCCTGCAGCACAGAGCCCTTTTTCACTAGCCAGGACTACAGCCATAGGCATAAAACATTTAAAATCTGGTTTATTGTTAATTTTTACCAGCATTATTAAAATAGTTAAACTTAAATAAATCCATGGTGGATCAATGATTTCTTGCCACCAAAAGTGAGGCATTTTAACGTCATATATAGCTTACAACACTAATGTTTAAACTGTTCTTTGTTTAGCTTTCAAAATGTAAATTAAATTTTCCAGGAAGCTTTTCAAGCAGTACATTCTTTTAAAATGAATTGTGAAAACTACTTCTCAAATACGTCTGCATTGCTTTAACAACAAAACACAGGAAAAAGCTGTTGAGAAGAATACGAAAGGCTATTGGATTAAAATTCATGAAGGGCAGTTTCTCCCTTCAGTGCCAAAGTAATTGCATATATACTGAACATCAGAGCAGCTCCAGAAGTTGCAAACATACTGTAAGCAAGAATTCAAATGTATTGTAATCTTTTGCATCTGCTTGTACCTTTCTACAACTAATCCACTGATTTTCTAGCCTTAAATTAGTGACTGAAGTGATCACATGATTCAGGTAGCAATCTAGGTCAAAAAAAAAAAATTACTGCTGATGTTAGATATGCTGTAAGAAATATGTCTGATTAAAAATGTGGAGTATTGGACCTACTGATGGCATGTGGAAGAAGATCAACTGAGAAAAAGTCCTGTAACTATCCCTAAGCCATAAGTTGAATAGTGAAATATATTAAATACAACAAGAATTCACATTTTTCTACCACTATAATTTTAGTGACTTTTAAAATTTATGCAAATAGCCTATAATGAGAATATCTGCTTCTATTTAGTCTCTTGGCATAAAAACTTACTATATTTACATCATAGTGTATTAAAATTCACAGGGAAGCTTTCATGAAGAGCACATTCCACCTTATTTTTAAAACCTTTCTGAAAACAAATCCATCATATTTAGCATTTGTTCATGGTGCTCAACTGACAGGCCTAAATGTTACTCAATGACAGAATTGTGCAAAGCAGACTGCTGCACTACTGTTGCATCAATTTTAAAGTCAAGGGGACCATTTCTAGTCTGGGAGATCAGGTATTTTTTCCTGTGAGAGCTAAGCCGATTTCTCTTGCTGGGTTTGCCAACCAGTGTAACAGTAGAGGTCAAGCACCACAGGTCTGTTTTTAATATAATAAAAGAGCCATATATGATGCAAATCATCAATACAATCTAAACATAGGAATGTAGATACACATGTATTTGTGTAAAGTATAACGTATAAACCCTGGGTGTGTTAAGGGTTTGCAACTTCGGGTATAAGCCATCCCTAGTTTTTCCTAATGTTAAAGGTAGCAACTACTGGTATTTCACAGTGAAGGAGAAGGCACCTCAAGCCTAATTATTTGAATTAGGTGCTTTTCTCAACTTTAATTAAATTAAATGATCTTTGAGGAATTCTATAAAGAACAAAATAGAGGGGAAAAAGATAAATGAAGAAATGGAATTTAACAGCATTTTATTGCATGTCTCATCATGTCCTTTGACTTCAAATCTTCTAGCAAAATTTTTTCCAAAAATGAAAGTGAATTATTTTCTTGAAAGTTTGTTAATCATCCTTTTTCCTGAGAGACTGATTAATTTTAGTCATCAATGGGATTGTTGAACTGCTTAATATCGGGCTGAAGCCATGTAAGAAAAGAACATTAATTAGTTTCCTTCCAGAAAGCAGACGGAAAAGGCAATTTAATGATCCAACATAGGCAGGTAAAGGCCCTGATCTCATGTGAAATATCATTGCAGTCTTTCTTTGCATAACTGTTAGTTAAAATTCTACTATTTTGAAAGTTACTTTGTGGCCTAAATGAAACAAGTTGATGGTTTCACTCTACTTCCCAATGTTCAGGTGTCAGCATCACACGGATACTGTCAGATCTGTGGCTCTTTGATATATATGTTGTCAGGTTTGTCAGGTAACAAAGATCTAATGGACATGGGAACTGAATGCCACTCCTGACCCTAAGGGGACTGCTCCCTGAGACCCATACGGGAAACATTCCATGCAAACTTTAGTTTGCAGTAACACCTTGCAGACTTGTTCTGTGGAGAAACCAGATTATCTTCATCTCCTTTCTTGTTATATTCTTACCTTTCTTGTTATATTCTCCCTATTTATTGCAGATGAAGCCTGCAAAGTTTTCAGTGAAAAAGCCCCTGTACTTCACTGGAAAGGTTAAGATGAGAATTAGAAGAGGGGTGATTGTCTGAGAGGAGAGATCTGTCCTGGCATGCATCTCTGTGTGTACATAACATTGAAAATAAGAACTTCAACAGAATGCAGCACAGATTAGATGTCTGGGTGTGCAGAGAACTGATGAAAGAAGCTGAATGTACAACAGAAAAGACAGTGTGCCCCACGGCACAGGGCCAGGAGAAGGGTTTCTTCTAGCCCCTATCTCTTTTCTGAATGTTAGGAAGGAAAGAAAGCCTGGTGATGCAGAGACCTATTATTAATACATATGAAATAATCATGCAAATGCTTCAGTAAATATATCTGGAGCATTTGAAGAGAAATGGAATGATGTCCTTGAGTCACACAAAGCCCCTACATTATCTTTCTGAATATGCATCTATAGTGACAAAACTTGCCAATTAGTTATCATGAGAAGTGTATTGCTCCTTCTCAGGTCACTTAGAAGTGTATATAGTGTCTCTGGTGTACTATAATTAAGGAATATAACACCAGCAAAGGTTGAGATGTTGAAGGCAAAATATTGAGCCTTTTTTCAAGTAACTGAGCTTTATAAATCAGAAAATTCAGTTACTATAATAGAACAAATTTTAGCTTCTGTTACTCTTCCCTCACAGAATATTCTTGCATTGAACTTTCTGAAAAAATGTTCTAGCAGCTAGAAGCCGAAATATTTTATAAATTTCAAACTTAAGTAAAGGATAGGAAGATCAAAGGAAAAGCAAGAAAAAGTTGTTGCCTGAACAACACAGAAGTAAGCAAATCCCTGCAATGACTAATCCAGCAGTCTCTCCAGACAGCATTCTCATACCCCATTGCATGGAAAGCAGCCATACAGACAGATGTTAGTGTTGACAAAGTACATTTATTCTAAGAGTGACACCCATCTTCTGGCAAGCATAAAAGATGTGTGTCTACATCTGTCACTCCACTAAGGGAGCATACAGGCATAGGACAGAAAAAAGAGCTGCCATAAAATCAAATGTTAATTAGTGCACAGAGTCCTATTTGAACCATCCAGAAGTCTGTATTTTACAAACCTTTAGGATTACCTTCTCACAGGTCCCCCTGAAGGCAACAAGGGCTGTGCACTTGTTGTCCATGAGGGAAAAAAGCACATCAAAGACTGATGCTTGAGTCTGACCATTATCCATGGACCCTTAAATACCTGACAACAGTAAACATCCACTATCTACATGCCCACGCATACAAACACACATACGTGTGCTTTTTATGCCTCTCAGTGTACCTACACCTGCCTTCAGCTCTTTATAAAACTGGAAAACAGAATTCTTATGTTAAACTTCCCAAATATGTGAAATGCAAGGATCAAATGAATATTAATCAACAGTGCTTCTGGAATTACTATATACTTATTGGTACAAGTGAAATACCAAGCTGATTTCCAGTAGTATCATTAACTAATATGATACTTGCTGAGTTCACTCAGAGGTCTGAGACATACAAGACTAATTTATTAGTATATCCCTCATTTTGCAGCTTGTGAGTTAACTTTTTGTTGTACCATTGCCTGCACTCAGGTTTTAAGTGTTTCCAGGGCACCTGGAACAACTGCCAACTGGAGTACTTAAAACAAGGAAAATAATTATTTGCATATTATATGGTTAAATGTGTTCTTCCACGAATATGTCTTCAAATGCTACTTTACTATTATCTGGATATTCTGGATATAATGCATATACATATGTATGTTTCCTGACTTCCCTGACTAGTTGGATTAACAACTGTGAGTCCTTTATGATGTAACTTTGTGTTATGTTTTCTTCTCCTTACTGCATCCTGTTGCCTTGGGTGAAGGTGAAAAGGAAATTGTCAATATCTCAACATCAAAAAAATAATTTTAAATGTTTAATATCCCCCCCCCAGATGTTTAACTGTATCCTAAATCAAGGCAGTAAAACATGTTTATATTGATTGATAACTCTTTTTCATACTTTGGCTACAAATGTTCTGAACTTTCATCAGGTTTTGGAATCTATCCATGTAACACGCCTGCTCTTCAAATAATCCAGCTTCCACAGGTGCAAGTCTGCTTTATTTTTGACCATATATGTTGACCATCTGAAAAGTTACTCCATGAGGTCATGCATTTGGTTTGATGTACATACAGTACAGGTAAAACACTTTAAGTTTTTATGGTGTTAAGTAACTATCAAGTTAGAAGTTATAAAGTGAAATCAGTCATCTGTATGTTTTATGCAGAAGCAAAAGCACAAATCCATGTTTTGAAGGCAGAGATTTCCTGGCTAAAATAAAGCAAAGTTGATGGGCTTGGTAGGACAGCCAACTCATACCTATCATCCATAGCTACTGCCAGAAGTGTGCTGTGAGATGCCAGGTATGATCATCCACTCAATTCACAACAAGAATACTGATGGCAACATGGCTCCAAGCCATAATAAATTAGTAATAACCTCCATTATTATCTCCCCAAACTAAAAGTAAGAATAACTTTTCTGCCAGGAGATATGAAGTAAATGTAGCACCATTAGTTTGTTCTGATAAATTGACGTTTTAATGGCAGTTTCTGTACATTTTGTCTTCATTGTATGAACTGCCAGTTACCTAACAGTCTTTGCTTCAGTATTTTGTGGCTTTTATGCAAATACTTGATGTTAATAGCTTCTTTTTTTTTCTTGGTTTGCTTTGTATGGTTTTTCTGAGTTGCATTATGCAGTCATTAAAAATTAATAGCCAAAATAAAAATATTTCAAATTGGAAACCATACTTAAAAATTAATGTTGTTTTAGCAAAGGACAATAATATTTCCCATAATTTCATAAATACAGAAGAAACTTCATAATGGAATGGTTAATCAGCTGGAGACAGCATTTATCCGTGCCCTTTCTACATTTGGTGCATTTGGTAAAAATCATTACAGTTCCTTAAGCTGTAAAGGATCGGGCACACAGGCCAGAGAGCGCAAAGATGGCATAAAGCTACCTTGTCCTCTGTGCAGTGTGCTGACAGCTGGAATCACAGCACACAATTCCCTTCCAGTCACACTTCTTAAGAGAACAGGAAATAGCTTACTACAAAATCTTGTGCTTTGGACAAATTGCAGTTTCAGTTTGTGGATAACAACAGTACCTCTACTAACAAAACTATTCAGGATATCCAACAGAGAACAGAACAGTAATGACTCGTGTTTCAAGAAACTAAAGAAAAACCCCACAGATTGTACTAACTGGATTTGCATGAGGCACAAAGACAAGACTCCCTGATTCCTCACTATTTCTCTTTTATGGATGGACTGCAAGTCCATCAGTCTCACACAACCAGAGGATCTAATTGTCACAGTTGGGCTTCCTCACTGGTAAAGTTGTTAAATGGATTCACTATGTACTATAACTGGTGGATATTAAAGAAACAGAGGTGCAGAGTTATTCAGCACACTGAAAAGTAAAAAGTGCAATAATAAAGTGCAGTTATTATCCCATTGCTGATTTTGTATTCTTAACTGGTCACGGGTTTTTCTAAATGAGTACATGAAAATCTTCATAGTGAAAGGGAGAGAGGAAAAGAGAGAAAAAAGAACCAATGACAGGGAAATAACCAAGAGAGGGAATGGGTATGCAGAGATGGCAAAAATAACTGAAGATGGCACCACTGGCGTCAGGTTCCTTACTTAGAATGGAAAGGGTTTTACCTTCCTGAATTCCCTGCCATCATCATGACTTCATTTTTTATCCTCTTAAATTATACTGAGCTCAGCAGAGAAAATGGCAGCTGAGATTCTTCTCATGGGTAAGCTTAGATTAGGCAAATTATTATTCCCTTATTTTTACAAAGGATCTGCTTCAAATTCAATCCACTGTATGATTTCCAGTGAGTTTAACATATGATTATGAAAGTTCAGCTATTCCATTTGGAAACAGGCCAATTTGCATTCCTTGTACTTGCACACAGTTCTACTTTGCAGTCGTCAGTATTTCACTGAGGTGGACTTCTTTGCATCTGCAAGTCAGAGCACCAGTGATTGATTACTGAAATTCTCTCAAGTACATAGTGAACATCAAACAAAAGTGTGTACCCTGTTGATATTGATTTCGAACTGATGATCTCATTAGGAAGCCCTAATTCTCAACATTACTTTGGTTTACATAGCCTACGTTTTAAAAAAACTGATTGGCCAACTATTTCAGCCTCATGACTGTCTTCTCATCTTACTAGATGACTGCTTTAGTCTTTGAGCATTTAAAAGGTCATTAATCCAAATGCTAATGAAATCAATATGATATTAAATAAATTATAAAAAGTAAATTAATATTAGGTAACCTGATGCAGTGTGCCATCAGGTTTCAAAGTGTGCTTGTAGTCAGCACATTTAAAATGCTAAATTAAAACAGTGCTCCTTTAAAAAAAAAAACACAAACCAAAACACACAAAAAAACCCCAACCCCCCCAAAAACAACCCAGGAAGCTTTTAGAATTATTTTCTTATTTAAACTGTGATTCATGGTGAAAACAGTAGGGAAAATATTATTTGCTTTTGGTTGAGCTAGCTTTCATACTGCTGCTATTTTCCACCAGACCATATGTATATGAAGATGAATTTTAAACACAAGAAATGGCCTTAGAAATGGATCGCATACTTAATGTGTTGTGGGTGGAGGTTGATGCCCTATTTAACTGAAGGTGAAGGAGATCAGACTTCGCCTGTTCCTCTATTTCAGACTGCAAACCTCCACAGATTATATACAAATATGTATTATTTTCTATTCTGAGTAGATAAACCTCCCTTCAGCTATATTATCTAGGCTGTCCCATTTAGCTTTCATATCTCTTAAAGTTTTTCTGTGTTCTTATTTTGTCAGTGGTTTTGCTGCTTCTGTATTTGCAAACAATCCTGTTGAACAGGTTCTGAGCAGCCAATATGCACTACTGTAATAATTTACAGCTCATAGAGATGGTGGCACAAAACCAGCATTTGCTGAAAGTTTCAGAAAGAATATCCACATTCTGAAATGCATTTATTTAACAGGGTTTCAAATAAAAAAGCCAGTTGAGAAATCAGTGTATATCCACCCTCCAGCATCTATCCATCTTGCATCCTGTGGATTTTAAATCTGAGGCTTGAGAATAAGTTTATTCATTTTTTAAAATCTTGGATAATGAAAACTGTGCTCTTGCAGCTACACTGTTAAAAGCTTTTTCCCTTTTATCATCACTAGAAAATCCTGCATGTCCTTAGTGCTTGCGTTTGCGGTTTCTGTGCTATTTGCCTTCCTTCTCAGATTTTCTTTCTGTATCCAGGTCATTGTCTAAATAGCTCCTTTCTGCACCTTTGTCTTGAATGTTAAAACAATTGATGTGGACTTCTGATTCTTTGAAAATGCCTCCAGTGCCTGATACTGATCATTTTCAGTTTTCCTAATGAGCAGTTGCTAAAAACAATGCCTTTCTGGCAATGATACTTATCTTATTATCACTGCCATTTGTTTCTTATTCACTGGCTGTACCAGCTTTTTTAGGCTTTTTGTGCTTACCTTCCCAACCCGTCAAAAGCCTGGCTTTCTCCTGTTCTGCCGTCTGCCAACAAATCTGTCAACCTAAACTGCCAGCCGAAGTGTTCAGCTGAGGAAGTTTTGGAGGGGAAAAATATCCCAAAACACACAAAAAAACCCAAAGGATCACAAATTTTAACCATACACACACGAAAAAAAGGGGGGAGTCACGATTTGTATCCACAAAATGAAGACTTATACGTTTGCTCCTAAAACAATGAATGCAGTATGCCAACTTCAGTATTTGCATCTCCAACTACCAAATTCACACCAAATGGCTACAGTTGCACCAAAATAGAGCTGTGAGAATATTATTTGGTTGAAATTGTGAAGGAAAGAAAGTTGTGTCTGATAAAGGTGAAAATGCCCTGCAGAAAACAACAGTGCACACATTATTACTATGTAATGATGACAGCCTTAACAAAAATCACCGCTAACAATACAACAGAAGTGAGTGACCCCAGCTCATCCAGAAGAGTGAACAATATACAGATTGATGAGAAAATCACTTGTTAGAGAAAAACAGTGTCTGTTTACAGAATGTGCACCTTTTGTACTACAACAATTTTCTTGCAGTTGATCTTTCACTTCTAATCATTAGCAAAAACTTCTTTCTTAGCCAAAAGCATGGAAAAATTCTGTGGAAATCCTGGGTCAAGCTTGGTTTCAGTTTATGAATTAATAGGAACAGCCTAACGTAAGCTGTTCTAAGTGTTCAGACAGTTTGGCTGACAATATTTTAATGAATCAAAGTTAGACTGCAGTGGATTAGCTTCTGACAGGCAGACCACGATCAGTATTCGTGTAGGTGAGTAATTCTGGCGGTAGTGATGATTGCTTGTTCAACCTCACCATGTACTGAGTGTTCTGTTTTTGTGGAGTATGAATATCTAGGATCTTATTTTAGAAGAGTAGAAAAGCAAAAGGAATAACTGAACAGCCCTATCTTCCTTCCAGTAGGATTGAGAAGGGATTCATTGTAAGTACCTTGTATAGTAACGAGGCTCCAAGAAAAGCAAGACTGCAGCTGGTAGCAAGCCTCCCGGAACAGTAGTGCAAAGGTTTAGTAGACAGAGCTCACAGAGTGAAGTGATGAAATGGTTCCTGCTGCTTAGAGGCAATACACCCACAGCAGTAACTCTTGATGTTGTATAACCCAGCTTGGTATTTTTTAACGGAACTAACAGATGATGATAAACGGGGCTTCAAAGATAATTTTCCTTGATGGGAAGAAAAAAATCAATAAAAAGCCAATCATACTTGGCTATGAAAACATTTTCTTTCATTTTATTCCCCTATTTTTTTTTCACCAAATTTGTTCCCAAATGCCTTGTTTCAAGTATTTTGGGTATTTTGAAACACTATCCACAAGGAGTGATATGATGAGTACAGGGAAAGCGTAACTAAGTGGTGTGTAACAAGGTAATAATAATAAAAAGAATTTTTTAGAAGAATATTGCACAGAGCAGAGATGATTTGAAATGGCACTGCAGAGAGGAGTCATAGTAGTGAGAATATTCAGAGATTACAAGGTGCAAGTGTTTCAGTTCTGAAGAGGCTGATTTCAGAACACTCAGGCATTGTCAGTTACACCAACCTGAGCATGGGGGTAACCAGCAAGTGCAAATCACTGCAGAGAGACGCTGAGGTCACCACAAAACAAAAGCTGGGGCAGAGCCACCACATGATTCAAAGCTGCTCCACATTGTAAAGGGATGCTATTCAATTCACCTTATAAACAAAGTATTCAATTTGCTTTCCTAAGGAAGTACCATCTTGCATCATGCTTTTATCTGGAGTAACAACAAATTACAACTAAAAGTGAATTATCTCTGAATTTTTTTATCATTATTTTTAAAAAAAGGTTACTACACAGTTGTAGCTGGAAGTCTGGAGTGGTAAAGACTTCAAACAGTTAATACATTTGCTGCATGTTTTCAGTGGAGCCACTCAAAATGGAGAAAGAACGCTTCTAAAATCCAGTGCTGGCAAAGGGTAGTATTTCATAAAAACACAGAATCACAGAATGGTTAGGGTTAGAAAGGACGTTTTATTATGCATGCACTGCTGCACAGTGTCCTCAGAGAACACCGGCATAACTATTTGCAGTGATTCGGAAGGATATGTGCTAACAATTGGCAAAGTCTGTGCCAAAAAACATGTGCAAGTGTGTCCTCACTTGTTGCAATCTCCTGTTGCTGTTGCAGTGTTTCCTACTCTGGCATAAATTGCTTACACAATAAGAATTAAGTTTACTCTGATTTGCATGAAATTGTTCTTCCTTTTTTATCTACTTTAAAACTGCCACAATCTAATAGTGGATGTATTTTGCTTTTTTTTTAGAGGATGTTGTTGGTAAAGTTCCAACCCTACTCTTCTATGATTCTATGATGACACCCGTTCCCTAGAGTGGTTCCAACACAGTGGTTTTCCTGGCTAATCAGCACAAGAACAGCACAACAGTGAAAGAGTATTTTCTATTAGGTTTTTTTTTTATAAGAATTAGTTGACATCTAACAAAGTGAAAAAGTCTTAGCGCTGTCTAAGAGATGATAAGCATCAGATAAATGTAAGCAAAGCTTTGTTCTGTTAAATTTCCTTTAAAAGTGCATGTAGTTCACGTGTGGGCTAGCTGTCCTGTCTCACAGATGGGAAGAACAGAACAAAAGTAACACATAAGAATGAAACCAATTGCTCGTTAGTGTTGACCAAACACTCCAAACATCTATCATTAATCTGTCTTTATCACTGCTTTTCTCGGAACACCAAGAGCTAACAGACATGAGGTTTTAAGTTAAGTTTTGCTGGTGGAGGACAAACCTTGAATCTACAAGAGATAAAAATGTCTGAGAGAACATATTTTGATTTCTCAGTCTCTTCATCCATGGCAAATTTTAGAAATAATGAGGTATCACAAAAAAAATATTAATTTAAATATTTGCCTTATACATTACCTTTTAGTAAACATATTTGCTACTTATTAAACTGTGACAAAAAGAGAGCAATGAAGCAGGATTACTGGAACTGGAGAAATAATAACAGGTGTCAGAATACACTGATGCAGGCATTGCCTGATACTAGATTTTAAGTATGTCTGGCAATATTGGTTTTGAAGTCAGTTTTAATAAAGACATTTTTGCTACTGTTTTTCAATTTTACTGTATTATGATTATAGGGAAAATATTAGTGAAACAAAAAGAACCTTGTAGTCCTCCTTAGTCTCATTTGGGTGTCGTATGTTCTCAGAAGAACACATCTTAGCATTTAGCTGATGTCAGAAATAGGACATTCTCTCTATGATTACAGCAGCACCACAAACATACAAGGGCATATTTGCATCCTTTGCATCTTCTACTATGCACAAATATAATAGCTTGGAAGAATATGGCCTTAAGTGATTTTTAACCCCATTCATCAAATGCCAGTTTAACATCAAAGTTTCATGCTACATTAATATCCTAACTGACGAATTTAAGAGACAGGCTTTACTATGAGTTTGTCTTAAAAGCTATGCAAGAAAGGATTAACTTTGTCATTCTTCAGAAGCAAGAGAATATGATTTCTAATATGCTCTTGGCGAGATGAAGAGGAAAGCAAGCATACCACACATTACAATGACTTGAATGACTTGACAGCTGTTAGCTAAACAATACAACATTAATTTTCAACATTTTTGCACATGGCTGGGTGAGAGATCCCTTAATCCCAGTTCCTATTCTACTTCTGCCTCATTGTTGCTGTCTCCTTTTGTATCACTTATTATAATCAGTTTCTGCTGCATACTCCCTTTCACCTTATTATTGTTGCAAAACTAAGGTACTAGGTTAATTTAGACTTGCTTCCCTGGGGTACATTAAGATGGATTTAAGTACTTTATTGAGACTTCAAAAGCTGCTTTATCAGTTACTACCAGAGAGAGAGAGAGATCCACCCATGACAGCAGTAAACTAACCATAAATTCTCATATTCTATATGCTGAGTGACTTTCAAAAGGAGAACTATTGATTTTGTCATTTATGAATGGATTTAGTCAAATTAGTCTTTTCATTGTGCACAATAAGACAGCATTGTGATTAGGAATTAAAGGATAAAACTGTGTGGAACAAATGGAACTGCCATTTTTGGGATCCTCAGCACAAATTCAGTAGGCTTTAGTTATGCCATCCTGATTATTTTGTTCATGACCAGCTACTCTTCATATTCTGATTATCTTCAAAGGAAAGGAAAAGTGGCCTCCGCCTTTAAAAGGCACTTTGCTTTCCAGAAGACTTAACCTTTCAAAGAGCTCTCATGTCTCTACCTCTGAAAGAGCTAATAACTTGTTCGACAAAATAGCATAAGTATTTACAGACATACTTGAAATCAGACAAAGATTACGCAGTGAAATAAACAGAGAGACTGTTACTCTCAACAATAAATTAAGTTTATGCTAAATACATGAATGTTTGGAGTACAGCAGGCATCACTGAGCGTTGTGCTACTCAAGCCTCTGAACTTGTCCAAACACAATAAGCACTGATAGGCCCTGGATACCTTTTTCTGAAGAGCCACTCCAGATGGTTATTACAATAGCTGGGCTGTATTGCTGGAAACAACAATGCTAACACTTCTGTCCTGATTTTCATCCCGTTTGTCTGGTGTCTGGCATGAACATACAGCTCACAACTGTATAGAGAATACAGTGTCAAATGAAAAGCCACTGGGGAGGAGGAGTTGTGTAGTATGGTGTTTTTAGGCACACAAATGGATATGTAAAGAAAGCTTAGGAAGAAAAAATGAAGGATGTTAACCAGCCCAGTATTTGGTACATCTTAATTCTTTAATTGAAAGCTTTCTGCAGCTAACTTTGCTATTTTGATGGATTTTCAGTTTCATTTACAATTGTAATGTTATTTTCTAACCACTCCTGTGTCTGATTTTATTTCATATTGTACATGCTACAGCAGAAATGACAAGGCATATGCTGCATCTGCACTCTGAAGAGGGCTCCTATGTATTCATATATTTGCTTGGAAATACAGACTGCTCGCATTTTGAAATCCTTAATACTAATTCTGAATTTATTATAGACCTAAAAGATTAATAGCTTTGACTTGCTGTGCTATTTCAAGAGATGCCAAAAACAAAGAGAAAAGAAGTGAATTTCTGAATACAGAGTATTTCAATCTTTGTTCTCCTTCAATTTAAGGAAGATATTGTGTATATCTTTCGTAGCTGATGTATGCCTGTGAAACAGGTTCAGTGCTTCTGGATGGCTTCTATATGAACAGTTATGCCAGTAATTCCAAGAAGCTGAAACAGCACAGAAACTATGCCTTATGCAGTGTATAACAAATCCGCTGTGTCCCAAAAGCATTGTTTAATGCAGATAGATAGAAAGTAGCTATACATTACATATACAAAGTCACATACTTCTCAAAAGCTTTGGTCTTACTGCATGTGTAGTATGCAGCACACCTTTCAGAGTAGGAAAACACTATCAGCACTTTGTAGATATGTTGGAGTTTTAAAAAATATATTTGAAAGAATCTTTTTAGAAAATTCCAAATTAAAAGAAAACCCAGATACTAATCGCATAATGACTTTTTTTCCTGTTACATCCAAATGTGAGGTGCAGATCCTGTCCCCATGCCAGACATGGTGAAGGGAAACTGAAATTTTTGCCAACACATTCAGGCTTAACCACTGACTGTTAAATGAAATTATTGATGGGGAGATAAGAAACAAAAGACTTAAACCTTGGCAAGCTGTGGCTGCTGGGTTCTTAGACTCCAAGATGTTTACTCAGGTTCCTGACTTCAGTTACTAAGTTTTAGTGCTGGTTACATGACTTCTGCAAGCTTATACAGCACATACATGGCAGAGCCAGGCAGAGAAACCAGAAAAGTCCCTTGGCTCAGGCTTTTTAACACCAATAACCATTACGTCCTAAGTACATTGCAACCTTGCCCTACAATTCAGTGGGTGTAACAAGCCTGATTAGGAGCATACACATTGGATATTTCATGGCTAAGTAAGCAATACATTAACTATAAAATTTATGATCTGCTAAACACAGGAGATGATTATTTAATATTAATATCTTCATCTTCCTCAGATGAACCATGTTAAAATGAATGAAGTATAGCTATTCCCGCCAAAAGATAATGTGATTAAGTTACTCAAATATCTCAAATAAATGGATAGAGATGTGAAATGGAGAAAAAATGGATGCGGAGGTAGGAAGCTGTCAGAAGTCACTAGGAGTTTTACCGTTAATCATGACAGGGGTGGAGTGAAGTCCCACTATCTCAACATAATCTGAAGATGAGTGACCTTTTATATGAAATGAACAGGTAACTTTCTTGACACAATACCAAACATAATATCAGATTAAAAAAAAAGAAAAACAGGAAAAAAGAAAACCCAGTGATACACAGCCATGCCTATGCAGAAGAGGAATATACTACAGGCTTAATTATAATGATATCCTTGGGCATTGAGTCTTAAGTAGATGCAGAAAGTTAAACATGTTGATGTGCTTCACTGAATAAGAAGAAAAAGGAAGAAAGTAGCTAAGGTATCAAGCAGAGGGAAGAAGACCTCAGTGATTTGAGGTTTAAGTAAGTATAGCATAATACTAATATTTATTGGGCTCTGTCCTATTTTCAGTGTATTAAATGTTTAAGATGAACAGAGTAAAACCTATCCTGTCTTTGTCTTCTAACATTCACACCATTAGTCAGAGCAGGTGCGTTAAAATAGGGTATTAAGGACTTTTGAGACATAAAGTAATTATGCAAAATAACAACAATCAACATACTGAAGTTTGTGTAGTTTAAGCAGCAATATATAGACATGATTTTAGCTGGCTCATCAGAGCAATACTTAATTGTAACATTTACATGGAAAGAGAGCCACTGCTCCTGTTGCTACTGCAGCTTTTGTTTATATCATATTATCTGTGTAGGAAGGATGCGCATAATGTTCTCAAGCCCTATGGTAAGTTAGAAACTACTATGAACATACACTTGAGAGCATTTTCAGGAAGATAAGATAATTTTTCAGTCTCCTATGAGAAATGGTTTCTGGAAGATATCACTTCTTTTGTTGCTGAAAAAAAGTAGCTTTTTAGCTACACAACACAGATCTCTTAGTCTAGGAGTTATTGTTTGAATGCCTAAGCCAAGGGGGTTTTAATCATCAACTTTAATGTGTTTAAGAACTGAGCCCTAAGTAATTCTGCCTTTACTATGGCTGGTAAATTGTGTAAGCTAAACTGTTGTGTTATTCAAAAATGACCTGCAAAAAAATAAATTACACAATCTCTAGCATCATCATTTGGAATATCAAAGGCATTTGTGTAGCAGGTTTGTTTATGCAGCAGTAATTTTGCTTTCCGTTTTCCCTTGCTATTAACTAATAATGCTAAGCAAAATGTTCTCTCAGAGAAAAAGAGCCAGCTGTAAACAAATGTTACACCCTCGGAGGCTTATGTTTTCCCCTGTGAAAAACAATGCATTGGATAATGTTATATATTTATAATAAAAGATACCCCAAAATATTACTGCATATGACTTCTGGAAGGAAGGGAATATTTAGATGTTCTGATGAATGTACATACATATGTGATAAAAAAAAAAGGCACTCTGAAAACTGATGATTTGCTGACCTGGAAAAAAAGTTATGCAACTGAATGACAGATCTGAGGTGCAGAATAGTATCCAGATTATTATTTTAACACTGGAGTCCAATTATTTTTTCTTTGCATTGCTAACTTAGTCTTTGTAAAATACTATTTACAGCCAACATCTGAAAACTGATACAGTGAAAATGAAATCTTTTCTTCAAATTTGGTGGTAATTTCCACATTTTTCTTATGTGCTGTCCTTCTCAAAATAATTCACTCACTGACAAAAAGCTATTTGAATAATCTTTACATATACAAGTTTCTGCAGAATGGAAACTAAAGAATAAAGAAAGTGAGCTGAATACCTAAGTGCAGTTGGAAACATTAGGATGCCTGAAGTTTACATTATTCACTGCAGAAGTTTGCACCATTAGAAAGAGTTCCTCATCAGGAAAAACTGATCCTGAGTCTGAGATGCTATACATTGAGTACAAGACATTTATCATCAAAGGTCTATAAATATATTATGCATTACTCTTGCTGGGACCAAAGGAAGCAAAAGCAATTATTGCATCTTAATTAAGGGTAAACACTGGTAGGCATATGTTATCTAAAGAATAGCTGTGTGTCTGAATATGACTAGATCTAATCCAAAATGAGGGCTCAGATTAGTCAAAATCCTCTAGACATTATCTCTGTGTAGGACCGGTTTTATAATCTTGTTCTAAGGCTAAGATCAATTAAATCTTAAAGAAAGATTTAGTAATGCTCGTATAATTTTCTCTTTTTGATAGATTGTTAGGTGAAAAAAAACATATTAATAGGAATACATTATAAAGTTTCTTGATGGTGCACTCACACTACATGTAATACCCATACTGTAGAAATGAGTTGTGAAACAATTCCTTGTTAAGGTATGAAAAACTTTTTCATATCAGTAGTGCTACTTCAGATGCTCATAAAACTTGAATCTTTCTGAGTATAGGATACCAGATTTAAATTGCAAAGAAGGGAGATTTGGGCAAAGATCAAAGCTAATGAATATACTGAAATCTGTCTCAGCTGGATGAATCTTATCTAAAGATAATATCTTTCTTCGTATGTTTTCAAACATCCTATTGCGTTAGTGACACTTCTATCTCTCGATGGGGTATTTTCTTTAGCAGCAAATGGGTTATATACAATTACTGTCCACATACTATAAGCCCCTGCTGAAACACACTCAATTCAGCTATATGAGATAATAAATGTTCTTGGCATTTTTCAAGGTCTTTTCATCCCAAATAATCCAAGAATAAAACAGAATCTGCAGATAATCTAACAGTCCTTGAAAATGGTGAACTGTTGGTATGAAATAAAATCCCAAACTCCCTCTTTTTTTCCCAGGAATATGTAAAATTCCTATTTTACAGCAGTACTTTTACATGACAGTCATGTCTGAACTACTATGAACTGTTTGTATTCCTAAATTCTAAATAATTATTATACATTAATACCACAGATAATTACTGCTGTCAAAACAAATTGTCCACCTGCATTTAAAATCAGATGGATTTCTTTTCCTAGATAGCAATTACAGTGAGACATATTTATCTTTCTAGGAATTGCTATATGGTGCCCAAACGCAGAGGAGGAGGAGGACTGGTGCAAGAACAGATGAACATGGAGCAATAGCTGGAGTAGGAAAAAGACACAAGGATGTGGATGGTAATAACAGATAGAGCAGGTAAGAACAGAATGAAGACCAGGTAGAGGAGGATGAGAGGGCAGCAGAGTAGGCTGTGGTTCATAAAAAATATAATAATCTAGAAAAAGGGCAAGGTAGGGGGGTTGAAATATGTCAGCAATGGAAAGTAGTTTTAGACAGTGGAAATGGGAAAAAGAATATTCAGCAACTAAATATTCTATAAAACTTGCATGCAGTACATGGACATTTTAGCAGTGATTTTACTGGGAGGCAGTGTTTTACAGTGAAAGCACCACCTCCTGCCTTTGAAGACGGGCACTTCAATCCTAGGTTTGCAGCCACCATCCCAGTATCCCTGTGTCAGGGTAAAAGTGATCCACCTAAAGGAAACCATCATGGTTACCTCATGTAATTATTAAAAAGCCGGTTATTTTTACTGAAGAAATTGCCCAGTTCAGCAACTTGTTTTCAGTAGTGCCACCATGCAAAGGAGAAGGAAACTTTAGTAGGTTGCAAGATAACATTGTACTCAGATGGGCACTTCTAAATTTTACTGTGAGAACAGAATCATAGTGAACTGAAAACTACAGATGCAAACTGAAGAGATGCTGCACATAGGAACATAATCAAGCACTAATGAGTGTAAGCTGGCTGAAAGTAATTTCCTATGTTTTTACTAGGAGGCAAGGATAATTCTGCAAGTCAAAACACTTGCTTTCTGTTTTGGGAATTTTTTATTCCCATCCCAGGGCATTTACCTCTTGCCAACCATGGTGGGCATTTAAAAAGTGCCACAGAAGATTTGAGCAACATCCTATATCCAACTGGACTGTAAAGTTTTGCATGTGAAGCATCTCAGACAGTAAGTCAAGTGAAGAAATATTACTCGAAACAGATATGAAGGGAAAATATGTTTTAGTGTCCCACAGAGCACTGAGATTTCAAATCCTCCCATTCTGCACTGAAACAGTAATCTTAGGAAACCAAGACCAGGAAACTGTCAAAAACAAAACAGGAAAACTCATGAAAACTGTCCACTTGTAGTTCTTATCACAGCACTGCTTTGGAATGTGAAAGCGATGGGTTCAAATCTCTACTCTGATTTTCACACAGGAATTCAAACCCAGAAAATGCTTTTCACATCCAAAAAAGCTGCTTTCAAATCCAGTGTGTTCCAGCAAAGCTCTGTTTTTGACAAGACGGTATTTTGGGATGAAAAAACTGTTGTCAAAAATTTTTTGCATAGAATATCTCTGCATGCATGATATATTTAGAAAAGCAGTCACTCACAGACAATATATAGCATTACAGGAATAGTTAACACTTCCTATCACCTAAAAAAACCAATAGTCTTCAATAGTTTTTAAAAAATACAGGGTCTTAATTGTATGAAAAATATCAAATTTCCTGCTTGTTATAGAAGGGCTGGGCTCAGCATTTCAGAGACAATGTGACCAACAGTTACATCAAAATATGCAAAACATTTTAAAGCGTTAATTGTAAAATGTTGAGATATATTAATGTTGTGAGAGAATTTGCTTTCATATTTGGGTAGAAATTTAGATGCAGTGTCATGAATAACTTAAAGCTGGTCATTTCTGAGCATGCAGTTAATTATTTTTTTTATTGCATCTTTCATATATGCTTATTCTTCTTCAAAGAAAATACACAGTATTGATGGTACACATTTCAACATGGGAGCTCATCTAGGTAAGAGCCTGGCAGTGGTTTACCTGCTGGAATAAAATGTCTCAGGCAGAACTGAGTAATATTTTAGTGGTCCTTTTAAGGTAAATAATGTGTTTGTACATTTCTCAGTGTGTAATATCTGCATGAGAGACTGGAATTTGTATGAAGAAACAATTTCCTGTCTCCTGATTTTAAATGGGGACCTGAGCAACAGCAAGCTTTTGAGCAAATTAAGTGCAAGATAGTTCATGCAGTGGCCCTTGGACCAGTTCAGACCAGGCCAGATGTAAAAAATGTACTCTACACCGCAGCTTTGGAGAATGGCCCTACCTGGAGCCTCTGGCAGAAAGCTCCAGGGGAGACTCGAGATCGACCCCTTGGCTTTTGGACTTGGGGATACAAAGGATCTGAGGCAAGCTATACCCCAACTGAGAGATACTGTCAGCCTATGAAGGGGTTCAAGCTGCTTTGGAAGTGATTGGCACTGAAGCACAGCTCCTCCTGGCACCCTGGTTGCCCGTGCTGGGCTGGAAGTTCAAAGTCAGGGTCTCCTCTACGCATCATGCAACTGATGCTACATGGAGTAAATGGGCTGCACTAATTACACAACGAGCTCGAATAGGAAATCCCAGTTGTCCAGGCATTCTAGAAGTCATCATGGACTGGCCAGAGGGCAAAGATTTCAGAATGTTGCCAGAGGAGGAGGTAATGCATGCTGAAGAGGCCCCACCATATAATCAGCTGTCAGAAAGTGAAAAGCAGTATGCCTTGCTTACTGATGAGTCCTGCTGTATTGTGGGAAAACATCGGAGATGAAAGGCAGCTATATGGAATCCTCGAAGACAAGTTGCAGAAACTAGTGAAGGAGAGGGTGAATCGAGTCAGTTTGCCGAGGTGAAAGCCATCCAGCTGGCCCTGGACATTGCTGAATGAGAAAAGTGGCCAGTACTTTATCTCTATACTGACTCATGGATGGTGGCAAATGCCCTGTGGGGGTGGTTGCAGCAATGGAAGCAGAGCAACTGGCAACATAGAGGTAAACCTATCTGGGCTGCTGCACTGTGGAAAGATATTGCTGCCCGGGTGCAGAACCTGGTGGTGAAGGTACGTCATGTAGATGCCCATGTACCCAAGAGTTGGGCCACTGAGGAACACCAGAACAACCAACAAGTGGATAAAGCTGCTAAGATTGAAGTGGCTCAAATGGACTTAGATTGGCAATATAAAAGTGAATTATTTTGGTCTGGTGGGCCCATGACACTTCATACCATCAGGGCAGAGATGCAGCATACATCTGGGCTTGTGATCGAGGGGTGGACTTAACAATGAGCACTATTGCCCAAGTTATTCATGAGTGTGAAACGTGCTGCAATTAAACAAGCCAAATGGTTTAAACCTCTTTGTATGGAGGACGATGGTTGAAGTATAAATATGGGGAGGCCTGGCAGATTGACTATATCACACTGCCATCAACCTGCCAAGGCAAGTGCCATGTGCTTACCATGGTGGAAGCAACCACCAGATGGCTGGAAACGTACGCTGTGCCCCATGCCACTGCCCGGAACACTATCCTGGGCCTTCAGAAACACATTTTATGGTGACAAGGCACCCCAGAGAGAATTGAGTCAGACAATGGGACTCATTTCTGGAATAACCTTATAGACACTTGGGCCAAGGAGCATGGCATTGAGTGGGTATATCACATCCCCTACCATGCACCAGCCTCTGGGAAAATCGAAAGGTACAATGGGCTGTTAAAAACTACACTGAGAGCAATGGGTGGAGGAACTTTCAAGCACTGGAATACACACTTACCAAAGGCCACCTGGTTGGTCAACACCAGAGGATCTGCCAAAAGAGCTGGCCCAGCCCAGTCAGAACTTTTACATAATGTAGAGCGGGACAAAGTTCCTATGGTGCATATGAAGAATTTGCTGGGGAAGACAGTCTGGGTTCAAGTAAAGGCAAACCCACTCATGGGATTGCTTTTACTCAGGGACCTGGATATACTTGGTGGGTAATGCAGGAAGATGGGGAATTCTGATGTATACCTCAAGGGGATTAAATTTTAGGGGAAAACAGCCAATGAACTTAATTGTATGTTATTGCCTGTTGTGTAGTACTTTTATAGCCCATCAATCAGATGTCTTCAGGCCACCAGTGACTAGCCCTGACTTCCCTTCAACCATCATCCCAACAGAGAGTGAACTTTGATAGAACCAGACAAGTTCTGCAGTAAGGGAATGATAAGCATCAGCAGGCAATGATCCAATACTGCACACAGCCTCTCCTGTTCTGAAAGACTGTTATGAGAGATGGAGCCTGACATCATGGACCAGGTGGACTCAGCAGCTTTATAGGGACTAGCTCATGCACTAAGATAGGTCAACGGAATGGTCTGCCTTAGTCGATGAGGAATCGGTTAAAGACCAGTTGAGCAATCTGGACATCCATAAATCCATGGGTCCAGATGGGATGCACCCGCGGGTGCTGAGGGAACTGGCGGAGGTCATTGCTAGACCGCTCTCCATCATCTTTACCAAGTCTTGGGAAACGGGAGAGGTGCCTGAGGACTGGAGGAAAGCAAATGTCACTCCTGTCTTCAAAAAGGGCAAGAAGGAGGACCCAGGTAACTATAGACCGGTCAGCCTCACCTCCATTCCTGGGAAAGTGATGGAACACCTTATCCTTGGTGCCATCTTAAGGCATATCAAGGATAAGAGGGTTATGAGGAGCAGTCAACATGGCTTCACCAAGGGGAAGTCATGCTTGACCAATCTCATAGCCTTTTATGAGGAAATAACACGGTGGATGGATGATGGCAGAGCGGTGAATGTGGTCTACCTTGACTTCAGCAAAGTGTTTGACACAGTTTCCCACAGCATCCTTGCAGCTAAATTGAGGAAGTGTGGTCTGGATGATCGGGTAGTGAGGTGGACTGTGAACTGGCTGAAGGAGAGAAGCCAGAGAGTTGTAGTCTATGGGGCGGAGTCTAGTTGGAGGCCTGTATCTAGTGGAGTGCCTCAAGGGTCGGTACTGGGACCAGTATTATTTAATCTATTCATCAATGATTTAGATGAGGGAATTGAGTGTACTATCAGCAAGTTTGCTGATGACACTAAGCTGGGAGGAGTGGCCGACACGCCAGAAGGCTGTGCTGCCATCCAGCGAGACCTGGACAGGCTGGAGAGTTGGGCGGGGAATAACTTGATGAAATATAACAAGGGAAAGTGTAGAGTCCTGCATCTGGGCAGGAACAACCCCAGGTTCCAGTATAGGCTGGGGAACGACCTGTTAGAGAGCAGTGTAGGGGAGAGGGACGTGGGGGTCCTGGTGAACGACAGGGTGACCATGAGCCGACACTGTGCCCTTGTGGCCAAGAAGGCCAATGGCATCCTGGGGTGTATTAGAAGGGGGGTGGTTAGTAGGTCGAGAGAGGTCCTCCTTCCCCTCTACTCAGCCCTGGTGAGACCTCATCTGGAATATTGTGTCCAGTTCTGGGCCCCTCAGTTTAAGAAGGACAGGGACCTGCTGGAGAGAATCCAGCACAGGGCAACTAAGATGATTAAGGGAATGGAGCATCTCCCTTATGAGGAAAGACTGAGGGAGCTGGGTCTCTATAGTTTGGAGAAGAGGAGATTGAGGGGTGACCTTATTAGTGTATATAGATATATAAAGGGGGAGTGTCACGAGGATGGAGCCAGGCTCTTCTCAGTGGCAAACAATGATAGGACAAGGGGAAATGGGTACAAACTGGAACACAAGAGTTTCCACTTAAACTTGAGAAGAAACTTCTTCTCAGTGAGGGTGACAGAACACTGGAACAGGCTGCCCAGGGAGGTTGTGGAGTCTCCTTCTCTGGAGACATTCAAAACCCGCCTGGACACATTCCTGTGCAACCTTATCTAGGTGTTCCTGCTCTGGCAGGGGGATTGGACTAGATGATCTTTTGAGGTCCCTTCCAATCTCTAACATACTCTGATACTGTGATACTGTGTGAGTGCACTGAGATCAGAGTGGTGGTATATTGAAAATGTGGGATCTGAGCATAACGTGAATGGTATGGAATAAGGGGTGGATAATGTCCTGGGTTTAGCAGTAGCAGTCATTTTTTTTCTCTTTCTTGGTAGCTGGTGCAGTGCTGTGTTTTGACTTTCGGGCTGGGAACAGAGCTGATAAAAATGATGTTTTGGTTTGGCCAAGGACTTGGTGAGCCTCATTCTCTGCCAGGGAGGAGGGGAAGCCAGGAGGAAGCAGAGACAGGACACCTGACCCAAACTGACCACATTGGTATTCCATACCACAGCGCGTCATGCCCAGGAGGTAACTGGGAGTTACGTGGAAGGACAGGGGGGATGCTGGGTCGGACTCGTTGTTCGGCGGGTGGTATTGTACTCATTTCTCTTGTTATTATCTCTTATCTTTGTTGGTGGTGGTAGCGGTGATGATTTATGTTGTACATTGGTTGCTGGACTGTTCTTATCTCAACCCGTGGGAGTTGCATTCTTTCAATTCTCCTCCCCATCCCTCCTGGAGCGGGGAAGCGGGGGAGCCCCCGGGGGGGGACACGTGGGCCTTGACTGCTTCCAGCCTAGCACCACTCACTGGGAGTGAGTGCACAAGCTGTCCGGCTGGGTTTAAACCACGACACCTGTCAAGTAATATGTTTAAATATGAATCCTACAGATGTGTATCGTGTAGACTTTGTGAAGGAACTGTTCTATTCTGATACCTAAAAACCTATTTATAAATGCTTTAAAATCCATATTTCTGACCATCAAGTATAGTGCTTCTTTCTCATAGAGTTCCAGGCTGTTGTGCAAATACATATTTAAGATGTATACCTGTCATGGTTTAACCCCAGCCAGACAGCTTGTTCCCCACTCCCCCCCTTCTTGCCCTCCCCTATTCCTGGAGGGACGGAGAGGAGAATCCGAAAAAATGCAACTCCCACGGGCTGAGATAAGAACAGTTTAGTAACTAAGGTATAACACAAATCACTACTGCTAACACCAATAATAGTAATGATAAAGGAAATAACAGGGGAAGAGAATACAACACCTCATCACCAGGCGACCGATAACTCGCCCCCCCAGCCCGACCAAGCACCCACCGATACCTCCTTCAACCCCGCAAGTCCCTCTTAGCCCTTCCGTGGACCTCTCCCAGTTACATCCTGGGCATGATGTGCTGTGGTATGGAATACTAATTTCTTCAGTTTAGGTCGGGTGTCCTGTCTCTGCTTCCTCTTGGCTTCCCTCTTCCCTGGCAGAGCATGAGGCTCACCAAGTCCTTGGCCAAACCAAAACATCATTTTTTTCAGCTCTGTTCCCAGATGAAAGTCAAAACACAACACTGCACCAGCTACCAAGAAAGAGAAAAATGACTGCTACTGCTGAACCCAGGACAATACCATTATACATTAAACAGGCATACACACACAAAAAAAACAACTAACCCACCCTTTGTGAAAACACAAATAATGTCAGCTGAATCCAGTCTGAAATGGACCAGAGCCTTTGCCCAGAATTAGTACTTTCCATTCACCTTGATTTGAAAAGACTCAGTATCTTGCAGCACATAAGAATACCAGTATAGAAAATACCAGTATGGAAAAAGACTAAGGAATGAAAAAGACAGGTTGTATAAAGCACTCATACTAAAGGATGGGAACCTGAACGCATGTGCAGCTCTACTAGGCAATGAAAAGGCTGTATGTGGTTTTTTGACTGTAATAAAAGGAAGAGTCATGGTCAGGACTATTAAATGTGCACAGGCCCTCACAGAAGTAACCAAATGCCCATTCCAGCTTGGCTTTACCATTACATGCATGAAATTATGAGGACAAATGATACATTCTAACATGTGCCTTTAGTAAGCAGTGGAGGAAGTGTTCTTATCCTTCATATTTATACAATTGCATATGCATGATACATACTAATTCTTTCTGGTTTTAAAATGGGAAATACGTGTAGCACTCTGGACTAGGATCTGGCAGACTACTTTTCCACCCAGAACAACTCATGTTGTCTCACTTATAAACCCTACTGAAAATGGAGTTTATATTGATGAATCCTTTTTTAACATCAGCTATAGCAGCCCACAAGACATGTTTGAAATATTGTTTTGTGCTAGTTTAATGATCCAAAGTTTGTCTCTTAAGGCATATGCTTGCTTTTTATTGGTTGTTCTTCTGACAAGAGTAATCCTGAATTCACCAGTCGTGATTAATGCCCACCCTATGAAATTCCAGAGTGTCACCATAGTTGAATGTAGGCAAGAGATAATGTATATACATATTCTCTCCTGATCTGCTGCTTTTTGGCTGTTTAGGCTTTGACTTTGAGACAGACTAGCAGGTAACAAACTCTGGACAAGTGCAATTCAATGGTCTGTGTTCAAAAGATCCAAGAAAGTACATTCCTTACCATTTTCCAAGGAACAAACAGCACTTTAATACTTGCATTCATACAAAATTTATTACAAGCTTAATTCTAAAAAAAAAAAAAAACCATCCCAAAACCCTTGACTTCCACTGAGGTTTCTTTAGTAATACAGAACCCAAAACCACTCAAACCAAAACATCTGCCACATATGCTTAGCTCTAAGCAACTCCGAGTCTTTGGGGTTGAGTCATGCACTTCAGGAGAGTGATATAAAATGTCTATATCCACAGTTTTGACCTTGTTTAAAAAGAAGTTTCCTTCTTAGCTCCATTCCCTATTTAATATTAGTGGACTAAACTCTCAAGGCATCATGAACACTACTTCTAAAGATGCCTTGAAGGAGTTCTACACTAAAGGGACATGAGTCCTATTAATCTATGTCAAACTAGAGATATAATAGTATCCAAGTGTGGCTTTAGTCTTTACTTATTCTCTGAGTAGACTCATTTGATATTCTTCCAATTCTCATTCAGTCAAAAGCTGAGAGGTGTTTAGCAACTGCTACTCTCAATGGTTTTCAAGAGGATTTTTCAGTTAATCTTGATTCTATTAAGGGGCAATGTTCTGTTACTTTAACGGGCCAGACTTTCGTCAGACACACATAAAATATCTGGGTAAAGATTAGAAAATTAGGTCATCAGCTTTCAAGCTTTTTGAGGGTAGGGAAAGAGGGGTACTTCCTAGTGTCACTGAATCTGCATATAAATAATTGCACTTAAGACAGTTGTGCTCTATGGGGAAATTTTCAAGCTGTAAATAGACTCAAATGTTTGTGCTTGAGTGAAGTGGTTCATCCTGAAAGCAATGTGGCACATTTTATTCAGAGTTATCAGCTGCTGCTAACATAAACAGTTTTGAAAATCTTGATTAAAATACATCTGTTATCATTTGAGCTGGAGGAAACAAAGCGATATGTGGCTATTTGGGAAAACAATAAGCAATGAGCATTCGCTAGAGTTCAGATTTCAACATTATTCAGAAGAACCAGTGAAAACATTGGGCATACTGCTATTTCAGACAGATAAGCTGGAGTGAAAGCACATTCTTTCTTCCCTATTAGCAAAGTGCAGTTCTTTTTCTACACTGTACAAGGCCTGCTGTTTTCTTTTCTCTGTGTGTGTATTGTGCATTTTATGGTTTTTACAGTTCATATAAGGTGTCAAATCCTGAGAGATGCTGTGTGATTGCTATGCATCCTGGCTTAAATAGGTGTTTCAGAAAACCTATCTCTGTTTAAGATTCAGTTCTCTTTGCATATTGTTTACATCAATCTCATTGCCAGTTTTCTGAAACAAGAGAAAAGCAATTGCCTTGAATAACATATCATTTCCTACTGTGTATGTAAGTTGGAAAGCATTCTACTTCCTTTATACTGCAAGAGAATTTATCTACAGTCAGTTTATGTATTTTTACCTGCTAATTCCCATATATCTAGCAGAGAAAAAGGCTTGAGAAGGTTGGCTCTTTTTCAGAGAGGGATGACAACCTAGACTTTTGTTTTAAAAGATTAAAAAGTGAAACAGAAGATAGAGCTAAAGCCCAGGACCCACAGTTATTCCTGGGTTTGGAATAACTATGAGATTCTACAATTGCCTGGAACGTATCCATGAAAGTCAGGATTCAGAAAACAAAATGCTAAACTCCAACTTCCTTGACATTTCACATCCTTTAATCAGATGTTTGAATCTATGTAAGCTGACTCTGCAGTCTATGCTTTTATAATGATTGATTTGATGTAACTTATGATGTAAATAGTTGGACAGGGCAGCCAGCAAACTATGTGAAAAGACTGGCATCCATAAGAGTGTGCCTTAGCAACTTTGAGAGTCAGGTTACCTGAAACAGGCTTATTCCTTAGTATTTTTCCATTCTTGTTTCTACTGCGTCAAGTACTGAGGGAGAACCTTCTGTCTTGTTCATATTTTGCCCAGAAATTCTCTATTATTTGCAGATAGGCTGTCTTTGAGGATTTAGCATGGATCATTTCATACCTCTGCATGCCTAGCTGTTATCCATTTACAATACTAGAACCTGCTCTTAGAGATACATTATCATGTCCTCTTATCTTTATTCGTACTATATTTATCCTTAGAAGCTGTGGTTTTGCTAAAGGCTTCCCAAGGCCTTAAGACTGCCTTGGTAAAGAAACTGACTCTTAGTGAAAACTGTACAGTGGTGCATACGGAAAAGAATTATGGTTATAAATAATGTCACTAGCTACTGGTGAAATTTGCCATAGTTTTTTTAAGAGACAGAATAATAATCTCCAGGAATGGTATAAGTATTAGTAACTGTCTCAGGATTTATTGTCATAAATTAAATTAATATTAAATTCAGTGACAGCAGTATTTTGATAAATATTGTGTTCAGTTTAATACTATGGAAAACTCAGCATTAGATTCTTGAAGTAGATGCGAAACAATTAACTACTATACTCTCAGCACAGTGAGATGCTGAAAAAGATTTTCAGTGGAAATTTTTATTTTTCACAAATTTCATACAATAGAATGGAAAAACACATCACTTTTTGTTAGAAGAGTTGTATAAGTTCATGTTATAAGCATTAAAAATAAGTTTTAACATCAAGCTTTAATTGCTGTCAAAAAAATTACGCTAAAATCAGCTATAGGACAGGTTCTGTAGAATTCTATAATGTGTCCTTGCTTGATGGATAAATTATCTTATTTTGGAATTAGTCAGCATAGCAAGCTGTTTACTGACCTTTCCCCATTCAGTAATTCCTTTGTTAGGAACTTGTATTAAGTTATTTTTAGCTGCTTGTAAATTTATCTGAAAGTAGCTAAACTTCTGCTTGCTAATGAAAATAGTCACTGAATCAGTCAAAGAGAAAGAATACCTATACTTGGAGATGTAGATACATAACTCCACACACCTCCACACACACATATGTAGGTACATAAACAGCATGTTGGAAGCAAGAGATGTAATGCTAAAAGAGAGAGTAAGTGCAAATAAAAAAACAATCTCTGTGAGAAACAGCGACTTTTCCCCATTAAAGCTAAGTTGTATTCCACATTTCTGAGTTGATCAGCAAACAAGGTAGGAATCTGTCCTCTTTAGCCCACACCTTAGGAGCTATCACTCTAGAGAAGAATCACAGAAACACTAGCAAAACCAGCCACTTGTGTTCATGTTTGTAACTGCGCTATATTTTAATTGTGAAGTTCCAGAAGAAAAGTGTTCCTATCAACACCTGAGCCAAAGTCCTGTTCTTGCACAAACTTTGCTTATACTTATGCTTTCCTAGCTCATAGTCACCAGGATACTCAGGTATAGTTCATAATTCAGTTTTTTATTTTTACCATAGAAGAAGTTGTACAACATCTTTTCTATGGCAGAATTACCATGAAAATCAACAGAGATTCTTTTTATATTTAACAGTTGAGCCCCATCAGTATGACTGTGCTGTTGAACCACCTAGTCTGGGAAATACGTGGACAGCATAGACCCCCCAGTAAACAGATTTCCCCAAGTAGCTCTAAATATATTGAAACATGATAGTATATGAGCCCAGTGGATCCTTGGACATCACTAAACCCCCAGACTGTTACTGAGAAAGTCCCTGGCAAACTATATGCAAAGATGTGTGCTTTGATTTTTTACATTTGTAGCCATATATCCTCCCATTTGTCTTTTTATTACAGCTGAAGTTTCACAGGCAGTTGGTGTGTTGGTCATTCACCCATATTTCTTCCCTGTTGTTTCTCAGCTCATTAACCTTTGGCATAGAACCTAAGTCAAGTCCAACATGACTGAAGTTAACAGCATAGGGTTTATTAATGCAGTGCCTAGCAGTGCACTTCTGCGTTGAAGCTTGTATGCAGGGCACTGTAGCCAACTAACTTTCTCACAAAAAAGCATCATCTTATACATGCTGCACAAAAAAAAACCTTCTCCATTTCTTTATGATAAAATAGGTAATCAGATCTGTAAAAATCTGCTTTTTATATGCCTGTGTGATGTATCTACGTTAATCATAATGCAGTTACAGACCAACATAAACAAATAAAAAAAAGAAAAAAAATATAAGAAAGCGCAAATGTATTTTGTATTAAGTGTCAGCGGTCAGGTTTGTTCAACACAAACAGAATATTACTGTCAGTGATGTACATAGGTTCTGTTTTGTTCAATTTTATTCATCTATCTTCAGTGAAGTTCAGCTGAGAGGTTTTGATTTGGGACTCATGGCTACACAAAGTGTGTATCCACCCAAGGTCATGTAGTAAGTCAGTAGTTTAATTAGGATTTGATCTCAGAATTTTCCTAGCTCTTGGCTATTTGCTCTAACAAGCAGCTGGTAAAACCTTCTAAAGACATTTATTTAGATGGTCAGTGGCCAAGAATGAAACCTGTTCCAAGCAGCTGTGTTCACCACTCTACTACACTGGTATTCAGAAATCTAAATAAATCACCACATAATTAAGTGGTTGGATAGCAGTTTCATATGAAGGGATTTGAGAGTTATAGTGGGTTGCAAGAAGAATATGAATCACCGTTTAGGTGTTGCACAAAGGGAAACATAATACTATAAACACCATACAAGCAAAACCATGACCTGCAGGATACAGAAAGAAGTTATTCAGCTCAGCACTCACAAGTCATAGAATCATAGAATAGTTAGTGTTAGAAATGACCTTAAGATCATCAAGTTCCTGATCCCCTGCCGTGGGCTGGGACACCTCACACTAAACCATGTCGCCCAAGGCTCTGTTCAACCTGGCCTTGAACACCACCAGGGATGAAGCATTCACAAATTCCCTGGGCAACCCATTCTAGTGCCTCACCACCCTCACAGTAAAGAGCTTCTTCCTTACACCTAATCTGAACTTCCCTATTTAAGTTTAAACCCATTCCCCCTTGTCCTACTGCTACAGTCCTTTATTAAGAGTCCCTCTCCTGCATTCTTGTAGACATCCTTCAGATACTGGAAGCTGCTCTGAGGTCTCCACGCAGGCTGAACAGCCCCAACTTTCTCAGCCTGTCTTTGTTAATTTAAGTCCTCAGTTAATTTAAGTCCACTTTTGGGCAATACACTTGGAGAGACATGGACCAACTTGAGAGAATCCAGAAGTGAGTTAAAAAAAAAAATATAAAATTGGCAGACTCTGAGAAACACAGTTGGCAGTGGAAAAAAAAGAATTCAAATGGAGAATTCAATCTGCTCCAGGCTGTGATCAACAGGACAATAAGCAGAGGGATTACATTGCAACAAGTACAGTATTGCTTGGACAGCAAAGAAAATTTAGAGAAAGTGTAACAGCAGAGGGTTGAAATAGGTTCATTTGTGATCTATCCTGTTGTAATGGACACAGAAGTCATGGTGTATCTGGAATAACATAGTTGCACTTGATTTTGATTTTTTTCCAGAACTGCAATGTGCTGGAAATCGTTGGTGTGATGAACATTTAATTGCCATTTATGCATTTCAAACACCAACCTCAACTTTCTATCACCTCCCAGTGGCCATTGTTTTCACATAGCAAGTACGAGAAGCTGAGTACCCATCTGTCACACACTTGGGACTGTGTTATCACAGTATCCAGGCAGAGCCATTCTGCACCTGAACAACTCCTCTCCTGTATCACACCTTTGGGGTGTGACATCCCAGGCCCAGAATGGCGCTTTTGTCTTTACTGAACCTCATGGAAGTTTCTGTCAGCCCATTTTTAGGTTTTGTCCATATCTTTTTGAGTGGCAGGCCTTTTGTGCTATGAAGCAGATTAACTGTTCCACCCCATTTGGCATCATCCGCAAACTTTCTGAGGATTTCATCCCAAGAAACAGATCATTACTGAATGCTTTAACAACTAACAGTACTTATCAGTATCAACTTCTAAGGAATGTAACTTTTAACTGGTCTCCAGGTGGACTTTGAACCAGTTTTTCTGAGTTAATGGATGCCAGAAGATCCACGTTTCCTTAAGGCACCAACACGTGAAAGGGTGCAAGAGAACCTCAGAGAATTAAGCAGACTCTACCATTTATTTAGTGCATGTATGCACCCATGTATTTTCTCCAACCCCTACCCCCACACACAGGCACCATTTGTGGGTGAAAAGACCAAGCCATAGCTGTGGCAACTTGAACAGCTTCAGAGAGGGAAAAAACGCAAATGTACAATACCTTATTCAGAAACACCAAACCAGATGCCCATAAATAAGAGGAATTAGGCTTCAAGTGATACTCTGCAAAGGTGTTGACAAATATTATGCTTTGACAGCCCATCTGGTAAATGTAGATGTCATTCAAGACTCTGAATTTCCCAGTGAATGGCATGCCAAAATCTCACTAGAATAAGAAATTGTACACCAAATGTCAATCATTCATTATTTTCTAATTCTCTAAGGAGTATTTTTCATTCAGTTTGGCATTTATAAAGGAAAAAAAAAAAAAAAGCTATGCCTCTATGAATGAAAATTCTGTACTTTTATATCAAGCCAAGGGTTGACACGGTGCATGAAGCCAGGCTGCTCTGAGAGATGACCATGTGCAAGGTATGGAAATGGTGATTTTATGAAGAAAAACAAAGGCCTCATTTATGTGCTACTGAATCTAACAAGGAAATTAAAGTGAAACTAAGCTTATGCTCTTGTTTTTACCTGTTCATTTTCATTTTCTAGATTATCAGTCTAGGAGGAGAAGAAGAAGAAAAAGCAAGTGCAGAAATACCTCAAAATGCCATAATCAATAACTCAGACTGACTGGAATGAATAATGCAGTATCTTGCCTAGATTTTACATCTGTTATATGCTGCTTAAAGTAAAGCAAGCTGAAGTACAGAAGGACATTAACAATCTTTGTGTGCATGTTAGTGATGGTATGTTAGAAAATATAAATAGAATTTACAGGGAAAGAGAATTGCAGGGAAATTTATTTCCTAAAAATAGTAGGGTCTCCAAATTTTACAGTCTGGGATATATTGTTTATAAAGTAATTGAAGTGACTTTTGGTATCCATTTGACACCTTCAGTTCCTGTTGACTTGTTGCAATTCATACATACAACCCTCCTTCTACCCGCAACAAAGCCAGCCCACCCAAACAAATACAGATTCAAATCAACTAAAGCTTTGCTTGAACTTATGTGAAATATATTCAAGAAAATGTGTCTTTCTCTGAAAATACATATTTTCAACAATTATTTCAATACATTATTTTAAATCAGGTTTTGTTTAAAACTCTACTTCAATTAATAAAGTTATTAAGTACTCAGAGTGGAATGTGTCTGACCTGATTCTTCTTTATCCTTTTAGACTGCAAACAACAGTCAGTACTTGTACTACTCTACAGATGGATGTAAGTAATCCAAACTTTTTGCAAAGTGCATTCTAGCTTGCATATTTGTGTTACGTTGTGTTTTTGACTTCTAGAAACGCTAAGATTTAAAATAATTCCAAACATGTAATACACAGATGGAAAACAAGAAAAAAAGTGCTACCCAAGTCAAGAGACAAGAAGACCAAAGCAAAAGGTATCTGACCTTATATGCCCCTTTGTTTTACTCAGCTTTCAGCCTCCTCTTAAACTGCAGTGCATGTCTCTGAATCAAGAAAGATAAGAGAGTTGTATAGTGTCCTGAAGGGTGTGCTAAGGACATATAATGCTCCAGGCATGAACACTGAGCACAAGGTATGTCTTGAAAAATGTCAGAAGATAAGGGATGAATGAAGGTGCATGTGACCTTCATTGTGAAAGACCTACCAAGAGGGAGAAACTTCAAAAAAGACATTGATTTTTTTTTTCCCTCATTTGTATGTTAAATTGTTGCTGCTCGCAGGGGCAAGATGAAGAGCCATTTTCCTGAATATACAGCCAATTCTGACATGAACTTTCTTTTTTTAAAAAAGAGACTGATTTAAGAATATTATGGATATGATTCATTACACTGGCACTCTATTTTCACCCAAATCAGTGGTTATCTCAACATAATACAATACCAGAATCAACTCTAGCCTGTTTTGTTCTGATTTAGTGAGATACCTAAGCATGCAAATAATCCCAGTAAAGTCAGTGTTTGTACAGACACAAGGGCTATTCACATCCTTGCATTTGAACTATTTAACTATTTTCATCTTCCCAATGCCTGGAAACACACAGATTTATAAAAATATTTTCATTTTTTGCTTCATTTGTTGACTTGAAAAAAAAGAAACAGTATATCCTTTTGGATCAAATGGATTTTAAATCATTTGCTTTTTTCTCACTGGGATAGCAAAATAATTCAAAAAAATAATTTTCACTCTACATGCAAAACTCTCTTCCTAAACCAGTCACAGTAATATCTTAAGAAAAGCTTAAAAAAAAAATAAGAAAAAGGAGGCTAAGATTCACAGTATCTCCAGGGAAGCTATTTATCCAGTTATATGTATAATCATGCATGGCTAAAGCACAAAGGAGCACAGGAAACCCATAGCTATCTCTACTCCTGAAAGAAACTGTTATTCGGTTCTCCTGCCTCCTAATGCCCCAACACAAAAACAATACTTAGCCAAAGATTTTCAGTTCTTCTTCCTAAATATCCATTAATATAAAAAACAAGACAGCGAGCACCACAAAATCAGGAAGCTCACTGGGAGCAGTCCTGCCTCTGGGCTACCAGAATATGCTGGTACCTGTTGGTTAGGTCATTACCCTGGAAAATTAGTCACTTCTCAACTGAAATTCTTGCAGGTAGGAGGATCTCAGAGTTGCCATTTTCCAGGTGAGTTCTGCAACAGCTGAGCTCCTGGACGCTAGCGAAAAGGCCATTCTCCCAAGTCTCCATTAAGGATGTCCAGCACAGACAACAATTTTTGCTTTCCTTTGGCATTTTTTAGTAAACATGACCAAATCCGTGAGGAGGCAACCTATGTAGTTCATTCTTTGCAAATAAACGATCTGGGGCTTTAAAAAAAGAAGCATGCTTAGTTTTCAGTTTTGTGACCTTTATTTGTACCACTCATCTAAAACATAACCTCCTGTACCAACAAATCCAATTTGCTCTCATCAGCTAACCCGCAGAACAAAGCAGATGAATTCATAGTCAGGCACAAGAACTTGTCATTGCAGAACATAGGATGCCCTTCACAGAACTAACTTGAGAAAAATATTGCAAAGATATGTTCCTAGATAGCTTTCTGCAAGTGGTCTCTCTTCCATTCTGTTTCCAAGACCTGTAGTAAGCATAATTTATGTGCTTTTGCAGCCTCCATCATCATGATATCAGCATGACTCACAAACATTAATTCATAGGCTCAAGGATTGTAAGGCCAGAATGAACTATTGGAACACTCTAGACTGACCTTACTCATAATGCAAACCAATAATTTTTTCATCAAGTCTGTCAATTCTGATGAGGTATAAAATATCTTTCAGAAAATTGTTTAGCCTTCATTAAAAGATTACAGTTGATATAAATTCTAATATGCCTTTTTAAAAATGTTCCTTTTACTTCCAATCTGAATTGGCCCACTTTTGGCTTTCACTTACTGTATCTGCTTGTCCATTTTTTTTACAAATTAAAGAGCAATCAGAAATATCTTGGACGCCAAGACAAGGTGAAGCTAAATCTCCTTTTAACAAAGGTTAAACAATTTGGCCTTTTCTTCCCTTCCCAGCTATGATCTTTGTTTTCTGAACAGGCTTCTTGTTCAATTGTTTGCTGAGATTTAACACTTTTTTTATTTTCTTTCTAGGGTTGGTATTTTTTTAAGGTTGGCCAATATTCAAAAATCATTGTCTCCCCAGTTCCACATACAGCGGAAATAAAATTGCTTTACTCCACATATGTTCACTATAAAATTAGTTTAAGATATAATATTTGCTCTTGTGAGGAAAGGATCTGTTATGTCCAATTTTAAAATAAAAAAATTGAGATAAAAGCATTCTGATTAACATCATAAAGAAAGCATGTGGCAGAATCAGGACTCAAATACTTACTCAGTTCAAGCCTATCCATAAAGAGAAGATTATCCTACGCTTTAATTAAGCACAGAGCAACTTCCAGCATTTAGAAAAAGAAATTAATGCAAGTTCTTACATCTGTTTGTGCATTTTAATATTAATTATGATTTTCTGTGATGGTATTTATGACTTATATTATATGCCACATATGCATATTCTCCCTACCAAAACAAGATGCCACTCAGTTATTTATATTTTCTATAAAAATATCTTCTTCAAAAGAAACTGTGTTTTAATTTCTATGCTGTTCTTCAGAGACACACAAAACCATACATGTTATTTGTGCATGTCTGTACTATCACCACAACACACTTTCTTTCTTACATTCCACATTCAGAGTCTGTCACTTCCAGATGGAGCTGGCATGCTATTTGTCAAAGTGCACTGCCATCTTCCTGGTTACATCAACTGAATGCCTGGGTGTTTCTTGGTTGTGTCTGTTGTTGTTTTTTTGAAAAACTGACTTACCTTGTGATTTGATTAAAAAGAGAAACCTCCTGGCAAAAAAAGTTAATCCTGCATCTTTTTTTTTTTTTTTTTAGTTAATTTTGTATTAAATACCATCTCTTTTTTTTAGAGATTTGCTATTTGCCAGAAATAGAAATGTTTACCCTGTACTAAAACACAGGAATCATGTTTCCTGTGGCAATAAACAAATACAAATCATGAACAGTAAGACTTACACAGTGTTACTAAGACACTGGAAATAGCATAGCGGAACAATTCTCATTGTTCTAGTGTCACACTATTTCTCAAAAGTCAAGATTTATAGTGGCAGAACTGATAGATGGATCATCTTCTCCTACCTCCCCCTTAACCTTTCTTCACCTTTTCAATGTCCTGTCCCTCTGTGTATGTTATATCTGGCAATGGAATGCTTGCGCTTGTTACACACTGATAATGAGGCATTTAAAAAAGTAGCTTTTCTTAGATATAATTACTCATACATTCCAATTATTCTGATACTTAAGACTGATTTTTTACCTATTTTCAAAGGTTTATCTAAAATGTGATCAAGTTATTTTAATTTTTTTATTATCATCCAGGATGCTTAGACAGTGTATTAATCCATCTTATACTGCCAAAAAGCCAAAGGAAAACTATCATAGCAATTTTGATTTTATTCCAAACACACTAGCTTCTTTTTCAGCTTTAATAGAAATTCATTTTTATTATGTTTCCTTTTAACTGTGATATAAAGGAGATGCTTCTGTAAACAGTTCAGGATATTTTTCTTCTGTGAAAGTCATGTACAATTGCTGTATCACAAAATATGCCATCATTTGTAGGACTGGACATATATAAATCCCAGTCCAAGGACACTGGATGGTCATTAAACTTCATGAGTCTCAGTCATGATGGTATTAGGGGAAAAAATTGGCTCAACACTAAGGAAACCAGGCCAGAAAAGACCTTGTGAAGAAGTTTCTCCAGAGCAGAATAAATATTGTTTAGTAAGAATTAATTTTAATAATGCTATATAGTTGTGACCATTATATGTAAGTTAAATGTCACATGGGATAATTTATAGGGATCTCTAGTCTGAATAAAATGCAGTCAGGATACACAGAGCCGTGGGTGTGCTTCAGGACAAGAAGGCAACTGAATGCACAAAGAGGGAAAGCAAGACAGACTCCTTTATACCAAGAGGGAGCATGTCAATCAAGCCTTCCTTTAAAAACTCAGATCACTTTTAAGTAAAAGTTCTATGATTAGATCTTCCAAATTTTCAAAACCTTTATTTTCTTCAGGAGATAAAGTGTTTTCTCATCAGCACAATGTTTTCTTTCTACTTTCTCGCAAGTATTTAGACATGACTTAGCCTGTTAACAACATTTGAATGGCTGTGCTGGAGAAAAGATGACATATTATTCCCATTCCAATGTTATAGGGTGGAAATTAGTAAAAATTCAAAATTCAGAGAAAAAAATGTAGGAAAATGTCTAAATTCCTCATTACGTGCCTTTTTCTGTACACTGATGATGTTTTTAATTCACTTCCCAAGACATACTTTTGCATTACTGAAACAGACTTCCAACCTTAAAACGAAATGTTAAAATGAAAGCTTTTCTTACTGGGATAATTAAATTCAGGTAAAGACTGAAAGTTGGTGTTGTTTCTTTTTAATTGTAAAAGAATATTTTTTTATCATCTTTAAACCAGATTCATAAATCTTTAAAGACTGAAAAAAAGGTGCTTATCAAATCACAACCCTTTAAATCGTGAATAGAACAGAAGGATGATGAGGCAGATCCCATTTTCTGACCTATGTTTAGCCTAAAAAAACCCTGTAAAAAATTGTTTCTTAAAAAACCCAACTGTGACATCTTAATGAATTATTTGTACCCTACTAGAGGAGAAAGCTTCAGTGTCTACTACTGATTGTTCCATTGTGGTTAAGATAAAAGCAAAATAAACCATAACAAATAAAGAGTCAATCTTGTTTCTATTTCTATTCCAACTTTCAGAAGTAGAGCTGGTTTGCGAGAAAACAGCCTTATTCAAAACAGTGTAATTCAAAGCTTGGATTAAACTTCTACGAGCTTGTGCATATATGTTCATGGTGAATTGATCCATTAAGACACAAAGTAAATCCAAGCAACATTTTTAAGGCAATAAAATGTTGAACACAATAAATATGCAAGAAATAAAGCTAACCAAAGCCATGAAATGTTTGATCAGGAAAAAAAAATCACAATAAGATTCAATCTATTTATGGGAACTTCATTGTACTAAAATTAATTTTACACAAAATACTGCAATATGTCAAAACAGAAGGGATACTGATGCATTCATTGGTTGCATCCATATACCAAAGAAAGGGATAGCAGTACTGAATTGCCATTCATATTGTATTTTGCATCTCAACATGTATTTACTCTATTTCAATGTTAAACTATGCAAATCAAACTTCCAATTAGTACTTACCCTCAATTAGCTTTGATATTGTCAGTTTAGAGCTGAAGAAGATGTACATTTATATGTAAATGAGTTTTCCTTCTCAAATTTGCCTTAAAATAACCTTACTTCTGGGCAATTGCAGAGTATGAGAAAGGGAGATCCCTGTTTAGTTTTCCCATGCTTAGGAGTGTATGGTACACATCCTAATGTAACAACCTCATTATAATTCTACGTCATTCCCCTTACCTTGACTAGAAATTCTGTCCTTTACTCTTCATCAAAAGTTTTGTCAAGACTGTCAAATCCAAATGTTTTAAAGCAGAGCTTATCAATCACCATGGTTTTGATGAGAAAACATTCTTCATCAGACCTAGGCAGTTTTTTTCTCTGCCATCTGCCTGCATCCATCTGCTATCTGCTTTAACATTAAAAGTGATTTAGGACTAGGAGTGTCTGCTTAATTTTTGTCAATTTGTAATATACCTAGCACAGGAGGGGCGTTGTTCAATTCAGAATGATCCTGCAGTTTCTTCTCAATCTCAATTCAAGTGATAAACGCAATAATCCACATCAATAAGGTCCCTAGCGTAAAGGTACCAAATGAAGGCAGTGTGGTAGGGTTTTCTGTAGTCTTTGACCTGGAAACTCAGTATTCGAGTCCTAGACATCAAGTGAAATTTTAGTAATGAATAGTTTGGTCTTGGCTTTAAATGATTAAGTAATTTTAACTTACTTTCTGTAGACATTTTTTCCTAAATTCTGATGACGTTGTCACTCAAGGCAAAAGATGTCATGGAGACATCCATGCCTCTGGTTGCATCCTTCATTCAGGAAAGCCTATAATTTTGAGACAGCTCTTTTTAGGGGCTGACAGTCATTTTATATTTGCTTGCTTTGCCACTTCCCTCAAGAAGTGTCATCTTTTCTTTTACACACAATAGCTGAATACAGGATAAATCTTTTTCAGTAGGTGCAATGTTAGTTTTTAAGCAGCCTTCAGGGAGTGCAAGGAGTTAGTTCTATAGCATGTTGACATTTTACATTTCCCCATTCCCAGTGAGTATATTGCTTTTGTGACACTGGTGGCTCATTCAGCAATACTGGCTAATTCCAGCTCCACAGTCCTTTATTAAGTGTTTTGTTTTGTTTGACCTCGCATCACAGGATCATCTTGTCTATCCCTGACTTTTTCATTACCTTTCATTACTTCTCATTTCAACTTCCCCTACATTACATTATCATCTTCAGAGGCTCGCACTCATACTGCTTGGAATAATTAAGTGATCTGCATAGCAGTAATACTGTTGCCCTCTGCAAAAATGCCATGCCACCAGCTTTTAACTAAGAATGACAGGTATCCAGCCCTGAGGGCAGCAAAGTGAACAGCTTCAATTCTCAAAAGTTTCTCCTGGAATCTCAAAAGGTGCAAGCCAGAAATGGGAGAGGTGATAGTGATGGATTGTAAGTTCGTGCTTTCAGTCAATGTATATAAGCAAATACTTCCGCAGAAGATGGCTGTTCAGTGTTGCAGTCCTGAGAAGGATGGAAAGGAATTAGGCCTTCTGTTTTCTTCATCTTTCCTATTTCTCTCTTGGCATGCAAGCCAAGATTTTGTGTTATACTCTCAAGTATGTTGATCCTCCTAGTTGCTCTTGTTCTCTTCCCGAAAGTGTTCCTCATCACTGAGATGAACTTGTTCGAAAGAAAAAGGAACTGAGGCAAAGAAGCTCTCATCCTGGTTTCAAACTAGCCATTACACTTTAGCCTTTCTGAGAAGCATTCTTTTAGGTCACATCAAATAGAGAGTGTCAACAGAGCAGACCTCACAGCGTATGCGAAAAAATTAGTTACCCACATGCCAGTACATCCTCAGATCCAGTTTATATCTCTCCCACTACTGCACGGCCAGGTGACTGAAACAACCAGTTGACCCTGCTTTCTGGACTTGCCAGGTAGATTCCATGGGCTTCAGGCTTGCATGGTACACTGCAGTATAGCAGGGGACACACTCTCTGACACTTTTTGTCATTTGAGAAGTCTGCTTTCCTGATGTGCACTAATGCAAAATGCTTTATTGCCTATTTTTTTGAAAAGGCAATTAAAATGTGGTACAAGAAAATAGCCTCATGAAAACATATTACTTTTTACAGTTGCTTATAAAACTTGCATTTTATAAAACAGTTTTCTCAGGGGATGTTTTTTTTTACACTCTGTCTATACAAGATACACTATCATTTCTACTGCAGTAGGCTGGCTGCAGTAGGCTGAAGCGTTCAGTAAATATATGGGTTTTACATATACTATACTGTGGTTCAACTTTTCACCATATTCCTCATTCCTCCCAAACAATTCATGAGCATGCCAAGTTACTGTTGTGCTCTTCATCTGTAACACATATGCAGTTCAGATGACAGTAGTTAAACTCTCCTGATGTCATTAGCAATTAAGGAGACTAGAATTCAGACATTTTCTTGCAGTTTTTTCAGTTGTTACTGAAATATTTTCCACAGACCTATATGTTACTTGAGCTATTTAGAGTGAAAGCCATGGCCATACTAAAAGTTGTAGTTAAAATACGAAAACTTGAATTTCAGGTAGACACAATTCACATGATACCACAAAGTCATATAACACAAAGTCAGAAGAGCTACTTCCTCTTCTTAATGTTCATCGTTTCTGCATCCTATAATAAAGCCTTTTTACCAGCCCTGCTGTGTGAGTGTACCATACCTGTTTTTTCTAACCCCTTGTTTACCTGTGTATTGCAAACTTCTAATCACAACTTCTTAGTGTCTGTGAAGTTGTCCCAGATTCTTTTCTGAACTTTACTGCTTTAGTTAAAACATGTCAGGCTTATGTGTTTTACAGATTGTCCTCTCTGGAAACTTTGCTGCTATGTGTACCATTTGCAGACTTTCAGGTCCCTGAGTATTTAGCTTTACAATATAGTTCATTTTACCATTTTTTAGTCTCTAATAACATTACACTGATATAAACAAAGGAAAAAAACAGCAAAACTATAAAAGCAAGAACACTTTCAATGGCCAAATTCCTTAATGCAAATAAGAAGTATTTTATCTAACCTTCCCAGGGCAATGAACATTTTGTTATGGGAGCTTATGTTTTGCTACAGATGAATCTTCAGGGACCATAATGTCATAAGTATTAAATAAAGCCATAAAGCAGGGCACAGGGGTCACTGTGCTAGTGACATCTTCCACTCAGTGGAACACACAGAGAACTGTTCCTTCAAGCCTGCTGTGGAATATGTGACCCTATCTTCTTGTCGTAACCCAATATTAAGAAAAACTTGGATTTTTTTTTTTTTTGTTTTGGTTTTCCTGAAGAGATTTCCAGGGTGTGATTTGCCCTTATTTGCAGAATTTTCCCTCATGCAGTGGGAATGTCATTATTAGAAAGAGAGAGGTAAGACTTTCACAAAATACCATGATTCCAGCAGCTGATACTTTGAGAAGGGTAAATAAACATAAATCAAAGTTGTGAGAATCCCAATAACACTCCAGGAGACAGCAGCAATGCCAACACATGGAAATGATTCAAAGACAGCAGTATAGGATTTATCTGAGAGTCAACAGAAGCTCATCACTGTCCATAAAAACAAGTAAACGGCTATATTAACACTGAACAGTATCAGGAAATTGAATTCTGTAATCTATGAACACTTAAAAATTGCTGTAGTATTTTAATGTGTATTTTCTTAGGAGTTTGATTCCAAAAATTAGGGTTATGAAGGGCATCTGATACAAAAGTTTCCTGGGAGGAATAATGACCAAGTAATTTCACTATTTAGCTTAGGGGACGAAAAGAAAGAAAAATCCCTACGCCTCTGTAAATAACTCTAAACCAAGCTGTCTTTTTTTTTTTTTTTTTTTTTTTTTCACAGCTGGAATACTAGTTTTTATTACAGCTCAACTGGCATTGCAAATTAAAATCCATCTCTGTTTGTTACATTGCAACTTAAAATGGCTTCCACCAACTGTTACAGTTGGGTATTATGTTGTCATTTATGCATTAAGTGGGAATGGTTCAATAACATGAATATTTAAAAACAAGTACATGGAAAGTTTTTTAATTGTTTTTTCCATTGCTAACTCCTGAGTTATGTTTCCAAGGTTTGGTCAAAGTTCACTTCATTTTTCATTACTTATGAAGCAGCATCCACTGAACTAATGGAATGAAGATTCCTTGTAGGTATATCTCAGGGTGTCTGATCATAGCAGAAAAGCTTTGCAATATTAATGGGTGTCAGTTAAAGTACTCAGCAGAGTTCTACTATGCTGGTTAGTCTATGCTGAGCAAATTTTTTGGTGAAGTCTTCCTTAATGGTGTTAATCGGGGAAATAAAGCCATCACTTTATCATGAGCAAAGGTACTGTAGAATGTAAGCACATTGGAACTTTTGGCAGGTACTCAAAGGTTTGTACTGGAGTTATGCCTAAAAATGGTGTTTTCATGGCACACTACAAAGTCCCAACATCCATGGAAGCTGAGGTGAACTTTGCAAAATGGGTAGCTGTAGGAGGAACTAGGTCTAATTGCATTTAAAATATCCATCTAGGCATACAAGGGGCTATTGTCAGAGGTAGCTAGATTGGTTTAGAGGTAACAGGAGTTGGGCAGTTCTGAAAAATTACAGTCAGTCTTTGCCATCAGGTTTCTAAATAACTCTTAATGACTTACAGAGACTTCCTCAGACTTTGTTACTAATTTTTTCTCTTTAAGTTAGAAATCGCACCCTGCAAGAGACACAAGTACCAGTCTTATCTGTTAGTCAGATACAATAATGTCCAAAATATTTTTAAGGTTGTTCATGAATGTTCCCCTAGACCATCTAACTTTACAGAAATCCTCATGATCCATATACTGAAGTTACTATTTTTGTGATAGCTGAGTCATGATGCACATTGTTAAGGACTTATCTGAAGAGCTATCAATTGCTTAACACTTGTGAAAAGAATCAGCACATTTATTTAGAAACCAAATAAAGTTTTCATAGATGTGAAATCTAAGTATCTAAGTATCATTAAAATTCAGCACAGCCTGGACACCTAAAATACATTCACTAATACAGTTTAAAACATCTCCATTTACCTACGTACCTTTGACATCCCTAGCCTTATATGTTTCTTTTTTTAAACAATTGCACTTTTATTGGAAACCTTCAAGGGAGGAGAGATGCTCCTCACAGCGATCATTGAATGATTGTGGAGGCCCAGAGAGTTCACAGCCCTCACAGCTTTCTTGACGCATTGAGTCTTCATGTCAAATATAATAGAAAATGTAAAATTAACATAATTTTTTTATAATTGACTTTGTATATTATCGTCAGAACAGATACATCTGAGAGCCTTGTACTTCAAGCAATGTCTAAGTCTGTATCTCTTCATTATTTAAATATTTTGTGGGTGTAAAGCTAAGTATTTTGAAAAACATTGTGTTAACTGCTCTTTTCCTTTAAGTTGTGGAGATTGTTCTTTACATTCTGAGGCTTGAAAATACTTAATATCAGCAAAGAACTATCTTCCATCCATCATATTTCCCAAAATAAAATAAGCAGCAGATTCACTGCCTGTTACTGAAGGATATTCTTTCCCCCAATCTACTGTTCTTCCCATGACTAAGATAAAGGAGTCTGAAGTTGACTGAAACTTCTAAAATTCCTCATTTGGCTTTTAAAACATAGTAAGCTTGTAAATATTTTTGTAGTTGCAGCAAAGTAAAATTACTCCTCCACTAGAAAATAATCTCCTGAGTTTTAGCCCTGTGTGGATTTTGTATGTGATTATTTGTGGGGTACATTAGATAAATACATAAAAATGTGTGTCCCTTGAAATGTCTCTTCTTTCCTCATTATTTCTTTAGTGAACCCCAAACATTTCATTTTAAATAAAAGTGATAAAAGAACATTAATTAATGCATCTTTCAGAATATTTCTACCTCAGCAAATGGAACCTTCTATTTCAGGGCAAAACCAAAAGTTGATCACTTCCAAATTTCACTACACTCTAATTCTTATCTAATTCTTATACAGGTTTTAGGGAACCTGTATTAAGGGGTAAAAAATGTCAGTTTTGAGCTTTGTTTGTACTCCTATTAGCAGAAGTGTTTCCATCCTTTATTACAGGAAACAAACCCAGCTGATTTCGTGGAATATTTATGTCCAAACAATGAACTGATACTTATCTAGCTATAAGGTTTTTTTTTCCTTTTATTTATTTTTTTTTTAACTACTTACTATCCAGAATGAAGCTGTTGTTCCAACTGAGAAGATTTTTCCCTTCCCCCAGTATATATATATACAAGGATGACAAGGCTGACATTCCTGCATTTCATCATAAAAGTACCCTTTGTAAGGGAAATGGGTTACTTCAGGAATATCAGGTAATTTAATTATAAATTTATATCATTTTCATTTCCATTCCTATCAGCCTTTTTCCAAACTGGCATGTATAATCATGGACAGCAAATGAGGACATGAGACGGTGTTTCCTTTGAATGACTAGCATACTTTTGCTTCCTTCATCCTCTGATGAACAGTTGGGTTATCTCACCTAGTGGAATTACCTCATCTGTGTCAGACAAGAATAAGTGATAAACCATAACAAAAACAGGGATATGATGTTCACCAAGTCCTAAAAAAATACAAGTCGTCAAGATCTAACAGTAAATCCACAATGTAAGATTGAGAAGATGAATCAAATATTTTTTGAATGTTATTCATCAAACTCTTTATGTTAGAAGAGTTATAGGCAATTCAGAGAACTGATGCTACTTCTTTAAAAAAATCTGGCAAATGGAGAATATGAATCAGCTTGTCTTTCCATTTCACATGCACTCACCCCTTTGTGATAACATTAAGCAGCAGTGTCATATGTTATTATGTTTTATTGCTTAAATGGGCAATTTCCCAACTAAGTTAGGCCTTGGGAAGCTCTTCAAATGTGAACCTAATCAGGAAACTTGCATTGCTATACATTGCACTTGATGAAATATACTGCTCTCCAGCTGACCTTCAGAAAATGCAACATCAGTTGGAAGCATGCCTCACTCCAGGTCTATGACTCAGAATGTAATTACATTAGAGAAGGGTATGATATGAAAAGCTGATGCTGTTTTTATTCCAACCACTGTGCTTGTTGCCAACTTAGTTATCAACCTCCGTTCAGCTGAATGGTCACTTAGGGATCTGTGATGGCATTGTTAATGCAAAGCTTGTGATGCTGTTTTTCCTGTGATAGCTTCTGTCCTGGAAGAGGACATGGTGAAGTAGGGTAAAAGGGATGCCCAGTAATGCAATTCAGCTAGGCAGGTGCCAACTTGTAGACTCTTACAAATTCTAAAATGTTGCAGAGACAAAACTGCTTGATTTGTACCTAAAAAACAAAGCTGACCTTGTACTTTTCCCATACTGTTGAGCCTAAGTCAGTCACCCCATGCCCACATTTTCCTGGAAACTAGACTAACTCACGTAGAAAATAAGGAGGTGATTGGTGACAGCCAATCACACACCATAATTCACCTCAACAGTATTAATTATTAAAAATACATACAGCTAAATAACTTAATCCCTGGCATTGAGGTCCCTCTCAATTCATGTACCTACGTACTTTAAAAGGCTGGGACCTTAAAGCACTTTTCTTCAGGCATCCAAGGGAATGCAGTTATATATTCAACAATGACAAAGCCCAGAAATTATGTGATAACATCCTATTGAGAGATCATAGGATTCCTTCAATTAATCCCTGTCTAAATTTGGATTTTCAAAATTCCTAAACCACTTCAATCTTAGCTAAAAAATCTCAAAACAAAAAACAACCAAAAAACCCGAAACCAGCCAACAGAGAATGCAATAAACCATTATTAGCAAGTATTTGCAATTGTTAAGTTACATTTACTGAAAAAAAAAAAAAAAAGAAAAAGGAAAAAGAATCACCTTGTTTCTTAACTAAACTTACAGAGCTTTAGTATACAGCCACTGTACCTTGTGTCTTTGTTTCCTAAACTAAGGAGCAAAATAATGTTCTAGGTACTTGCAGACTCTGATCAAATCCTTTAATATCTTGATGTAATTACATGAAAATAATTCAAACCTTAGAGAACAAGGAAATCCAGTAATGCACGATAGAAATACCAGAGAGCCAAAATTTGAAAGGATTTAGCTGGTAAAGCAAGAATGAAATAAAATTTAGGCACCTAAATACTGGAAACGTCTTACCGGTAATACAAAAATCACTTACTCCACAGAAAACTATTTCCTTTTCACTGATGCCCAGAGTGTACCTCTGTGTATGAATGTGATTCATATGAATGTGTATGAATTTGATTCATAGCTATCTCATAAGCCTGATTTGGACACAAAAGCAAGGCATTTCTTCACCTAGATTGCCAGTGGGCCTTGCTTTGGAAGGGTTCGTAAATCACTCCTTACCAAAAAAAACAGGATAAATCCCACAGAGGATGCATTGACAGCTGCCATTCTTTTAAAGTAACAGGTGGGGCAGAGAAAGGAGGGGGCAGCAGTGCTGCTGTTTCCCCTTCATTTGTCTGAACACACACGCAAGAAACACCAGATGTAGGTTCCCTTTGTCTGCCTAAGTGATCTCAAACCCAGATTTCCACCTTCTACAAAATATATATACCAAGATTAAACTTAAATCTCAGCAGCAAGGAAAAAGAAAGACATAAATCCTCCTTCATCTTCATGATTTCCTAGTGACTAGGTTAGACAACTCTCCACTTGGTACTTGGATGCTCTGAATCTCGTTCAGAAAGAGCAACCCACCTGCACTCCGGTGGAAGTAAGCACTGAGCTCAGGACAAAAGATTCTACTAGAAAAAGCAGGTGTGAAGTAGTTACGTTATGTCATGTTTTGTATTCCAGTGTTGTCTGACAGACCTTACATCATTACCACAGCAATCCCCTGGTCATTGTACCTCCCTGCTGCGCACAGCATGCAGTGGGAGCACACAATGCACTGATTTTGTATCATGATCTTCAAGACTTTCAGAGACACTTTTTCTAAGTTGGAAGTCTCTCATACTGAAACCATATTGAAATGCTTTTGGCCAGAAGCAACAAACTGTTTTCACCTACTTTGCCAAGTGACCTGGGTTGTTTTGGAAACAGGCCCATCTTATTCACTCATCAACCTGTCTAAACTTTTTCACTACAGATTTTATGCATTTCCAAACTGATAAGTTAAATAAACCCAAACAAACCCAAAAAGTTAAATAGAAGCCAAAAGCCGTACTTCCAAGGCTCTGGGAAGATTTGACTTAGTAGCAGTTCCCCAGCAGTAGCTGCCTTACTAGACAGTTTAAATCCGTTTGGAAAGTTCCATGTTAACTCTGTAGCTTCAAGAGTCTGGCCTCCAGAAATAGCTCCTGTTTAAACTGTAGCTGTTCGCATATATTTTAAATCAAGCCTGTGGCTGGGTTTTCAACTGGGCAGGCTGTGTATTAGTATAGGAAATTCAGGGACATAGGACAGGACAGGCTAGAGCAGCCACTGGTGTGCATACACAAAGGTAAGCAAGCTGGGGACATGCTCAGCCAGAAGGCCAGGGCAGATGCCTGAAGCCTCCCCATTGGTTACATTCAGTATGCTGTGGCACACAGCAAGCCACACAATAATCCTGTGTATATTACAGCTTTGACACCCATCAATAAAACCGAATGAGTGAACCTAGGATTATTATTTTTCTTGTACAGGTAGAACACAGGGAATATTTTTAAATGTCCTTTGATTTGAAACTGCGTGTAATTTAATCCTAGTAGAGGTGTAATATTTCAGTGTCCTCCCTCTGATAATAATTATCACATTTACAAACAGCTACAGGGTTCAGGCTGTTCAAAAAAGGGAGAATTTTTTTCTGTAACTTCACAAGACAGTTGTTTGCAAATAAGCTTGGAAGCTACAGTCAGTGAACAAGACCATGCCCTATCATGAAGTCAACAGGAGAAACAACAGGCTGGCTCATGTGCTGAGTGGCACTGTGAATCATGCAAAAGGAAAGTTCATATCATATACAGCCTGGCCTTCACTGTCACACCCCTAAAGCTTCACTTGTACATCTCCGATTGCTTTTGTCATCCATGGCTCCAGTGGTTTCATCATTTTGATGAGGAGCATGTAAACGGCATCCTCCATTCATGAAAAATGAACACTCAGAGCAAATCAAACTGATTTCAAAATGAATGTCTGTGGTGTGCAAATACATTCATTTTCTTCGATCTTGTTAGCTAGTCATAAAATTGAGAATTCCTATTCAATTGTAAAACTATTATATGCACTCTACCAATGCTTCCATGTGGAAAACTGCATAGTTCACAGTGACGTTTACAGTAACACAGCAATTTTACTTGGAGAGATACAAGTTTAAATGTAGCATGAACTACATCCAGAAAAGAGGGAGTGGGGTTCAGGGTCAACCCAACACTGAGGTGAATTAACTTCAAAACCACATTATAAAGTGATCTGCTGCAAGCTTTCAATTTTTCTTGTAAAAGCTTCTCACCAGACTATTTGGGCTCTTGTACAATAGAATCCAGTTAAATCACTTTTCCACAGCCCATTCAACTCTCAACAGTGGTTCCACTGATTAGGAACACTATAATCAATGCCCAAAACAAATTAAAAAGAGGGATAAAGAGTCATATGCTGTCATTTGTATGTTCTTTGTCTTCCAAAAGCTTATAGCAATTAATGTGTTGGAAGTTTTATTGTTATCAAGTGAACACTTTATTTTGTAGGACACTATGGGTAAAAGATGTTATAATGCAAACAATATAAATTCTTAATATGCTATAAATCTGCTTCCAAATCTGACTCCTGCACTGAGGGTTTAGGATTTCTCTAAAGTAACATATTTGTTCACATGTAAGGGGAAATGGTCTTTCTGTATGTACTGCATAGATTAAAATTTAACCAGAAGATAAAAGGCGCATTTTGCAAACTATTGTTAGAAATACAGCAATCTGCAGTTTCATAATTAAGGGAGAATTATTTAAACACTTATTGATGAAAGAATATAAGAGATGCTAGTAACCACCAGTGTGCCCTTCACACTCACAGAAGGTGACAAATTGCAATGAGATGCAGTACAGTAAATAAGGGTCCTTTTCCACAGATCTCATGCATCTCACGCAGCTAGAGATCAAACCTCTAACTAGTTTGTTTCTCCTTTTTCTGTTTATTAACTTCTTTGAATGTTCTGCATCAGCCTTTACCTAGAACTGCCAACTGTAAGTACAGCATCACAAAAAAATCTGAGTAGATATGTTTAGATATACATTATGGACATATATTCATCTAAATATAAGAGTTAGGGAGATGATGTTGAAAGAGTGTTGCTAGCATTTCTACACCAAGTAATCACAAGTTGGGAAGAAAGGGAGTGCAAAAAAATTTCTCTCAGGATGTGACAATGAGAAATGAATTCTAATCAGTTGGCATAATCACACCTGCTTTTAGGGGAAATTATTAACTTCACAGAGCAAGGCAGACTATACAGAATAAATCATGAAATAGAGCAGCACGGTTTCTCATGGTACCCGTAAGCAGGTTTGCATTGTATAAGTAATTATGATTTGAATGGATATTGCATAGATGTTATCATCCTCGATTACAGCTGCTGTTTCTATAATTCTATTTCCATGTGAATGAAGAGCAAAGTCTGTCAGAAAAATGTTGACCCTTCTAGGTAATAATACACTACTGATTGTGATAATAGTGGAACTCCTCTGCTATGTAAAACAGCTTGTGTATGAAGGACAATTTAATAACAAAATTCAAAAAACAACCTTACTGAAGACAGTGGTGGTTGTGTAAAGAAAACGTGAGGCACTTGCTGCAGTTTAGGCATGAAGCTGACTGCCCACATGGCATTAGAGCCAATCTAGCTACCTTGCTTGGTGCTTAATCATCCTATCTGAAGCCTGTAAATAATTACTACCATTTATATATAAAAAATAAAGAAACCTCCCAAAAGAATTATGTCATTGATGCCCACAATTTAAGGCAAGTTACCACTAACATTCTTTAAAGGGTAGATTAAAACCTTCCCGAACAAAAATGATCAAGCATTTTGCTACGTACTTTTATTAAATAGAAAAACATTAGAGCCCAGACTTTGCTTCATATAGTCTCAGTGCATACTAAAATCTGTTCTTTTTCAAGAACTACTACAATATTGCAACTTCAGTCATAGCAGATGATTCACTAATCCACCTACCCCATAATTATTGCTCAAATGGAGAAATCTCCACTCAGGCCTAGAACAGAATTAATAACAATACATTTTCTTATGAAAATAATACATTTAGCTCTTTTCCCATTAAAGATTGTGACAAAGCTCCAGTAAAAATGAGCAAATTCCTAATAATATTTAGCTGTCGTATGATTACTATGTAGCAATTCATTAATAATTAAAATTAAATGGCGCTTCTTAAGTCATGTATTAAGTTTTACCTTTCTTAATACCTGGCCTTTCAAGCTAAGGGTCAAATTAGTATCAATCTATGTGACAAATACTTAGAAGGGTGAGAAAAAGTGTTTTCTGTCTATTTATCCCTACAAAAAGTCATCCAAAGCCCTTCAATCCCCTTAAGCACAATGTATCATCAGAGTGAGAAACAGAATAACCTCTAGCCTCCAGAAAATTGATTTAGTGAAAGTGGAACTTCCTGATAGTCTTCTTTTTCTGTATGTGCTCTTAAAGCTAAATTGCTAACCAGCAGGCATGTACAAACTTTTCTACGGTGTGGTATCTTGATACACCAAACCTCCAAAGCATGGCTTAGGTAGAGTTGTTCCTGCCTTCCACTCTACCCTTCAGCTCAGCCTGTGCTTCACCAAGTCCCTGGATCTAAGTTCTAGTGCGCAGCACAAACCGAGCCTCTGAGTCACCTATGATAATTAATAAGCAAAGCAGATATATATACATTTCAGCCTGATTATATTGCATCTGCCTCAGTTTTTCAGATATGTTGCTCTTATGATTGGAATTCCTCTGAAGCGAGGCATTCAGAGTGGAATGAGAAAAATGTCCATGTCCAGAGTGAACCTGCTGGAGCTAATAACGTCTCTACTCCTCCTTACTGTATGGCATGCTGGGAATTATACCAATTTCTGCTTCTAATCTTCCCCTTCTTTCTGAATTAAACAAACAAACAAAACAAAACAAAAAACCCAAACAAATGAATAATAGATGTCTTAATCTCAATATTGCCTAGTTTCAAATAATCTGAGTATCAAACTGTGATAAGCTGGATTTTAATACATGGTAAGCTCTTAGCTACTGGATACCTATCTAGTCAAGTCACTACTAGCAATTTATTTCTGCAGTTGTCCAAAGTTATCAGAAGAAGCAACAAAAGCTTAAGTCCATTATGAAATGTAATACTGTTGTTAATGCTTACCAAATCTTCTCCTTTTTTCAAAAAAAACTTGCAGGAAAACTGATAGTTTGCAAATAGTTTTTGATGATGCTTTTTTTCAAGATAAGAAGAAAGATAGGAACTCGAGGAAAGTTCTGACAGGCTCATGTGTAGGATCTTCTGTTGTTTCAACAGTGTCCGTAAGAAAATTATGCCTTGGATACCAGTGCACCATTGCAACTGATTCAGTTTAGCCATGCAGTGTACTCTCTGATGAGATTCAAGGTGTACTAAGAATGTAAATCAGTGCTAAAAATTTTCACAAGGATCTGAGCCCATAACTTGGCACTAACCAAAGGTTCAAAACCCTTAAAAAGTGTTTAGTACAGATCCCCTTGAGTATGTGAAGTTCACATGGAATTCATGGTAAGAATAAAAATGCATATTGTAATGGACAGCTTTGGGTGTTATGATAAAAAAGATATCACACACACATTAAAAAAAGAAAAAAAGAAGAGAAACTGAAGTTCAAAATGCCTTCTGGTTGAGTGTAGAACTGAATTAGTGGTATTTTGATTAGAGAGAAAGGAATGGTACTACAAGGTAGAACATAATGTGCTGACTATACTTTTTTGTGACACAGGAGCCGTTTAGCCAGCTAATGCAGGAAACTAACCCTCAGTCACTCGGGGCAATGAAGTTTCAAATATGGGCTCAAGAAATTACACAGTTAAACTCTTGATGTTATGTACCTGACAGATATACAGCTCTACAGGTGAGCAAACAGGACCACACTTTGGTGTAATATTTTATTTTAGTATTTCATACGACTGTGTCTAATAACCTTTCCTTTGCATTTTATTCTTCTGGTAAGCCAAGGAGACCTAATTATAAGCACAGGGCTGTCTCATTTCTCTCCATTTTTCATTCTTTCCCATTTTTATTGATCTTCCTGAAATCTGATATTAGACAAGTATTACAAGACAATGTAAAAACCCTACCCCATATGTAGAACAAAGGCAACAGAGCTTCCATAATTTTTGTTTACTTCCAAACAATTGAGCAAAAATAAATGAGCAGTTGTGTACTGACAGCTCTACATGAAACCTGACAAGAGTTTCTTCAGTGATTTGGTGTTATTGCTTCATTCAAAATATTTTTAGAGTTTGACTGCAAGAAGAAGCAATTCCACTTCTGCCAGAAGTGGTCTCCTCCCACTTGGCCTCTACTGTTATTACTGCTCTCCTGGTACATTATAAATTATGAATTGTATTTAGAAATTTGCAGACATGTGTTTTCTTTGCAAAGAGGGAGCAAGCTTTTATTACTTGTATTTTGATGTATGTCCATACAGTAAAATGAAATCATTGCTTTTATAATACCCTGTACATTCCATGCATTTGACCCAAATGTATTTAAACAACCCAGTATTATTTTTTGTATGTGACGAATCTCTCCCCACTTCACACCTCTTCTCTTTTCTTGGGGTCTTTTTATAGCTCAAAATAGCCAAGCTTATCTCGCTGCCAGCATCCTCAGCTCATCTCAGTGTTTGGGGAGATAAGATTAGAGGCCTTGATCCTCCTGCTGTTAGAACAAGACCTCAATCTCTCACTGTCTCTATTTAATCAGGTTCCTATTTTAGCTGCCACAAAGCTGTCAACAAAAGAAAATAAACTATACCCCATCAAGGGGTTAAATTGGTTTTCACAATGTGCAAATGCTCATCTGAACAAAATTCCACCTGCACCCTCCATCAGGCAAATTACTTCTGACTTTTAATTTATTTCTCTAGGAAATGGAAAGGTATGGCATACCCAAAGTCAATAGGGAATAAAGAACGAGGTGTAATCAGGCTGCTCACCAATTCAGAGCCCTCTTCTCTGTCAGCTTTAATAGATTCTCAGACCACACAATTTATAGAATGTAAGATGTATCTCTTCTGGTCTGTGTTTTATTTTGGACTTGTCTAGTTAATGGTCCTAACAAGTGACAACTGATGTTTGTCTGATGTAACAGTGCCTGTGAGACATACATGCTACTCAGGCAGATTTTGGACAGTCTGTTGGCTACACTGGGCTGGAACAGAATTGAATTTCAGCTGCTGTTCTGCAGTACCAGAATTCTGTTATGACTATTCTCAGGAAGCAAGCTAATCAGTTTTTTATTCAGATCTTCCTTGTAGACCTAACCCCCCCCCCCCCCCAATTAATCACTTGAAACTTAAAAAATATTTTTACTTCAAAAAGTTCAAAATTGTTGGTTAGCAGTTACTAAGAAGAGGTTTCCTTTTTTTGTGGATACTGATTATATTGCAGATATCAAATAATCACTTTCTTTTGAAATATTTCTCCTTTTTTTTCCTCCTACCTTCAAAATTTCAGTTTTCTTAATTCCACCAGGCCAAATCCAAAACCTGAAATAAGTGACTGTCCTTGCTCCCTTCTCCCAGGGCAAGGAGGAGCACCTGCTAAGGTGAAGTATCTCTAAGGTAACAAAAGAAGGCTTAATGAAATCTTCATCTGCTATAAACATCTTACCAGCATTGCTGCTCTTATAGCTCTATTCACTTTGTTTGTCAGCCCTATCACGAGGTAGAATTTGATCTGCAGCAGGGGCACCATTAATGCTTAACTATAAACATAAAGCATAAAATAAATTCATAAAAATAACAACATTCACATCTGAAGAAAATACTCCTACCTCATTAATTTTCTGAATAGCATTAGAAAGTCTGCACCATACGTGATTGTCACTCAAGGGATAAAAGCAATTTTTTTGCTAAACCAAAGAGGAGGAACATCTTTGGCATCTTCAACTTATTTTCTAATCCCATGTTATGAAACGTGCACTTGCCTCCAGTGTGTTTATTGCTGTCTAGTAGGACATCTGCTACCTTGCTGCTAACATCTGTCTACCCATGATCACGTAGTGTTAGGCATAATTTTGTCCTTAATAGCTTTCCTCAGGTTTTGTCTCTTACCTCTGATAGCCTGCATTTTATGATCTGAAGAATAAAACTGCTTTATTTTTGGTCTAATTAAGATATACAAATCCTCATAATAACAGAAATAATAGAATTGGATTCTGGATTAAAAAAAATAAAAAACTTTTATTTTGCTTGTGGGTCCTTCTTCAGTTGTGTGACAAAGAATAATCATGATGATATTTAAGGTCTTGGGAACACACCACAGAAGCAGGGAAAAGGAAAAACAAATATTTTGAAAAGTATTTGAAAAAGGAAAAAAAACCTGCAGTGGGATTAAAAGGTAAAGTAGACCCTGCTAACAAATTGCTGTAGAGGTTATTCTTTTTATCCTCTTATATGGCACAGATTCATATTTTTCAACAGAATGATTATGTGAAAATTGAACGCATTTGCCTAAAGTGAATAAAACCAAACAAGCTCCATGTAGTCAGGAGCATAAACCAAACAGGCAAAGATGTACGCATGCAATACAAAGGTAGATCAAATACAGCTTCCAAGCATTCTGATAGTCCTTTTTCTCAAAGGGACCTTGCAATTAAGTGGTTTAGAAATCGAAAATTGCAGTCCAAGTTGCCTGCTACCACTCTCAGAATGAAGATGCAATCTTTCGGCCAAAACAATGCATTACTGGTACATTGTGGAGCAACAGAGAAAACAAGTGCTGGAGTTTACCATTTCTTTCTCATCAGCTAAAAGATTTGGGGCATTTTATTGTAGGAGTTGACATTTCAAACAGCAGTCACTTAACAAAGTCGGAAGTCACTTATCAACAGCTAAATGCTAGAATATGCAAGAGACTCCATATTGAAACCTCATCTGAAGGTTTCTGAATCCATGAAAATGTTCTGAATGGGCATCTTCAATTAGTTTCTATTTGAAGATACAGTGACACATTGAGGAGATCATCTCTCAGCTATCTCATTAAAGTTTATTTTGCATAGCTGCGAAAAAGCATTTGGCCGGAAGCCAACTCACATAAAATCCCACAACGTTACATAATAAAAAATGCAGAAACAGCTTTTTGACACAGTATTTCATTTTACCTGAGTTAAGTTTCACTTGTTTGAAATTCACCTATTTCAGATAAAGTCACACGCTTACAATAAAAGTTCAGCTAAATTTAGTTCATAAATACTATTTTTTAAAGACCAGATCGATTGAAACTATGTGCAACATCAGTAAATAGGGGGTTTGCTTTTCCAAAAGACCCCATTTAATTTAAATAAATTGTAATTCAGGTTAAAAAAATAATGTAAATATTGTGTTTTCCAGCTCTAGTACTGAGAGAAATGCACTTCTAATCATAACTGATCTCAGATAATGCTGGAAATATCTATATGTAGAGCAATTACTGGGGCTTTGTGGTATGGAAACATAATATGATTGAATGCTTCTTAGTAGCATAGCCAAATCCAAGTGTTGGAGTTCTCAGACTGTGAGTTCTGCTAGTCACATTGCATCCCAGGCCTTTTTGTTTTGTGCTGCAAAACTCAAGTATCCTCAGCATTTCAGAAAAGAACTATCTGACAGATACTACCCAGGTAAATATCACAGAATGGTTTGTGTTGGAAGGAAGCTTAAAGCTCACAGAGTTCCAGCCCCCCTGCCATGGGCAGGTACACCTTCCACTAGAGCATGCTGCTCACAATTCCATCCACAAAATGTTATTAGAAGCTCCATAAGCAGTCATAAATTTTGGAGAAGCGCTGACCTCAGACACTGAATATATTCAGCAAATATAAATTGACAAATTGTCCTTTGCTTTATCAATTCAAAATAGTTTTGAAAACAAAGATATTTATTCCATCTCAATAGAATGGTTTAAATGTAACCTTCTGAAAATAGGAGGTGTTTTGTTTTTCCAATTAAAATTACATATGTAGTCATCAGGACCCCAGAGGACTCACTCAGCAGCACCCTAACTACTGACAAGTATTATAGTATTAAGGTGCTACCTATTGACTGAGAATAAGAATTGGAGCAATTTTATTTAAACTGGTACGACTTCTCCGACTTCTCACCTGCACTTTAGAAAGCTCTAGTGTTCCCCTGCAAAAGGAGAAAACCACAGTTTGCCTGCACACAAGGATGACCCAGAAAGCTAAATCTTTTCCCCAGGAAAAATAGATAAACTTGTGCTTAAGTTCCTGTAATGGCAATGCATTCAACTGTTACCTAATAGAGAATGATGTTGGATCACTGAGTTTTCCCTGGAATTTAACATCTCTGCATGCAGTTCTTTCAATAAATAACCCAGCCCAGGTGGTAGAATAAAGAAGTCTGATGCAAAAATCAAACAAACAAACAAACCAAGCCTTTGATCTCAGTAATGACTAGCAAGTCAATCAAACTTCCCAAATGCTTTCTCTCATACATCAGGGCTTGAAATCCAGAGTTTGAAGCCAAATACTGGTCACTGTGTTGAGCCAGCTGCAAATGCATACCACTTATGACAACACGTCTGTTTGCAGGACCCTGGAATAAAATGTCTGTGGTGTTTTGCTAATTACAAACACAGCAGTCATAAAACATCAGACGCAGCCCCTGTGAAAAAAGGGCTGTTGGATAAAGGGAACCATACACCGCCATACTCTAGGAGCACTTCACTCCCAAACTCTAAATTGTCCAGAAGCATGTAGAAACAATACACTTCATTTTCCAAGAGCGCCAGTGGATGCCAGGGCAATAGAAAAAAAAACAACCCAACAAATCCAAACATTCACCATCTTACGTTCCAGCTGAAAATGACTCTGAAATCACACCTTTATCTCAACCCTCCTCAAGGTAGCTCTCAACTTAAATGAAATTTCCCAGTTTACAGCGCAGGAGAACCTGTACTCAGATACTTAAGGCATCTGAAAATGAAAAAGTAACAAGCAAAGCACGATGCTGCAGCTGCAACTACAGACTAAATCCTCAGCACCACTATATGTTGCATTTAATGAAATAGGATTTTTAGAGCTTAGTTATCCATACTCCCACATATGCTTTTCATCGCTCCTTCCAGGCTACTTGTTTTGCTTCTTTGAATTAGGAATCAACACCATCGTTATGAGGTTTTTTCCTGTGCACACCAGTCAGAGACACTCCAGCACCACTTCCAAAGGGTACAAACCTTTCCCTTCCCTGATCTCACAAAATGCATCTACCACCAAATTAAAGTCCTTGCGCTGTCACATGCAATACTAAGATTAATTCAGCATCTTCTTCCCTGCCACTCCTTTCAAAGCTTTTCCTGGTGGTTTAGCATACTAACTTTTAGCAGTTTGACACCCCCCCATGTTTAATCTTCATGCTGCTGTTCATTCAATGGACTGGTGTAATTTGTTCACAGTTCTAAAGGGCAGCACAAAGGAAAGTAATTTTCCCTAGTAATTAGATATATACACAGAGAAGCCGGGAAGGGAAGGCACAAATAAGATATACACACAGAGAAGCCAGGAAAGGAAGGTGCAAATAAAACCAGATTATCTTGCAAAGTCTGTGGCTGCTCCTTAGTGCTAATTTAAGTTTCCATCAATAGGCAGCTCCTGTAACATGACACTTCAATACTAATTCACAGCAAGTGTAGGAAGAGGTAAGCTAAATCATTCAAATGAAGTCCTCACTATCAGGGAGAGCAAAGATGAGGACTTGAGCTCTTTCTCTGCACCACACTTCTATCATTGCTTTTCATCAGACTCATAAGTTACAATTCTAACAGTGACATGCAGTGTGCAAGGCCCAGCTACCTACACTTGCTGCTCCTCTGGCCTGGAGCTGTAGAAACCATAGCTAACTAACAAAACTTTATTTCCACAAAGATTAGTCAGGGATTTAACTATTTGGTATGTTTTCTGCACTTGTTTGTTTCCAAAAGTGTCCGTTCCATTTGCTCATTTCCATTTGGCCCCAAAGGTGTGTGTCTTCTCAACTGGACAACACCCCCAAAAACATCTGAGTTGAGACCTGGGAGCATGGAAGGGTGTGAGAACTACTTAAAATATGTTGGACACCTTTGCAATGGAAAATTTTCCCCATCCTATTGCCAAGCCACAGCATACACTTCAGTGCCACAGACTGAAACGTCCAGAAGGAAAGCAGGAGTTATCAACTTTTATTTTGCTCAAACAGGATTTTCAGCTGTGCTTACATGGCAAAATTGACAACCTTGTTCTGGCTGCCTTCCGAGACAAATGGGAATACACAGCAGCCAGAAGAATATTACTCGGTTCTCATGCATCTTACATCATGCCATGTGTTTTGGTGGGGTTTTTTATATAATTATAAGGAAGGATGGAATAATGATATTCTTAGATAAAAGGAAATAATCCCACATAAAGCGGTGATCTTTGTTTGGGTCCAGACATTCGAAAGAACTTAAGACCCAGAGAAATCAAAGCCAGACTTAGCAGATTGTAAAGTCCCCAGCAGTGCTTGTTGTGACATGGCCGGTGGTTCAAAAGCTCTCAGCACACAAGGTTCTTCTGAACTCTTTTGAGAACCTAGATCTAAGTATCGCATTAGGAGCTGCTGTGTGCTTAGCACACTTAAGTATCTGATCTCTATTGTAGGCTCTTCTGAGCCCTTTTCAAAATCTGGTCTGCACTTTAAACATGCAGCTTCATGCATTGTTTCAGTCTTTGGAGGATTCAAGAGGTTTATAATGAATTTTTTAAATTGTGAAACTTGAACGAAAAGTGCCTTTTAACAGCTACATAAAGTAGGTTATCTCAGGCAATACATTTGTTATTGTTGCTACAGGAGGTATATGCCAGCTATAAATACCATTTATTAGCAGTGAATGATAAAGCCTCAGTGTAACTGAAGGCTTAATAGCAGAATGAATTAACTCCTGCTCATACTGCTGCAATTTTAATTATAGCTTAAGGCATTATGGGGTAAAAACCTTTGGTTCCTGATGTGTTTCACCAGTAAAGAGCCAAATGTAAATAATCAACTAAAATAAAATTAGCCAGTGGCTGCTGGTCATTATTATTTAGCAGTGAGTAGCTGCTTTAGGCATTTATATAGATGTTATTCTTTCTGAAAATGATTTTATGATAATATTTTACTTTTATTAGATGCTTTACCTCCATATTTGGGCTAAGCCAATGACATGCCCCTTTTTCTGAAACTTCACAAGATAAGACAGCGAGCAGAAGGAAGCAATGCAGCTTTTATTGAGGGTGGGTGAGGGGAAAGAGGGAAAGAAACAATGACAAGAAAGAACTAAAAATGCATTTGCACTGTTTACTCAAAGTCCTGAAAACCACAACTCCTCCTCTCCTGGAAGCCAGGAGAAAGTGCAGACAAGTTAATGAGGTGCTAGGAGAATGGGTCTTTAAGAAATCCAAATATAGATGTTACATACAATTCAAGCCAAACCCTATCATGTACCAGAGAGTGACATGGGTTCCCTTTATTTTATGGGCCAGGAAGTAGGAAATACATAAGGACGAGAACCACAACTTAGAAAGAAGGTGGACCAACCATTAAGATGGAGATATCTTCATATAAATAATTTGATCTTTTGTATGAACTGTAACACTTAATTGTGAATTAGTTGTCTTACAGCTAAAGACAGATCTTCCAAAATGTTCTGAAGTTATAAATTAGAGCAGCCCTGAGGAAAAGGACTTGGATGTATTAGCTGACAAGAAGCTCAACATGACCTGGAAGTGTCTGCCTGCAGCCCAGAAACCAACCAGCTCCTGGGCTGCACTGCCAGCAATGTAAGCAGCAGGTTGAGGAAGGGAATTCTCCTCCTCTACTCACCTCACATGAGACTCTCCCTCCAGTCCTGCATCCAGCTCTGGGGCCCCAGTGTAAGAAGGACATGCACCTGTGTTGTGGTTTAAGCCCAGCCAGTAACTCAGAGCCACGTAGCTGCTCATTCACTCCCCTTCCTTTCCTCCCCCCACTCCTGGAGGGATGGGGAGGAGAATCAAAAGAATGTAACTCCCACGGGTTGAGATAAGAACAGTTTAATAACTAAGGTATAACACAAATCACTGCTGCAGCCACCAATAATAGTAATGATAAAGGAAATAACAAGATAAGAGAATACAACCACTTACCACTCACTGACCAATACCCTGCCTGCTGAGCAGTGATATAACCCTTCTGAGTAACTGCCCCCAGTTTATATAGTGGGCAGACGTGCTGTGGTATGGAATACCTCTTTGGTCAGTTTGGGTCAGGTGTCCTGTCTCTGCTTCCTGCCAGCTTCCCCTCCTCCCTGGAAGAGCATGAGACTCAGAAAGTTCTTGGTCAGAGTAGACATTATTGAGCAGCAACTAAAAACATTGGTGAACTACCAGCATTGTTCCTAGGCTGAAAGTCAAAATCACAGCAGTGCACCAGTTACTAAGAAGGAGAAAAATGACTGCTACTGCTGAACCCAGGACAACCTGTTGGAATGAATCCAGAGGAGACCATGAAGATGCTCTGAGGGCTGATGTACCTCTGCTGTGGAGATAGGCTGAGAGAGCTGGGCTTGTGCAGCCTGGAGAAGAGAAGACTTCAGGGAGACCTTAAAGCAGCTTCTGGTGCCTACAGACAGCTCTAAGAAAGCTGGAGAGGGGCTTTTTACAGGGTCTATAGGGACAGGACAAAGGGGAAATGGCTTTAAGGTGTCAGAAGGGAGATTCAAATTAGATTTAAGGAAGAAGTTCTTCCTGTGAGGTTGGTGAGGTACTGGCACAGGTTGCCCAGAGATGTTGTGGCTGCCCCATCCCTGGCAGTGCTCAAGGCCAGGTTGGATGGGGCTTTGGGCAGCTTGGTTTAATGTGAGGTGTCACTGCCCATGTTAGGGGGGTTAGGAACTGGATGAGCTTTAAGGTCCCTTACAACCCAAACCAGTCTGTGATATGATAAGCACCCCAATTAGTCTCACACTTTAACTTAACAAGAAAAAAAAAAAAAAAAAGAAAGTGGTCAGTTTCTCTAATAGTTACCTGCAAACCCCTAAAAGCCACTGCCTATTTCTCATACCTTCTCACCAGAATGCTCATTCTCTTTCAAGGGTGATCTCTCTGTGTCCCTCAAAGTAGTGACTGTAGCAGAGATTTAATGATATGAAATAAACTTTGGCTAAAGGTACAGGAAAGAAGTAACAGAAGGTATTTTGAATCAAGCACTGCTTGGGTATTTTGCAACACAAAGAGTTGTTCTGTACACGTTCTATTAGTGACAGGTTAAGAGTTAGTGTCCATGAGAAACAAAGATGGACATCAGGTGGTTAGCAACAGAATCCTCACCCATCAGATCACCTGCTCATCTCTCTCATTAGCAAAATTTAAATTTCAGCCATTGCATTTATAATCTGTCCTCATCTAACTACCTAAAATGCTTGGGAAAATAGGCTTAGATTTTTCCCACATGTCTCCACAGAAGACCCTCCTGCAAAGGTCTAGAAATGCCACCCTCCAAAGTCAAATTTCTTCAGGTTCCTTGTACTGCATGTAGCATTTGGAAAGGTGAAGATTAACCTCATTTGTAAATCAGATTTCTTTGCATTTGCTATGGTTCTGATTTATGGCTTTGTAATCTTCATAGCCCAAATTGCAGGGAAGGGAAAATGGATACTGGAAGAAGTCATAGCAGATGTGTTCACTTCTAAAAAAGAATGCACAACATGTGCTTCAAAATAAAAGCGCCATTTGGCAACATAAAATATCTTAGCATCTGTGTGATTTTGTAACTGCAGTAAAATATTGATATGGCTGATAGAGCTGAAGTTCTGTTTTCCTTTTGTGCCCTCAGAGGAAGTACCCTTTTCATACTGTGAGTTTGTATTTGTTTATTCTAGATTTATTTTGATATTTTTATCTTTTTATCTGTTCATATCACTTTGCCATATGGAATGACAAAACCATGAAAGTTCTAGTAATTCAGCAGGTAACTTTTTTCGTGGCCTCACTCCACTGGGAAAATATTTGCCTATTTTTTTTCCTCAGCCTAGTGCATTTTGATCTTAAAAATAGTATTAAATTAGTGGATGAATTTCTCTTAATTACCAGATAGCAGATCTCCTTTTAACAGCATTGAGAATTTTCAAATAGACTGTAAATGGTCAGAAATGTCCAAATCGCTTTTTCACAGGTATGTTTTTCTTGGGAGTGAGATAAAAACAAACCAAAAAAGAATATATTTACATGTGTCCTGGGTTCAGCAGTAGCAGTCATTTTTCTCTTTCTTGGTAGCTGGTGCAGTGCTGTGTTTTGACTTTCAGGCTGGAAACATAGCTGATAAAACTGATGTTTTGGTTTGGCTAAGGACTTTGTGAGCCTCATGCTCTGCTAGCCAAAGACCAAACTGACCAAAGAGGTATTCCATACCACAGCACGTCATGCCCAGGATGTAACTGGGGAGTTACCCGGAAGGGCTAGGTGGACTGCAGGGTTGGAGGAGGTATCGGTCGGTGCTTGGTCGGGCTGGGGGGGGCAAGTTATCGGTCTCCTGGTGATGGGGTGTTGTATTCTCTTCCCTTGTTATTTCCTTTATCATTACTATTATTGGTGGTAGCAGTAGTGATTTGTGTTATACCTTAGTTACTAAACTGTTCTTATCTCAACCCGTGGGAGATGCATTCTTTGATTCTCCTCTCCGTCCCTCCAGGAGTAAGGGAAGGGCAAGAAAGGGGGGGGGGGAGTGGGGAACAAGCTGTCTGGGTGGGGTTAAACCACAACAACATGCACTGGTCCAGCACCATATTTTAGGCCATTATTTACAGAAACCATTTGTGAAGTCCACATCTGTTCATGTTTCTTCCTTAGGTTTGAGAGTAATCATTTACACTTTGCAAGCAGTTAAAGATAATAGGCTATTGGAGGCTTCAAGCTGACTACAAAGATCCATGAATCCATGAATTTTGTTCGTACTTACAGAGGGACTTTCTGTTCTGAGGTAACTTAAGTATGAAAAAAAATGCTTCAGAAACTATGTCTCAGAGCATTTGACCTCTGATGTACCTGGCTGGAACAGACCAAGCACATAAAAATGAAAATGAATGGGCATTACTGCATTAAATATTTCTTATATTAAATAAACCTGTCGTTTCCCCCCCAGAAGGACTAAATCTCCATTTCCAAATCAACTTTATCACTTCTGGATCTGTGACAAACCAATTTTACCTCCTCCACACAGCCAATCACTGTGCACTATTAAAATAACACTGCACCTAGCTTTTGAGAGAGCCTAAGAGATTATGAATATTGAGAGTACTTCAAATGTAATTTCCTTCTCATAAAAACTTCGGTGTCTGTTCCGAGTGCTGATATAATATGTGGAGGCTGCAAACTTGTTCCTATAATCCATAGCAATTAGTTTCTACCAGGATGTACTCCCACTCTCTGGTGAAGTTTTATGAATTGGGGGGCATGGGGGAGTGTTGAAGGAAATTTTAGCTTCTTAAATCAAAATGAAAACCGCCACAAGACTCTTACGGGTCTGTAATGGACCGTAAAAGAAAGTCTAGTGCAATCATATTTGCTGTCACTGTATTATCTACTTGATGCAAAAAGATTCATTCCTATTTAAGATCTTTTTTGTAATGGTTACATTCCCATTAAGCTATGAAATTCCTATGCATCACCTTCCCATCACTGAAACTATGAAATGGTAAGGAAGACTGGCAATATATACTTGTAATATAAGTTTGCACTCAATACTGGAAACAAGTCCAAATTTAATGAGGAGCTAGTTACTACTATGGGCTAAAAGAATTTCACTTGCAAAGAAACTTAATTCCTGAAATTCACACTGTTCGATTTAGCATTTCCTACCTAGCATTCAGGTTATTGTAACGAGGTCACTTGCTTGTTACTTTTTCCAGTTTTCAGTTCTACTATTCTAAATTAACTTGTGGGTTACTTTCAGTACTTTACAAGAGATCTACAACAGCTGCAGTGGTAGCAAAATTCTTGGAAACCAACAAAACCATGCATGAACAATGTTTCTGTATTCCAGTACGGCTTTCTGCTACAGTGATGTTGGCTGCAGATAAAATACTTTGCTACAAATCACAGCTATAGTAGAAAGCACCAAAAATCAAGACAAAACGAGTTTTAGCAGGCAAGTTTGTTTTCTGCCCAGGAGACAGTTATCGTAGTATGCAGTACTTTGCAACAAAAAAAAAATTCCTATGAAATATTAAAAGTATTTAAGAATCAATCCTCATGTTCAGAATTCATGCCCTTCCTGACATAAGGGTGGGATGCCTTCCTCAGATAGCTGCCTAACAGCAAGCAAGCTACTGATACCTTCTGTGTTGTTTTTAATATAAGCTATGTCAATAATAAATCTATCTAGTCATAAACATTACATTACAAACATGAGCCCTCCAGCAAATTATTGAATTGGTTCAATTGATGGATCCCCAAAAATGTTTTAGCCATGAAATTCCTTCACCATTACTGAGATTTTATTTCAATAGCACCATTTATTGAAAATAACTCAGTTGTCTGCAACTGAATGTACAGCTGTCTACATAATATTAAAGTCCTGTACAGAACATACCATTTATACACAAAGAAAGTAAACATTTATATTATGGAGAGGATTTAAAATACACAATCTCATCCCCATCCTTTTTTTTTTTTTTTTTAAATCTTTCTTCTTTAAGTAGGGGGTTAGTAGGATCTCTTACCAAATAAAGGTGAAAATGCTATGTCTGGCCCTTCCACAAGACAGACAACTGCCAGCTTCTGTAATCACCATCACTGTACAACAAAAACTAAAATCAAGAGGAAAACGGTTGAATAAATATGCCAAGAGAAGTAAGGGTGCATTTGTTTTATGGAACCCTGTGCCCTGCTCAAGCTAACCTGAGTGTAAAAAGCATCACTGATACATTTGCTCCACCTCCTTCTCCCTGTACTGAACTGTTAGGGCCACCTTTGGGCACTCACACATAGTCCAGACCCTGAAATCTCACTTGCTCTGATCTAACTCGGCTTGAGTTACCGCCCACTGGAATGTGCCACATGGACAAAGGCAAAGAAGCAGGTCTAACACAGTCCATGAATATGCAATTGGATTCTTTCCCCTCCTTACAGTACCTGTATCTATTAAACAGAAATACAGTAAGTAAACCTGCTGAAAATATTCACTGAGCAAATGACTCAGTTGAAAAGTAGATACATACTGACTCCCCAAGAAAAGTACATGGCTATTGTCTTAACAGACACTGAAGCAATAAAGGCTTGACAGGTGGAGTAGATAGAGGCTTAGAGGAAAAGTAAAGCTCTCATCAAGCTTTTCAAGCCTTTGTTACTGTGGGTTTTTAGCTCCATTTTTGTTTACCTCCTGTATTTCAGCCTGTGGCTGAACAAAAGAGCAGCTGCTGAATCTGATAATACTCTTCAGCTTAGGCATTGCTTAGCAAATCAGAACAGTGCTAAATGGCTTTACTTCATTAGAGTGCAGATTTGCATTGCTTAGTCTGTACTTCACTGCTTGTCTGTAGATGCCTATACATTCATTTTGTAATATACATACATTTATTGAAATACATACATATTTTAAAGCAAAGAAAGAATTTTTGACTACTAAAACCATAAGAAAACAATGAGATCTACTGGCTAGAACAGGGGTTATGAAATCAAGACTTATAGGTTTAAATTCCAGCTCTAGTACCAACTGACTATAAGAACTTTGTTACCTAATAATGACAATATTCATCAAATGAGAATTTAATACAGAACTGCAGTGTGAAGGCTCTAGATTTCCACAGACAAGGCAAGTCTTATTAGGAATTGCAGAATTCTACAGTACTGGATAATTAATTGTATTTAATATGCTACATGCAATTTAAATTGGATACAAGGCTGTGTGTGTATTTTATACAGGATTAAAATTTACTTCAGTTTCTAGATGTACAGAATCTTGGTGTTTGTTTTTGTTGGTCTGGGGTTTTTTTGTTGTTTTTTCTTTTTTTTTCATTTTAATCTCTTTTTTTATAAGTCTCTATTTATAAAGCCAGCAAACTGCTTAGAATCTCTCCATATAAATTAATTTATGCCACATCACTGAGTCTCTTAGAGTCCATCAGGAGCCAGTCCTGATCACCTGCGTATTTTGAAAGAGCAGCATGAAAAAGGAGAAACCACCAGCAAGGAAAAGAAATGCAAGCATGGCTCTGAGAGCATATTGGTATGTCATGGACAAAAATATGGAAGAAACAATCAAAATTTTTAAAAAGCTCATTCAGATATAGTAAGTGAACAAACCTATTAACTCAGCTATCTATGGTCAAGAAGAAGATAGACTGAAGAAAAACGTTTTCAAATGTATTAGAAGGTTTAGCAGAGATTTATGTTGGTTGCTTTCCCTGAGTTCCTGTAGGAAACAGTAATCATAGTTGCTTTCTCTCCTGTTAACTGAACAGTACAGTAATGGTCCTAAATAAGGAAATTCTGTAATACCCCAAAACCAACATAAATAAGCAACTGAAAATAACATGTTTTCAAGTGAGGCTCTCCTGTCCGCTTATGAATGATGAGAGGCCAACAGCCTAAGGAAAATGCTGGGGTGTTGTCTAGGTGTGTGCACATTTCAGAGTCCGTAAGACTGCAGGAGGAGCCATAAGGCACAGAAACGACATGCATCTCTTGAGCTCACCCAGCCCTAACCATTTGCAGATTAAGCAGTGATATTACCTACTCAGCAGATCTTGACTGTTAAACAATAACTTGGCCTGCAGCCAGAATGGATACTTAGACAGAAACTGAGTTCTTACAGATTAAAACTGTTCTACAAACTCACAGTGACAGCAGGCAGCCTGGAGAGCTTTCAGAATGTTTGTATTCAAAGAACAGTTACTGCCGAGAAGCACCTTGCAGGTCAGAAAGACAAAGCAGAGGAAATAACAAAGTGCACTGATAGCAAATTGCCTCAGCATGCAGTGAAAATGGAGCATGTAGTCAAAAATCTGTGCTAACCTGTCGCATGTATCTGACAAGGGAGGAAAAAAACAGAACAACACTGTGCAACTCTTACCTATGGAGAAGCTGCTAAAGAATGTCTGGATTTACTGTAAAAGTGACAATGATGTGTCCCATACCGGAGTCCCCAAGTGACTATGATTAGAAAAACTAGAACAACAAGTACAAATGAAGCTGTGAGCCTGCTGAATTGCTTTGATGCCTGGGCTTGGTTCTCATCATCACACTGCTGAAACAGCTGTGTCATTATAAGTGCCTTAATTTTCCCATGAATTATCAGACATTTCTGGCATGTAAATGACATACACATTTTAAGCTATATTTCCTGTGTCAGCCAAAAATGATGGTATTTTTAGGTTGGGTAAGCCTGAGCATTTTTATTAACCACCATTCCAAGTATATCCAAATGACTCAGAGGTACAGCATCACAGCAAGATTTTAATTTTTGACCCTAATTAATTCATCAAGTTCATAGCTGTTCTTCTCATCTGAAACTTGTTCTTAGCACTTCAACCTCTGCCTTATAGCATTAAGTTTAAAGTCAAAATGAGAATGTCAGCTCCCTTTTCTCTTTCATTAAGATGATTTAAATTATCCAGAATTTTTCTCACTCCCAAGAACAGCCAGGTTTTTTTCTCCATTTTTTATAGCATATACAAATTGAGAGAAACCTGGCTTCCACCACTAACTAATCTGGAAGAAGTCTAATACTGAACAAATTAACAGCACACATTTTATCTTGAACTAGATTAATATCACTACTACCACCATAACAGCCAGGGGACCAGTGTTTCTCAGTGCAAAAGTATTTACTTTTAAACATTAAAAACACAAAGTGCAGCATGAACACTTTGATTGACAATATCCCAAAGGGATTAACTGAGACCAGTTTAACAAAGGTCAGACACAGCAGCAAACCCCACCAGGTCAGAGAGTTTCAGTTAAACTGAGTGGATGCTGTAACGTTCTTTCCATAGTTCTTATAATTGTGACGGCCTCCAAAGTATAGCAAAGAGAAGAAATGAGAAAGTCACACTTTCTTCTTTCATGTGATTGCTAGTGATGCTGGTCACTTTTCTGTTGCAGGGTACTTTCTTGGTCCTCTGCTTATATTTTCATTACAGATTCCCAGCAACTGGACTAGAGAGTGCACAGAGAATCTACTGGATTGCTGATGTGAGGCGAATAAACCTCTGCTCTTCAAAGGCACAACTACTGGTGCAGAAGATAATTAAACACTTGCTATTGCTTTTCTCACAATACATTTAGAAAGGAGATTAAGAGAACAATGCTTGGAACTAAATCCAAGGCTTCATTATTGCCTGGATATCACATATGTAGCAAAGCTGCATTATTACCTATATATACCAGTTATCTATATCATATATATTTATTAATATATATATTGCCTATATATCAGTTATAAATGGACAGAAGGGAAATTGAGTATCAGTGAAGGCTGGGATTTTGCATATTTTGAGAGCAGTAAGAATTTTCAGGTTTGCATCAGAAATACTTGTCTGAAATAAACTGAGCAGGTCATTGCACAAGACCAGCCTCACTATAACATCTGACTGCCTGAAATGTGAGGTTAGTATTGACTGGTTTATGCTTTACTACCAGTAAGATTTTTTTAAATTAAGTATCTTCCAGAGAAGTATTTATTTGCTAGGTATTTGACAATATCTCTCATTTTGACACTTTCATTTTGATAGCATACCACAGATCAGAAAAACATTCAATTTTATGTTACAAACTTCACATTAGCAACTGTCTGTTTATCAGCATCAAAGAAAAACAGGTTTTTAAAATTTCAACAGGTTATTTGTCTTTTTTGTTCTTTGGTACACTTTGAACTGCCTCTGGCTCCCTTTCAGATTGTATACAAAAACATGAGAATATTTCTGCCATATAGATAATATTACTTAAAAAATATTCAAAGTATATTAAATAGATCATAAATCACTTATACATATAAGTACTAAATGATCAGCTAGGGAAAAAATAGTTTAATAACTGTATATAACACATCTACAATACCTAAGTACAGCAGGTTACTTCCATATTTGCAGGTTTGGGTTTATTTTGTTGTTTGGCTTTTCTTTTGCAAGTTAGATCAAGAAGGAAGACAAATAATGAGCTAGTATTTTAAGCCCCTAAATCATACTCTTCTGACTATGGATGAGTAAAAGAGGAGCAGGAGGGCTTAAATCAAGACTGCTGAAAGATAAAAAAAAATCCTCTTCAGCTACAAATCCCTGGGAGCTCTCTAGGTAAAACAACTTCCAAAGTACTGTACAAAATAATAGTCTGTTGTGCTGTTAACAAAAGTGACTAGGTTTAAAGCCCAAAACCCCGTGAATAAGAAGCCTAACAAGATGAAAGGCGAACACAGACCTTCCAGGAGAGTCAGAGCTGGCTGCTTAACGTTTTTAAGTGTGCTTGGCCGTTTCAACTTCTAATTCTCAAAGCCATATCTTGTAGGGTACATCACCCTAAGAGTATCTTCTTATTTAATTCTGATTCTAAAACCAATGGAAAACAGAAGGTAAAGTGACAAAACTAAAGCCCCAGGATCACTTATGTGACTGAAGAAGAAATTAGATGAATTCTAATGTCATCAGTGCCTCATTTCCAAATACAAAATTGTGAAACACAAAACCCACCTTCTTCCTGACAGGGTCAAACCTTTACCATTCTGAAAACAAACCTTAGCGTAGTTAATACCATCACAGATAACTTTTCTTCACACCAGTGCGTTGCGCATCTCTGCTCTGACATTCTCTGACATCCCTGAGTAAGAAGCACAGAGACTTTTGGCTTTCAGACACAGCTGCTGTGAAAGGCCACTGAATAAAATGATTTTGCTACGCTGTCCCAGCGATGACCTCATTCCTGACTAGGGAGCTAATTCAGTTCCAAGGACTCTCACTATCAGATGCTGCTAATTTCTCCTTTTTTTTTTTTTTAAATAATAATATCTAATATGGAATAGAGTTACTAGGAAGTGAGCTGAGACCAGCAGAATTCACTTCAACTAGATGATAAGATGGAACTGAAATTTCTCCCCCTTAAGAAAAGATGTGATGGCTTTTCATTCATGTATCTGTAGAGGTTGTCAGTAAATAAAGTGCCATCAAATAAGGTAGAATTCTGCTTGAAGCAAGGGAAAAGTATTTTATGTATGTCTGTTTCTTATGCTGGTGAAAGAATGCAAACAAAATGAAAATCTTGTATTTTGAATTTATGCCTTAGGAAGTCAACCTCCCTCCCAGTTTCTCATTTGTTCTTGTAAAGCCAAAATTTAAGCTTTTATAGAAATTTATTTGAAGAGAGGAAAATGGCTTGGGAATTTACATTTTTCACGTATGAAAACATATTAAAAAATCTCCTTTTTAAAGAATGCTGCTTTCTACACACAATTATCCATCGCTTTCTGAGTTGTAATGGTTTTGTGCACACAAATATTTAAGATTTCACTTTGTAAATAATCCTCAGACCAAACAAACCTGAACTACAAAGTTAATGAATTGTTTCATCTCAGTAATTTCACTGTGAATTTCAGTCTGTTACCATTCTCTGTACTGTTAAATGCTTCTCCATTCAGAGAATGATTCTGCTTATGCAGGGAGTTTCACATATCACGGTTTGATACCTCCAAGTTGCATCATACTCTCTGCTTTCAGAAATGGCTAGGAAGTATTTGTGGGTAGGATGAAGACCAGCATTCAAAGCTGTCAACTAAATGCCTACATTACAAAATAGTCCTGTTACCTAATTTGCACTATTGCACAAATTGTTATGAGAACGAACACAAATGTAACACATTCAGACTGAGTCCTGTGGTTGAAAAAGTAGGATAAATGAAAAGATAATTTGCAAAATCAGAGGCTGCATTGCAAAAAAGCTGAAAGATTTTCTAAACTGGGAGAAAGGCTCATAATAAAAACACCAAAATAAATTCCAGTTGTCCAAACTGTGGGAAAATTTCCAGCTTTTGAGAGGCAGCATTTTTCTGAAAAGCAATGAGACAAACTTTGAACTTTGGCGTTGGAGTATGAATCTCTGACATCGATAGCTTTGTTTCTGATCCTCAATTAATTTTGAACTCACTTGATGTTGCCAGATTTGGTTACGCTTCAGATTTGAAATATGAGCTCCTGTTAGCCTCTCCTTTTTATCTTTTTACTTGATTCTTCTTTTCCAGTCTAGCTTGGTTTTCCTTCCATTTAGTAATGCCTTAGTTTAGGTGCAGTCTTGATTAGCTTTTACTGCAGACCAGGGACTAACAAAGAGCCACCAATATTAACAACAATGACAATACAAGTTTGTCTGGTCTGAGAGTATGAGCTAAGCTTAGGTTCTCTGCTATTGCCAGAGAAAGAAAAGGGTAGGTTTTGCCTGAATTATTTATCTTTGTTTATTTTGACTTGCCTTTACGTAGGTGGCATAAAATTCACCTGCCAAAATCTCAACACTTTTATTCTGCTTTTTCCTAGAGAATAGTTACAGCTTCTGCCCGAAGAGATAATAAAGGTGGCTAAAATAAAATAAAAATAAAATAAAAAATCTTCTCAGAGCTTTATAAAGATTTTTGTTGCTGGTATGTAAGTGGACCAGACCCAAGAGGTGCAAGTGCTTCACTGATGAAACACGACTGTGAATTCCTCTGAACATTTGTACTTATTCCATTCCCACTAAACCCAAATTAATCTCTGATACTGCAGAAAGATCTTGGCATTGATGTGATTCCAAAATGAGAGCGGAAAATATCGAAAACCTTGCTTTATTCTTTGCCAGAGACTTCTTCAAAATGGTGGGGGAAGGATGAAGATATTTATTGTGTATTTTGTATCCATACTCTGTGTATAGAGACAGTACATTTTAATATTATGAGACAGGAGTCTTTTGTTTCCCTGTGTATTATAGTAAATAGCAACATTAGTGAAGTGATGGAGATTGAAGGCTCCCAATTCTCAGGCAGAAGGTTTATAAACTCTGTGCCAAGACTCAAGCTCCCAGACAAAGATCTCTGTACATAAAAAGCAATGAACGATAGTCTTCAAAAGTTTCCAACAGCAGAAATAAAGATGAGGTGAGCATTCACACTCTTCCGTACAGAAACTGAAATACCTGGTATCCTTCTATTTTTCTGTATATCCAGATAGAGAAAAGGGCAAGTTGTAACAAGCTAATTTTTGCTTTCTTGGTTTCTTGTCTTTTTCTTCTCAATATTTAAGTATTCAGAAACCTAAAAAGAAAAAACATAGGTAGATCTTCACACTTCACATACTGATACTGTCAGGATGTGTCACTTCAGGTCTTCTGGAATCCTTTGATGTATCACACTAAATGAAGACCCCTAGACCGGTGAACAGATTTTTGCTCTGAAGGACTCAGTCTCAGCTGAGAACAACAGAGAATGTCCCACACACAAGTAAATAGCAAAACAATCCACCCTAACAGGAACACACTTCTGCTATGTAAGTGGCATATGGGCTTGAAACAAAAACACATTATAAAGTGTAAGTGCACATGTTAATTCTGCCCTGGGCAGAGTTTCTCTAAGGCAGAGTTTATATGTAGCCAAGACCACTATTGAATTTATCCACTAGAGACTAAACTTGTACAGTGTCTAAGTACCACCTGGGAGACAATCCCCACTTTTAAGAATTTACAACCCAAGAAGGGAGGATCAGAGACAATTTGTTAGGGACCACAGCATCAGCCTGCAAGAATGCTGATTGTATCGCAGGCTGACCCAAGCTTGGTCCCTCCACCAAATGCCATCCCAGCAGATCCCAAAATTGCCTTGTTGATTCACTGCCATCAACACCAAACAATACAGTTTTCAGCATAACCTAGGATTTATCTGCTCATATTTACTTAGCACTTTGCTGTAGGCTATTTAAAATACTGTTCTACATTCATTTGTTGATACCTGCTTTCCAGTACCCCTTTATCATTCTCCAGCAGAATAGACTTTTGGAAACCTGAAGGATAATGGCCTATTCACAGTCTTAGTCCTAATTAGGAAACATGTTTATATTCAGTGGAGAAATCAGAATCACATAATAAGAGTTGTATCAGCCATTAGAGACTCACTTTAATCTCACTGAAACACCTAACTGGTGTAGAAAAGTTTAAAGTATTTATGACAAGGCTGCCTGTAATTCTCAGGCTGGCAAAAAGATATTACACATCATTTGCAGGACGTGCAAAGGAATATCCCTAACCTGCAGTGTCAGCTCCTGCATATGTACCCATAAGGGAAAGGTAAGTGTGAACAACATTTAACTAGCTTAAATAAACTATAACAAAAGGGCCAGGAAAGTAGTAAAATATGCAGTGTAGTATACTAGTTTTAGAGACTAGGTAGCCCTAATCAGTTGATGAGTTTTTTTTACTGCAACAGTATTTAGAAACCCTCCTAAATCAAACCAGGATTATTGTTCCAGGTACTTCACAAACTCCTAAGATGAATCCTTGCATAAAGCTGGACAATACCTTCTAACCACTTGTAATATGGGCTGTGAGAGTTTACTCTTAACTAATGTCTAGCCTAAAATTTGCATGTGGGAGAGTTTACCACATTCAGCAAAATTCTGGCCTGTAGAATAGCCCTAAAAAAGGAAGAAAAAAAAACAGATAAAGAAAACATATTTTCCATTTTACTAATTTTAAAACCTGCCTGTGACCTGCAGGAATCCTGTCCACGGTTAGGGAAAGCCTGCAGGCATCATAATAGATGGAAAAGCAATTAGAAATTCATAACAGTGGTTCTGAACCTGCCACTCAGAGTCTTGCATTCTCACTAACAGAGCAGATTGAGAAGACAGGATTTGGGTGCCTAAATCCCAACCTTCATCATTTTTATCCTGATATCATTTTCAAATTCCCCTGATAATCCTGACAATAATAGAGTTTTCTGACACAGTATAATGTCTTGCTTTGAAGAGACACCTGAACTTGTTTTTTTTGCTTGCTCCGGTTTTCCTTGGTCCAAGCATTTTACTAGCACGGATATACTGGTTCTGGTGCCTGAGCTCCTTTACAGCTAGCATGGGAATCTACACAGCAGTGCACTGGGCCACAGAAATAAATTTGAATCTTCTGCTGGTGAACCGTAAAATGTTTTTATTGATGGGCAAAGGCATAAGAAGTTAAATTCTGGCATTGCACAGCTGCTAGGACCTCCAGCGCAACACATATTCAGCCTTGTCATCCATGGGTTTCAATCTGTTGGCAAGCTGAGCATATACATAACCTTTCACTGAAGAAAGCTTCATAAAAGCAGTGGTATAGTAACCAAACTGTTAGTTGCAGAAGATCCAAGAGCACATCCACCTTTGGACAGGTGAACTGTTTGTTCACCACTTTCTACCACCACCTACATAAAAATTTCTAGGTCTTAATGAAGTATGTGGGACACATGTTCTCCCCTGGTGCCAGTTTTCTACTTTGCTCTAAATAAGTACGCATTAGAGCAGATAAGTGGCTCTAGTAACAAGAGTCACACTGTTTTGGTACACTGGCTCCCTGCTAAATGTGTTTGTGGCTGAAGTCTGTACATATTCATCTTAGACACCCTTCCTCCCTGAATAATAGAACAAAATTTCTCAATTTAGGGTTGCTCATTTTGCTAGCCACCAGAATTCCTAAATGTTAGCAGTCAAACAACCATTTCACAGTGCCTGAGCTTTCAGTCCAAAACTGTTTCTGAAACAGTTGGAAGCAATCAATAAACTAATGAAGTTGAAGTGGCTGTGAGGCAGCAAAACTTTGGCGTACCTGGAACTGAAGCTGCTTTTTGGCACACAACTACTCTTTAAACTAATAGGAATGACTGTGTCTTTTTCTGCAGCTCTCTGAATCACTACATCAAAAAACACTGCCTTTCTGAATGACTTTATTACAGAATGTCTTTCAAAGAAAGCAAAAGAAAAACACAACTCTATTGGGTTATCAGAAAGAAAGTTAAGCTGGAGCTTCTTGAAAGAGGGTAAGCAGAGCATATGTGGTGCATTATCCAGACTTCCTCTCAGCCTGCAACTATTTGTTTGGTTCATGGTGCTCCTGGAGAAAGAAGTGGATTCTGTGTACTTACGTATATGCAACAGGAACGTCTCCATCATTAAACATCCCAGCTTTGCTATGAGCATTTTCTTATAGGACACATTTAGTCCTAGCTAAGTTATGCATTTTAAGCACTTGAATTTGAAACTCTCAAGGTGCAGCCCATCCATTTGTTCCTGATTGCTCAT